>NC_091433.1:15954914-16266914 GCF_964237555.1 Oryctolagus cuniculus
ATGCTCCATAAGCCACCACAGCACACTTCAAAGCGCCCTTGGATGTCAGGCTGACACGTGAGCAAACTGCCCGCATTCTCAGTGTTTTATTATAATACGCAGGCACAAGGGGGCAGCATCGTCTTCTGTGACAGCCACACACTCGGTTTCTGGTTCTTTGGAGGTTATTCTTTTCCTAAACTTGGTCCTTTTCCAGGTAAATTTCTTTGAAGAGAGCTATTTCCTTTTTATGAAAGATGACAGTAAACATCATTCCCACAGTAGATATCTAGAAAAAATATTTCAGGGAAAGATGCCTCGAGACATCTGGATGATTCTGGATACTACATTTGGGGAAACACAGCTTAAATTTATAATCAGGTTTTTTTTGGGGGGGAATTAGGTCATTTTTAAATTCTAACCATAAAAAATGTGTAGGTATATGAAAGTAAACTAGAAAGATAACCCAACAGAAACTCCAAAGTTTGAAAGTGATAGCCTGGTAAAATTTTTCTTCAGTTCTGGTGGACTTTGGAGTCAAGTGGCTGGGGTCTGTTTCACTGTTTTATATATGAGCATTTTCAGCTTTTACAATGAGAATATTTATCTTGAGGTTATTATGAGTCTGAAATAAAGATACAGTATTTAGTGCAAAACTCAGCTGTGTAAACTCTCTGCTATACAGTAAATACAAGAAGGCTGTTTCTAGTGTTGGCCATCAGTATGAACCTCTTAGTTTTTGTCAGTGTTTCATGTCATGTGGGATGTAAAGTTCAATGCCATTTGCTTATTTAATCTGAGAGTTTTCAGGATCCCAAACCAGTATTCCGTTTCTTAGTCATTGCTCAAGGTGGAACTTTTGGAATTTGACAGCTCTCAACTTAAAATCCACTCATATCACTTACTAGCTGTAGGATTTCTAATATGTGACTTAACTCCTTCCAGCCTGGGTTCTGCATTGTTCATTATTCATCACATAGTTTTGAAAACATATTATACATCATGGGGTGACAGATATGTGTCAAGAGCTTGGGATAGAAAAATCAATAAGACGAATGAGGCCCTGGATATGAAGTTCAATGTCTATTGGAGAAGACACACACAAAACCAAGAACTGCACAGGTAGTTGAAAGTGCCACACAGCAAGTGCAGAAGACCTCAGCGAGTCCAGGAGGGGCTTTGAGGAAGCACCATTTAAGCAGAGGCCTGAAGGATGAGTGGAAGGTAGCAAGGGACAGAGTAAGGGAGAAGCCCAAAGGAGCAGCAGGGAACAGCATGTATAAACATCAAGGATGCTATCAAGGGCTAAAGTGATGGAAATGTGTCTGGAATATAATAGTCAGAGACAAGACTAGTTAATCTGTGGTCCACCAGCTATGTTACAGATCAAGGTCTTTAACATTCAAAAGACCGGTATAAATAGACAGTGGACCTTTTATTTATATTGAATTAGAAATTATAAACAATCAAGAAATGATTTACCATATATGAAAGGATATGCTAAGGTTATATGTAATGTTACAGTATATTACATAAGGACTTAAGCAACTTCAGATTTTGGTATTCTTAGGAGGTCCTGGAACAACAATTTACAGAGACAACTACACCAGTTTTAGAGAACTCTAGTGAGAATTAAGTGATACTTTACATAAAGTACCAAGCAAATATTCCAATCACATTCTAAATAATAAATATCCATCCTCTTTACCCTGCCTGCACTAAGTTCTTAACTCTGGTACAGTGCTTATCGAGTACATAATTATTTGGCACATACTCTGTGCCAGGCTTTCTGCTGTAAACTGAACAGAAGGAAAAAGCAGACATGCCTTGCCCTTGTGGAGTCTTTCCTCTGATCAGCTAGTGCATTCTTTGTGCATGTAGTTTATTTCAGCTAAACAAGTGGTTCGATCTATCCAGGAATTAGAGTTTCTTGCTTTCATTTCCCCAAATTGAAAAAAAATGGCACTACACACAGAATGAACTCACATTGCCATGAGTTGCAAAGTAAATAATTGAGGATGATTAATTTGCATGTAGGAGGTGCTTCTGCACCTTTCTTTGCTTTCACTAACAGTTATTAATGATGATGATGATTTTTACAATGCACACTTGGACAGTTGATGAGGACAGGTCTCTATCTGAATCCTAATATTGAAAAGGCTAATAAAGCTTCCACAATATCATTATGGAAGCTAAGCATCCCTCTGCAGGACTGGAAGACTAGAAAACTATCAACGTGGTTACCCTGAAAATTGAAGTAGTCTTTTTTTAACATATTAATTATTACGTATATATTTAATATATAAAAATCCTAACTTATCAAAAATGTCCAGAAATTCTAGGCAGATAAAAGAACATTCAAAACATAAAAACTCTATCGTGTTCACTTTTCATTTACATTTGCACATTTTTCAATTTTAGATCTCATGGATACTCAAGACATTCATTCACAAATATGGTGAAGTTATTTCAATCAGCAAGAGATCCTCTTTACAACTCATGTTATGTGAGTTTGTTATAGCAATTCTTGCTCTCTCCAGTGAGGCATAAAGCTAAAGGCTTTATGTTCTTCCCACATAATGAAGGAAAAACAATGCATATTTCCTCTGTATCTCACAGCTATTTTCATTTTATGGTTCATGAGTTGTTAACCTTAGTGATTCCCAGAAAAAGTGTCTGGATTTAAATCATGGTAGCTTTATCTTTTGCTTGTCATGTTTGTTGGGAGAAGTCAAGTCTGGGATGGTTTGGTTCCTATATAATTTCTCAAGACATTACTAACATTTTTTGCTTTTCTATAGTGAAAAATACCTAGTACTATGAGGAACAATTTCACTGAAAATGAATAATGTTTTTCAGAGAACTGCAATGACTGTATTTTATCTTTTGCTTCTAATTACACTCTATTTCCCATAGCTAATTTTGTCCTTCTTTAAGGACTATTTCCTTAACTCTACCATTAGAAAATGATTTGTAGCATGTTACCATGAATATGCTGTATTTGTTCCTTTATCAATGTTATGGCAGAGTGTCTGATGCAATCCATTTTATGACATGTTTATATCAACTGAACAAACCAAGCTCATCAGTTCTGTATCAATAATGAATGAAATGTTGTACATTATAAATTAATAAATAGAAGCAGAGTTATTACATTCATAACTATTTGTGTGTTGTGCCCATTACATGGTCACTATGAATGAATGAATCATTATTTAAGATAAAAATGAAAGCAAATCAAACCTTGTTTGAATGAATGTGATATGCAATAAAATGAATGTTGGTGGGACCTCCAGATTAACACATTGAAGGATAAACTTTGGCCAGCGCCATGGCTCACTTGGCTAATCCTCTGCCTGTGGCGCCGGCACCACGGGTTCTATTCCTGGTTGGGGCACCAGAATCTGTCCCGGTTGCTCCTCTTCCAGTCCAGCTCTCTGTTGTGACCTGGGAAGGCAGTGGAGGATGGCCCAAATGCGTGGGCCCTGCACCCACATGGGAGACCAGGAGGAAGCACCCGGCTCCTGGCTTCGGATCGGCGCAGTGCGCCGGCCGTAGTGGCCATTTGTAGGGTGAACCAACAGAAGGAAACCTTCCTGTCTCTCTCTCACTAACTCTGCCTATCAAAAAAAAAAAAAAAAAAAAAAAAAAAAAAAGGCTAAACCTCAAGGTGATAGTATTAGAAAGTGGGGTTTGTGGATGTGGTTAGGTCATGAGGGAACAGCCCTCAAGAAAGGGATTTGTATTCTTACAAAATAGTCCATTAAGAGTTCCCTCACCTCTTCTGTATGTGAAAACAGAGAACCAGAACGCAGGACCTCATCAGATACCAAATCTTCTGGCACTTTGATAAAGAACTTCCCAGGCTCCCAAAATATGAGAAAGATATTCCTGTTGCCTATAAGCCATCCAGTCTATGGCGCTTTTGGTTTGTGGTTGTTGTGGGCTTCAGGGCAATATTGATGGAAGTACGTGAGGACATCCCAATGGAGATGGAGAACCAAGAACCAAGGATGAGGCTAGAACTCAGTTATGAGGTCTGAGCTTCTAGCTACAGTGCATGACTATTGAAATTGCTCCTGGAAAATGATGCAGTGGGAAAAAAATCAGGGAATTGAATGCAAAACGTGAAGGAAAAGCAACATCTAAAGGATGAGAATAGGACAAGTGGTCTGCGAAGAACAGGCATAACCAGTGAGAGAGGTACAAAGAGAAGCAGACTGTAAGATCAAAGGAATGGAGCAGGACATTCAAGGGCATTCTACTCCCAACTCCTAAGTTTTTAGTTAGGATCAGAGAATTCACGAGGAGGAAGAATAAGAACATAGACTCTGAAACCAGACTGGAGGGCATATGAATGAATGCACACATCATACTGGCTGCATGGCCTTGGGCAAGTTCCTTAACTTCCCTGTGGCTCAGTTTTCCCACCTATAAAGTTGGACTAATAATAGCAGCCCTAGCCCACAGAGTTAATACAATGATAACATTGAATAACATTTATAAAGTCTTAGACAAACCTTGGAGGAAGCACTAAATATGTTTATATAATTTAAATCAAGCAGTTACTAAATAGCAATATCACGTAGTATTCATTAGATTTGCAAATAAAAGATAGTTTTTTTTTTTTTTTTGGACAGGCAGAGTGGATAGTGAGAGAGAGAGAGACAGAGAGAAAGGTCTTCCTTTTTGCTGTTGGCTTACCCTCCAATGGCCGCCACGGCCGGTGCGCTGCGGCCAGTGCACTGCGCTGATCTGATGGCAGGAGCCAGGTACTTCTCCTGGTCTCCCATGGGGTGCAGGGCCCAAGAACTTGGGCCATCCTCCACTGCACTCCCTAGCCACAGCAGAGAGCTGGCCTGGAAGAGGGGCAACCAGGACAGAATGTGGCGCCCCGACCGGGACTAGAACCCGGTGTGCCAGTGCTGCTAGGTGGAGGATTAGCCTATTGAGCTGCGGCACCGGCCATAAAAGATAGTTTTTACACACAAAAACAAGCACGAAGAAACCTGTGCAAATCTGAGTAAGACCAGTGCATTGCAGCAATGTTAGTGTTGTAATTGTGTATTGCACAATAATTTCATCAGGTGTTACTGTTGGGGGAAAATTATACATGGAGACCTCTTTACAATACAAGGAAATATGCATTTATCTCAAAATGAAGTTTTATTTAAAAAACACTGGCAACCATGGAAATAAAAGGTAGCTTTGACCCAAGCAAGGACAGTTTAAGTGACACAGGAAGGACAGATGCCAAGATCCGGGGAATGAATTGAAGGCTATGGGTTAACTTAGACCACTTTTATATGAACTATATAAGAAGTGGGTAGAATGAAAGTACCAATAAACGATTAGAGGGTATGAGTTCATGTAAGGCTTATTACTGCTGGTGGTCTAGAATGGTTATGCTATGTATGCATTCTTTCATAAAGTAAAGGAGACTTGAGGGGGAGATTGAGAGAGGGAAAGAGAAGGGTAAGAATGAGGGAGGCAGCAATGAAGGGGGAGATCATTACAGATGAACAGATACATAGGTTAAAACGAAGCATGTTACTAGAAGAGGTGAAATTAAGAAAACGGGAGAAGTGAACCATACTTTTCTTTTATAATAGAGGGAATAGTTCAATGAATGCAGTTTAATCAAGTATGAACTATACACCAGACCCTATTCTAGATGATGAGCATGTGGTGATGTTTAAACAAGAAAGATAAAATTCTTTTATTCAATGAAGGAATGGATATTTCTATTTACATTTGTTACTAGAATAAAAGTTGGAAGTATGTAAAGGCATATAACTCTAACCAAAGGTAGATGGGAAGAAATGTGAATAAGGAAAAGCAACAGGTCTGTCATATTGAGTGTGAACATTGTGATCAGGTAGTGATTCTCAAGCATTTGGCTTTGCTCTGCCAGTGAGTAAGAGAGTAGTGGAATGAGAATAATGCATTGCTGGTCCAACGTGGATTGTTTGCCATTGGGTATTGATTTGCTGAAAAATGACCTAAAAGATGTCTATACACATCTACATATTTATAATCCTCGTAAGCTTTGAATATTATCTTATGTGGCAATAAAATATAATGAAATGATTTTGAAGATTTGCTTAATTGAAAGAAGTTGAGAAAGAATGAGAGTATCTTAGATTTTCTACACATGCACAAAATGGCATCACGTATTTCCTAATGAGACAGAAATGTAGAGATTCGATACACACACAATGGGATATGTTATGCAGATGGAGCACAGAAAGACTGGAAGATGTTGATCTTGAAAATCAGAATTATGCAGCCACAAATCAAGAAATGCTGGTACCCACCAAAGGCTAGAAAAGGAAAGGAATAGTTTTTCCCTAGAAGCTTCCTTAGGGAAGGTTTTATTCTGGAGTGTTCGGTAGACATCTTGACTTTAGCCAAGTGATGCTGCTTTCAAACTTTTGACTTCCTGATTATCAGAGAATATGCTTCTGTTGTTGTCAGTCACCCAGTTTGTAGTATTTTGTTACAGGAGCATTTAGGTACATAACAGGAACTCATCATAAGGGAAGGGGAAAGAGGGCCATTCAAGGTGTGTTTCAGGAGCCCAGATATACAATCTTGACTGGTATAGAATTGGTGAAAACAAGAAAGGGCTGGTGATACCAAAAGTCTTATTTTTTAAAGCCAATGAGTAGGATGTAGTGGGAATGAGGCTCAAGACAGTTGCATGGAAATAAAGTTGTGATAAAAATGATCAGATTCTTAATTTATCAGGAATTAAGCAGTCTCAGGTAACGATGGGATCCTGGTTTTGCCCTTAGGAGTAAAAAGTAGATTAGGAAAGAAAATAGTGGCATTTCAAAAGTCAGTGATCACGAAGCTCTGGTAGGCAAATGTTAAGTACGGCAGCTTTATGGATGTTATTGTCAAGTCAGTGAGCAAAGATTTTTAAGTAAGAGATCAAGTCCTAAATGAGTATGAGACAGAGACTCGGGAAGGGATGACATTGAGATGCCCGGGTTCTGGGTCTCTGGCTTGATTCTGCTAGATTATCATCTTTGTTTTAGGAAGTCCCAGTCGTTCACTTCATTTGATACCAGCCTGGCTCTCAATCCCACTATCCATCACATTCCCTGGCCACAGGGCTCGTAGGCCCAAGATGAAGGCTTGTCCAGGAACAATTCTCTATTCCCCAGGCCTCAGTGATTGGTTTAGGTTTGTCACGTAATTAAAGCCAGCTCCTTCTTTGCTGGAGCTATTGGGGTTGAGAAAGACAACATTGTTCGAGCCCTAATGCAGCTGTGCCTGATAGTGTAAGTATTCCTATCAATAAGCCACTTAAAATTTTAATTTCAATAATCTGAACCAAGTTTTCATTACTTGCCATCTAAAGTATTCCTATTTGTACCATCATGGTATTTTCTTGCTCTTATATTGCTTATGGATGGTTACAAAGGAATGAATGCAATTTTTTTTTCTCTTAGTGTATTTCAGTGCTTTGGAAGATACCCAGATAAAGAAAGGGAGTTCCTATTTTTCTTAGTTATTATTTCACTCTCTGACCCCAGGCACAGGAACGGATGTATTAGTTTATTTATGAACTTTAGCTTCACAATAGAAAGTGTATGAGTTTTTGAGCATTGTTTCAAAGACCACCATGAAGCGGAAATGATGCAAAAAATCTATAGAAACATTTGAAATTTCAAGAAAAGTTAATTCACAGTCATTCTTACTCAATCAAATTAAATCTAATCACTAATATCTATGAAATACCTACTGATAAGTCAGGCACAAATAATTGAATAAGATGAACAATTTGAATTGATTTCAAATTTCAATCTAATAACTACATTATATGATGAACCTCTTAGAGAAGCAAAATCGACAAAACAATGAATTTGGAGCCCAAGCTCTACTGTTAATTAAGTGTACAGAAATATAATATTCTGATAAAGATAAACCTAGGGGATTATATAAAAGTGAGATTTTATTTAATAGACTTCTGATGCCTCTTAATGCCTTATATTATCCGCTAGTTAAGAGTGTGAATTCTATTCTTTGCAAAGTCTCAGAGGATTTAGTCCATTGACATTTTTTGTTTGAGCTCCTACCCCATGTCTGGCACTGTGCTAGAATCAGTTCCTGCCCCTCCCCTTCATCATCTGTTTGGGAGCTCCTGAAACATCATAGGGGCTTACCAACCACACTTTTGATAGTTAGTAGGTAATTCAAACAGCATTGTCCGAGAACAGTACAAGTCAGGCTTATTATTTTGTTTTAATTACATCAACATTTAATTTCTACCGAATTTGATTTTCAAATAAATGACAATCAGAGTATTAGTCTGGTTGAGTTGGAAAGAGCCATCATATTCAAACATCTCATTTTTAAAATGGGGAAACTGAAGCAAGGGACATTAGATTATCAGCTCTGGACTTGGCAGAAGAAAACTTACTTGATACCCTCAGCCCAGTGTTTGACTAAACTATGATATGAAAAATAGAAATCAACAAATAAATAAGAAATCACCAAGCTTATAACCCTCTTGTCTTCTTCCTCAGACAATTATGAGTGAATAGGAAACAATGTTCTTTATATTTCTGGTTATTAGACTGCTGGAGTAGCTATGTCTGGGATGACTTATTCTGAAATATTGGAATTTCAACTGTAGAAGTACTTTTTTCAGATTTATTTTTTGTTTATTTGAAAGGCAGAGTTACAGAGAGAGGAGAGGAGAAGGGAGGTGGAGAAAGGGAAGAAGGGGAGACACACAACACACACACGAGAGATAGAGATAGAGATAGAGATAGAGATAGAGATAGAGAGAGAGAGAGACATCTTCCATTTGCTATTCACTCCCTAAATGGCCACAGCAACTGGGGCTGGGCCAGGCTGAAGCCAGGAGTTAGTTGCTTATCTTCCAGTGCTTTCCCCAGGCCGTTAGCAGGGAGCTGAACCATAAGTGGAACAGCTGGAACTAAAATTGGTGCCCATATGGGATGCTTTACCTGCTACACCACAACCCCAGCCCCACTAGAAGTACTTTTAATTATTAAAAGAAAATTCCTCTTTCCTCTTTTTATTCATTCTTTTTCTGCCTTCCTTGTCCTACTTCTCTCCTTTCTTTTACTCCTCCATTACACATCATACATTTCATATAAAGTGATTGAATATGAAGACTTGTCTGCTGGGCACAGGATGTAAAATGTGTAGGACACATTCTTCATTTTCAGTGGGTTCCCTTGCAGGGGCAAGGGAAGATTTGTGAATGAGTGATTAGAAAGCAGTGTGATGAGCCTATGATGATCTACCAAGAAAGAGCATGACTCCTTAATGAGGAGTGCAGGAGTAGGAGATGGGAGACTGAGGATTTGTAAGGGAGGAAATGCTGGAAGGTTGCCAGGAATGTACCACATTCTGAAGTCAGGGGAAGGCGTTCCACCATGGGGAATAGGACTTTTTTCTGCATGGCCTGCCCCAGAAGCTGGGGATATTTACCATTAGGAAGAGCTCGAGCTTTGTAGAGAGGAAACACAATTGGACTGCTCTATTATCTGTCTCAACTGTAAGGCAAGGCTGACAAACATCCAGCATCACAAGAGGAGTAAGATGGGAGAAGAGAGACTAGAAGTAAAGCAAATGGGGCCGGCGCCGCGGCTCACCAGGCTGATCCTCCGCCTTGCGGCGCCGGCACACCGGGTTCTAGTCCCAGTCGGGGCATGGGATTCTGTCCCGGTTGCCCCTCTTCCAGGCCAGCTCTCTGCTGTGGCCAGGGAGTGCAGTGGAGGATGGCCCAAGTGCTTGGGCCCTGCACCCCATGGGAGACCAGGAGAAGTACCTGGCTCCTGCCATCGGATCAGTGCGGTGCACTGGCCATGGCGGTCATTGGAGGGTGAACCAGTGGCAAAAGAAAGATCTTTCTCTCTGTCTCTCTCTCTCTCACTGTCCACTCTGCCTGTCAAAAAATAAAATAAATAAATAAATAAATAAAAAGCAAATGGACATGGCAAGTATCTGTCCACGAAGTTCAATAGGGAAGTAGGAATACCTTTGAATTGTGTGAATACGCATTGCCCCTCTACAGGTTAATATCCCTTTCCTGACTTTTTTTTTGTCATCTCTTGTTTCTTTGACTATTGCTAGTCTTAGGAATGGATTTATGCTCCACTGCCTCTGAAACATCTATGTAGAAAGTACTCAGGAAGATGATATGTATTCCTAGATAAAGGAGGAATACTGGCCAAAACCTACTATCTGGAATGATGAGTACTGGTGTATCAGGCAATATCTCAGATCCCTGGAAGTTTATTTGCTAACATGTGCAATTCTCAAGATACCCTGATTCAAAGCTGAGTTAAGGAAATTTCAGAGAAAAATAAAGTTAATATTTTATATTTATTTAATTTGACTTGTGGAAGAGTTTTATAAGATGTCATTTCAATTTTAAGGATAATAACAATAAAGGCTATAAAGTAGTGATTCTATTTTTATTATAGTCTTCTATATTTTCTCATATGACTATGATGACCATGAATTTATTTTATAATTAAAACAGATGAAAGCTTTATTATAAAAAAATCATCATCACCATGAAATAAGTTTACCTTGGTAGCTTTCCAATATATTCCCTTATGAATGCTGCAAAAGTGAAAAAAAGGTCATTTCTTTGTAATCAAGGATATACTGGATAAATTGAGGGAAGAAATGCCATTTGCAGTAGAGGAAAGTCTATTGGATTAGAAATCAGTACATCTAGGTTATAGATTTTTATCTTTCCCTTATCCATTATATAACCTTGAACAATTTCTTAGTATCCTAATATGTGTTTATAAATATAAAGTGGGATTAATAAAATATCCTTCATCCAGCAGAGTGACTGAAAAGTATAAATATTCTGTAATCTGTAAGATACTCAATCTATGGAAGTTGCTTTTAAGGGAAATTATTCAAAATCGTGAATACTTTTTGGAGACTCAAAGTGAGGAGGGCCTTGATCTAAAGGTCTAGTTATTTTTCAGATAACAAAGGGGTGTTTTTGAAATGTTCAATACAGGCAGGAAGATTCTCTTCCCATAACTGGCAATGATCAGACTGTATTATCTTCACCCCCTCCTCCACACAAACACATTTTGTATCTGGAAGGACAGTTTTCATATTTCACAATAATGGCATTTATATCTATAAATTTCTTTTCAAATGCCTATATCTCCAATCAATTTGCTTCTAGTTATTATTTTTAGACAGTTTTATTCAGATGGAAATAGTTTGAGTACTTTTGAGCTGCTGAGAATGCAATATAAGAGTTTTAAATGCTGTATTACATTCCTGATGCTTTTTAAAGATTTTCTTGTGTGCCTGCAATTTAATTTTCTTTTAGAGTTTTCCTCCTACTCTTCTCATATTGATTTTAGTTTGTAGCACTACTAAAGGAGGACTCAATGAAAACCTTTTTGGAATAGGCTAGATAAATAGGTATCTATATGTATAGGCATATTTTTAAAGTGCATTAACTCAATGTGAGATTATCATGTAATCATTCATTTGCTATCCAAATTCCACTACTCCTTGAATCATTAATCATTGTTCAAAATTTGAAGCACATTATATTGATGTTTGAACACTAATTGGATGAAAATTGATTATAATTCACATTTATTTTATGATATTCAAATTCTTGAAACTTATTTTTATTTCTAGCATAATCTGTTCTTAATGGAAATTCTTACTAGGAATGCTTTTGTTTTTAAGAAACCATGTCTGCTTTATGAGACAATTGTCTGAGTATCCAATTATAATTTATTACTTAAGTTTTAAAATATCTGATTATATGTTAAACTATTGTTTAAAATGATAGTTCCCCCCTTACTTAAAAGGGATTGTACTATATTAGATTTTTTCAAAGAATTTTATTCTTTCTTTAAACATTTTTTGCTTGGTATCATGAAAACTCATTTAATTTTATCTACAGATCACTAAACTGCTCTGGAAAACAAAGATTTTTACATATCACATTCACTACTATATTCCTGCCTTTATGATAATGCCCAATAAGCAGCAAATTAGTAAGTATTATGAACTAGTTTATGAAATATCCATAAACTTCTAGAGACCAGGGGACAGATGTACATATAAATACATGAAGATAGAATCCATCTGACCATGAATATGTTATGCTAAAATTTAAATTTTATGTAAATCAGCCAAAACTATAAACATCTTCTCCAGCATACATCATAATTGATGTTTTCTATTATATAGAAACTACCTTGGATCCCAGTCAGCAAATTTCTGTTTCCACGAATTGAAAAAGAATGTTACCCAGGCTGTTATTGTAGAACACAGTGGAAACTATTAGCAGAGAACACATACAACTCGGGTCCTTTGAGGGAGATTCAGCTCTGAGGAAATATATGGGAAAGCCAACCCTAGCACACTGGAACATGTAGGAATTCAGTGCTTCATGGCAGATATTGAAGGAACATGAAGACTCAAAACAATGTATTTGTAGTCTAAACTCATACAAATGTTGAGTACATAGCAAGGATTATGAGACCTTTGCAAATATTGATAAGGCTCTGACATTTTTTTAAAAAGGGGAACATCTCAGTGTAATTATCAAGAGAAGACAAAGAGAAATTCCAGTGATAATTAATAGCTGGTGAAATAAGAGCAAAAATGGAAAAATATAATTTCTGAGCTACACAAAATAAGAAATTGCTAAGATGCTAAAATTAAAACAGTTCCATGGTGAGGATGAAGGAAGAGGTGATATGAGAATTTCCTTATTATAGCTCAAAATATTTTGTCTGTATCTGGGTTTCAGTTAATGAAAAATAAGACATATGTTAAGGTCTCTATCTATAGCATGCATTAAGGTCTTTCCAAATAATTCTTTCATTTTCATAAATCATCAACTTAATCAACCAAAGTTTTCACATGTGTTATTATAGTTTTCTATCTGAACTAGTTAGATTCTGTTTGTCTACTACAATGGCAAAGTTGTTGCCCATAGTAAAACAACAACAGAAAATAAGGAAGAGGCCTTCTTTCTAATTTCCATCTCCTTAGGAATGCCTTCAGAAGATATATATTTTCATATTTAAAATTTTGACAAAATACTACTATGCCAGTGTAAGTGTGCCAACATTTTGTTCGGCTTGTTCCATTTCTATAATGTAGGAATTCTCTAAGAGATACAGAATTCTTATATTTAAATTTTTCCTTGTGAATCAGGCATTATGAAACAGCAGGTCTAACTGCTGCTTTGGATGCCCCAGTCTTATATTGGAGTGCCTGGAATGGAGTCTTGGCCACTGTGTTTCTGATCCAGCTTTCTGCTAATGCATCTGGGAGGCAGTGGATGACGGCCAAGTTGCCTGGCTTCCTGCCACCCATGTGAGTGACCTGGATGGAGTTCCTGCCTTTTGGCTTTGGCCTACACCTGTTCTAGCTGTTGTAGGCATTTGGGGAGTGAACTAGTGCAAGGAACATCTTTCTCTGTCTCTCCCTGAGTTATTCTGTGTTTTCTTTCTTTCTTTTCTTTTCTTTTTTTTTTTGACAGGCAGAGTAGACAGTGGGAGAGAGAGACACAGAGAGAAAGGTCTTCCTTTTGCTGTTGGTTCATCCTCCAATGGCCGCTGCGGCCGGCGCGTCGTGCCTATTCAAAGCCAGGAGCCAGGTGCTTCTCCTGGTCTCCCATGGGGTGCAGGGCCCAAGCACTTGGGCCATCCTCCACTGCACTCCCTGGCCACAGCAGAGAGCTGGCCTGGAAGAGGGGCAACCGGGACAGAATCCGGTGCCCCGACCGGGACTAGAACCTGGTGTGCTGGTGCCTCAGGTGGAGGATTAGCCTATTGAGCCGCGGCACCAGCCTACTGTGTTTTCAATATATAAATAAATAAATAAATAAAGCAAAAATAGACAAATGAGATTACATCAAGCTAAGAAGCTGCTGCTGCATGGCAAAGCAAGCACTCCACAAAGAGGCAACAGAATGGGAGCAAATATTTGCAAACTATATAACTGTTAAAGTTTAATATCCAGAATCTATAAAGAGCTCAAGGAAATCAACAACAACAAAACTCACAATCCAGTTAAGAGATTGGCAAAGGACTTGAATAGGCATTTTTCACAAAAGATGAAGTTCAAATGGCCAAAAGACACATAAAAAATGCTCAGGATCACTAGCCATCAGGGAAAAGCAAATCAAAACCACAAGGAAGTTTCTCCTCACCCCAGTTAGAACAGCTGTCATACAGAAATCAACAAACAACAATTCCTTAGAGGGTATGAGGAAAAAAACGTACTCTAATCCACTGTTGGTGGGAATGGAAACTGGTACAGCCATTGTGCAAGAGTACAAAAATACTTCGGAAATCTGAAAATAGATCTACCATATAACCCAATCATTCCATTCATGGAAATTTACCCAAAAGAAATGAAATCTGCATATGAAAGATTTATCTGTACATCCAGGTTTATTGCAGCTCCATTCACAATAGTTAAGATATAGAATCAACCCAGAAGTCCATCAACTGATGATGGATAAAGAAAATGTGGTATATGTACGCTATGGGATATAACTCAGGCATAAAAAGAATAAAATCCTCTTTTTTTTTACAACAAAATGGATGGAATGGAAAGCTATTATACTTAGTGAAATAAGCCAAGCCCCAAAAGACATGTTTTCCCTGATCTGTAATAATTAGCAGAAAATAAAAAATGTAATGTATATGATCAAAATTAACATTGAGATTTGATTATTGTTTACAGTCCTTATCCTAATGTTGAGAAACTGTTTTTTTTTTTTCCTTCTTACTAATTGTTGCAATCTTTACTTAGTGGAGAGTTAAGTTTATGTTTATAAAATAAATGGAAAAGTATATAAATATAATTGAAAATGAATCTTCATGAAAAATGGGATGGAAGAGGGAGTAGGAGATGGGATGGTTGTGGGTGGGAGGAGATTATGGGGGGAAAAAGCCGCTATAATCCAAAACTGTACTTTGGAAATTTATATTTATTAAATAAAAGTTAAAAAAATAAATGGAAAGAATGTAATTTAAAAAAAAATAGCATCTCAGGCCGGCGCCGCGGCTCACTAGGCTAATCCTCTGCCTTGCGGCGCCAGCACACCGGGTTCTAGTCCCGGTTGGGGCACCAGATTCTGTCCCGGTTGCCCCTCTTCCAGGCCAGCTCTCTGCTGTGGCCCGGGAGTGCAGTGGAGGATGGCCCAAGTGCTTGGGCTCTGCACCTGCATGGGAGACCAGGAGAAGCACCTGGCTCCTGCCATCGGATCAGCATGGGGCGCCGGCCGCAGCGCGCCGGCCGCGGTGGCCATTAGAGGGTGAACCAACAGCAAAAGGAAGACCTTTCTCTGTCTCTCTCTCACTGTCCACTCTGCCTGTCAAAAAAAAAAAAAAAATATATATATATATATAGCATCTCAGCATAATGAGGGAGGACTCTGCACTTCCCCAAAATGGTGGTTTTCTTTGTGAAGGGGGCAGTGAGGAGGATATTTAATAAACTGGTTTTGGGCTGGAACTGTGGCATAGCTGGTAAAGCAGCCACCGGCAGTGTGGGCATCTCATTTGGGTGCCAATTCAAGTCTCGGCTACTCTATTTCCAATCCAGCTCTCTGCTATGGCCTGGGAATGTAGTAGAAGATGGCTCAAGTACTTGGGCCCCTGCACCTGCATAGGAGACCCAGAAGAAGTTCCTGGCTACAGGCTTCAGATTGGTGCAGCTCCAGCCAATGCAGCCATCTGGAAAATGCACCAGTGGATGAAGACCTCTCTCCCTCCCTCCCTCTCTCTCTGCCTCTCTGTAACTGTGCCTTTCAAGTAAATAAATAAATAAATCTTTAAAAAAATTTTTTAAAAACTGTATATTCAAAGATATGTGTTATTATTTTAATTGCTAAATGCTAACTACACTTATTACAATAATAAATAGTTTTTATAACAAAAAAAACTTTTAAGAATTTTCTTTATTAGCTAACCAGTATAAGAAAACTTTCATGGATTTCAAGTAGGTAAAGAAAAGCCAACAGAACTTTTAAAAGGGTATGTAGGAAAAGCATTCATGATTTCAAAATAACAGTGACCATATGTATGGGATTCAATACACAAAAATTCCTCTCCTTCTTGAATCTGTATCATTGATGAGTTATACCGCTAACTTGCTTTGACTAATCACAAAACTGCCATAACTAGATGTTTTCAAAACACAATGACTCGCTCTCTTTGGCTCCTCTTAGGACATCTGCCTACAACTGCTCTGTAAAGTAGCATAGGCTAATTTTCATGGCTCACTGCCTCCTAACCCACAGACAATTATGAGACAGCATTTCACAGTGTCCAGGCTCCACCTGACATAGAAGATCAAATGGGTAATGCAGATATCAGCTGAACCATCGAGAGCATAGCTATTGAGCTCACTCACAATATCATGGCCAAAATAAATCCTTATTGTATTCATCCCCTAAGTATTGAGATAGTTTGATACACAGCAAAAGCTTAGTATTATGGAAATTTGTATCTAGAAGTGGGGTGCTGCTCTAACAATACCCTACATCTGTGATCTTTTTTCTTGGACTATTCCCATATGGAAGCTATAAAAGTAGCCATGAAAAAGCAAAGTTAGGGAAAGTCATCACCAATCTGTTAACAGACGTTAGAAAAGCAATAAGAAAACTACTTTAGCTGCAAAAGCAAAATGAAAACCTCCTAGCTGACTTGAGAAATGGAAAGACAGTCACCTGCAATGATGTGGCAGGCAGACAATGGATCAAAAACTCTATGGACCTTGACAAGCTGGTTCACAGGCAGGCTATCACAAATGCTATTTGTTTTTTGTTTGTTTGTTTGCCTGCAACAGAGGAAGAAAAGAGATCAGAAAATAACAATTTTTTCTTCTTGCAAGTAGAATTTAGAAAGAATATCCAGAAACTTGTTGCACTGAAAAATAGATGTATGGCTTGCAGTCAACTGTTAGGTTCTTAAAATGATCTCAAAATGAAATAAATTTTGTGGCCAGATTTTTTAAAAAGCCATGCTTTGCACATAGGAACAACTCTCTATAAGAATGATAACAGATTTCTTATAATAATGCAAGTCAGATGACAATGGAACAAAATATTTAAAATACCAGAGCAAACAAAGTCAAACTAGAATTCTTTATCCAGTGAAAATATCTTTCAGCAGGCGCCGCAGCTCACTAGGCTAATCCTCCGCCTTGCAGCGCCTGCACACGGGTTCCAGTCCCGGTCGGGGTGCCAGATTCTGTCCCGGTTGCCCCTCTTCCAGGCCAGCTCTCTGCTGTGGCCAGGGAGTGCAGTGGAGGATGGCCCAGGTGCTTGGGCCCTGCACCCCATGGGAGACCAGGAGAAGCACCTGCTCCTGCCATCGGATCAGCATGGGGCGCCGGCTGCAGCGCGCCTGCCGCGGCGGCCATTAGAGGGTGAACCAACAGCAAAGGAAGACCTTTCTCTCTGTCTCTCTCACTGTCCACTCTGCCTGTCAAAAAAAAAAAAATATCTTTCAAAAACAAAGACAGAATAAAGAAATTCTAGACCTCAAAATCTGAGAGACAAACTTGTAGTACAACAGTCTTTAAAGAGTTCTTCAAAGCAGAAAAAAAAATTGATAGCAATAGAAGAACAGATACAGGGGAAATAAAAAATCTTTTTTCTCAGTACTTCGCTGTTATTAGAAAATAACCAATCACTTAAAGCAAAATAATGTCTAGATTTTTATAGCATAAGCAGTAATAAAACGTATGAAAGCAACAGCACAGAAGAATCTGAAAAATACAAGTATGCTGTTATATTTTAATCCTATATGAACAAGCATAGTATCACTGGGTGATAGACTGTGATATGTTAAACACATTTGCTATTAACCCTGAAGTAGTCACCATAATAACACAATAAAATGCTATGGTTAATTTGATAGTTATTTTTCTGTTATCTTTTTGTGTAATTTTTTTGTGTAGGCCAAAGGGCCAAGATATATTGGCCAAACAACATAATAGCTGTTTCTACAAAGATACTCTTCAAATAGGCTTGACTTTCAAATCAGCAAAATTTGAATAATGATGATAGCCTTCATAACGTGATATGATCTCATCCATCATTTGAAAACCTTAAAAAAAAACTGACTTCCTCTAAGAGAGAGGTAACTATGGGAGAAACCTGCCTTTAACTTAAACAGGAAGTATTGCTAGTATGTCCAGCTGCCAGCTTACAACTGCAGATTCTGGACTAATAACAACAGTTGTCCTAGCCAATTCCTTAAATTTGTCTGTGTATATATAGCTGTGCACTTACTATTGGTTCTTTTTCTATGGGGAATCTTGAAAAATATAACCAATAAACCAAAAAAATTAGATGAAACTCAATTAAAAAATCACTAAATTAATATAAAGGAACCAAGAAAAGAAAAAAAAAGAGCAGATACTAGAAAAAGAAAACAAATAGTAAGATGGTGTCTTTAAACACAAGCTTAGCAATAGTCGATTTTTGTATCCCAATGATAAAGGCACCAAAAAAAGGAAAAGATTATCTGAATGATTAAAAAGTAACTCAACAACATTCTACCAATCTACTTAAACAGATACACAAATTCAAATAAAATGGTGGGAAAATTGTACCATACAGCATGAGTTAAAAGAAATTTCATGTGGCTGATATTAGAAACAAAGTAGATTTCAATGAATTCCCATATGACAACTATAAACGTAGCTAAAAAAGTAGGAACATTGGGCATATTGAAGACAGGTGTTTTTTTTTTTTTTTTTGACAGGTAGAGTTAGACAGTGAGAGAGTCAGAAAGAAAGGTCTTCCTTCCGTTGGTTCACCCCCCAAATGGATGCTACGGCCAGTGTGCTGCGCCCATCTGAAGCCAGGAGCCAGGTGCTTCCTCCTGGTCTCCCATGTGGGTACAGCGCCCAAGGACCTGGGCCATCCTCCACTGCCTTCCTGGGCCACAGCAGAGAGCTGGACTGGAAGAGGAGCAACCGGGACAGAATCTGGTGCCCCACCTGGGACTAGAACCCCAGGGTGCCAGTGCCTCAGGCAGAGGATTAGCCTAGCGAGCCGTGGCGTGGCTGAAGACAGTCCTTTTTAACTCGTGACTTCATCAAGAGTATACCATAGTTCTAAATAGTTATGCACCTAAAATATAATTTTGGAATATTTGAAACAAAATCTCCTAAGATTGTCAGGAGAAACAAAAGCATATGAATTATAGTCACTCATTTCAACATCCCTATCTCAATGATTGATGGACAGATAAATTTAGTTGAGGACATTTGAATAATTCTATCAACCAATGCGATCTAAATAATGCAAATGTTTGTGAGGATGTGGAAAAAGTAAAACAATTTTAGTAGGAATGAAAAGTAGTAAAGGCACTCATAAAATAGTTTGAAATATCTTAAGAAGTTAAATATATACCAACTTCGTGATATAAGCTTTACCTTGCACACAGCCACCCAACAGAAAACATTTGTATGTACAAATTCCTATACACAAATGTTCACAAAAGCATGATTTTTAATATCATTAAAGTGGCAACATCCCAAATACCCAATACCAAGTGAATCAATAATTTACAGCATCTATCTATAATGGAATACTGCTCAGCAACACAAAAAATGAATATTAGACCCATGCAACGTCCATGAAGGAATCTCAGAAAAATAGCTTGACTGAAAAATAGACTATTTTAATAGTTTGTTAGGAAATGAAACTTAGTATACACTGACAAGAATGCAGGTCAACAGTTGCTGGAAATGGGTGCTACGTGGAAGGGCAGTATTGAAGAAATACAAACATGAGGACATTTTTAACAGAGTTATTTGATCATCATGATAGTGTTGGTGATATCATGGGTGGGTTTAAACATATGTCAAAATGTATAAACTATATATTAAAAGATGTGATTCTCTGATTCTTTCCTTTTTAATTCTATCAGTTAGTATTAGCAGACACTAGTCTTGTTTATGTGATCCCTTGACACTTAATCCTATCATTATGATCAATTATGAACTGAAACTGATCACTGAAACTGATCTGGCTAAAAAGCCCATGAGAGTATTTCAGGCATGGAAAGCCAAGACACTGTGGTAAAACAAACAAACAAACAAACAAAAACAAAAACAAAAAACGCCTAAATGAAAGATCTCTGTGAGATCCCAGCTGAAATAATGGGCCATCAAACAAGGAGGTACCTTTCTCTGAAGGGAGGAGAGAACTTCCACTTTGACTATGGCCTTGTCTAAATAAGATCAGAGCTGGCAAACTCAAGAGGCTTCCATAGCCTTGGCAGCTCATGACAAGTGCCTCGGGTGATTACTGATGTCATAAATAAGAGGGTCAATTGATAAATAAACAACAGGAGTCACTGTGCACTTACTCCCCATGTAGGATCTCTGTCCTTAATGTGTTGTACTATGTGAATTAACGGTAAAACTACTACTCAAACAGTACATTATACTTTGTGTTTCTATGTGGGTGCAAACTGTTGGAATCTTTACTTAGTATATACTAAATTGATCTTCTGTATATAAAGATAATTGAAAATGAATCTTGATGAAGAATGGGATGGGAGAGGGAGTGGGAGATGGGAGGGTTGCAGGTCGGAGGGAAATTATGGGGGGGAGGCATTATAATTCAAAGTTGGAGTTTGGAAATTTTTATTTATTAAATAAAAGTTTAAAAAAGATGTGGTTTATTGTGCCAATTATATCTTTTATTCAATTATATCTTAATCAACTTTATAAACATTATCTACTGTATAATTCCACTTATATAAAATAAACACAGGTAATCATGAACAACTTTGTTTATAGTTGCATACTTTAGGTGTTAGACTGTGTAAATCAAAGCAAAGAAGTGAATCCTTTCAAAGTTGGGACTAAGATGGAAAGGAAGATTTATCACTAAGAATAACTTCTAGATTCTGGGAGAGTTCTTTTCTTAATCTTTGTGTGGGTGTGTGGGTATTTTCCTAAGAGTAACTGTTGCAGTAGTACATGTTTTCATATTGCCGGGGCAAGAGGATTGGAAAAATGTGGCTAAGGTTATTCAGACAATATGTCAAAAGTAATGTGTTAGTCTTTACAGGATCTAACAATCCCTGACACTGATCTGCACATTTTCTCAGTGAGACATGTACTTTCTACTTCATCAAAATGCTCTTTAAGAAAATTTGAAAAAATTGTTCTAACAACTCTGACACAAAAGGTTAAATCTGGATTTGGTTAATGTGGCTCTTCAATAAAGTAGGAACTTGGTTGCAATTACTTAAAGATTTCCTTCTGGCATTTGAGCCTTGGGGAGACTTTGGTAGCACTTTCCAGCTTAACTCCAATGAAATTAAGCTTTAGGTTAACTAGTGGATTGTTATAGTTGTGGTAAACAGCATGAAAAAAATTAAAAAAATATTCTATCCTGTAACTAATAAGGAATACATAGGGGTAGACAAGAGGCATCTTGCTTATGGGAAGATAGAAGAGAAGGAAAGGGATTAAGATGGTGGAGTAAGGAGGGAGCTTGCTGCTCTCGTTTAGGAGAAAATAGTTTAAGCAAAGTAGAAAGAATGCAATCTGAAGGAAGAGTTACGGAAAAACAGCAGTGGAACTCTATGCAAATTGGAGGGACAAGTGGACCTACATGAAGGGCAAGGGCACACACAACTTAGAATCCCAGCAGCTGAGAACATCCACAACAGCATTGGAGAGTGAGGTGAGAGCAGACTGCAGCAGCCCAAGCCACTGATGAAAAAGGTGTAGGAAGAGCATCGAGGGAATCCGGCGTGGAGCCCAATGGGGGGTAGTGTGCCTGCCAAACTAGGGAAGAAAAAACAAAGGGGAGGGCATATTTTCTCTCTCCCCAACCACCTTGTAACTGCATCCTGTAAGAGGCTGATAATGAAAAGGCACCAATTTGGATAAACATAACACTGGCGCCAGCTCATGTCTGTGCCCAACAACCAGCCAAGTGGAGATTACTGGGTCTGGTGGGAGAACAGATAGGGGGCTGGGTGCTCGTGACTGTGGGATGCTTGTGTGCCAGGACTATGAAGACACTGAGGCTGAGTGGGAGGGCTCGGGGTGTGGCTGAGACCTTGGACAGTCACTGAGGGAGGCTCCACGTGATCAGGGCTCCCTGGTTACCTGATGAGGGACACTTCTGGGGAATTTGAGCTTATACCGACTACTGCAGAGATCTTTTGTGTGGTACTTGTGGCAGAGCAGACCAATAATATACTCACCAGGGCTAGCACCCAGGCACTGATCTCCTTTGAGAGGAGCTCAGCTGAATCTATGCCAGCAGACAAGAACAAACATTTCACTGATAAAAAAAAAAGATATTTATCATGCCAAACCTGGGTGTGTCACTTCAGATATGCCTTTAAACCTGAAGCAATGAACAAAGCTCTTTGGCTATACCCACCACATGCATCTAGGTATTCCCTAAAATCAGACACTCCACTAATCCACACATAGTCCAAAGATAAAAGCCACCACAGCAAAAACAACAACAAAAAAACAAACAAACAAACAAAAAAAAAACAAAAAAAAAGCAAAACAAAACAAAGAAGAAACCAAGGAGTATCTACACAAATTCCCAATAACAAATGTACCAATTCAAGAAACAAGAATAAGGAAGACAACATGATGCCCCCAAAAGAACACTTTTTTTTTATTTTTCTTGACAGGCAGAGTTAGACAGTGAAAGAGAGAGACAGAGACAAAGGTCTTCCTTCTGTTGGTTCACCCCACAAATGGTCGCTACTGCCAGCGCACTATGCTGATCTGAAGCCAGGAGCCAGGTGCTTCCTCATGGTCTCTTTTGTGGGATGGCCCAAGCATTTGGGCCATCCTCCACTGCCTTCCCTGGCCACAGCGGAGAGCTGGACTGGAAGAGGAGCAACTGGGGCAGAATCTGGTGCCCTGACGGGGACTAGAACCCAGGGTGCCGGTGCCACAGGTGGGGGATTAGCTTAGTGAGCCGTGGTGCCGGCCAAAAGAACACTTTAATACTAGATTGTGAAAATGATGAGGCTGAAGAAATGCCAGATATGGAATTCAAAATACTGACCATAGGGTTACTTAGAAGTAATCAGATGCAAATGCATGAAATAATGAAATCCATACATGAAATGAGAGAAAATTTCTCCCAAGAAATTCAGATCTTAAAGAGCAATCAAAATGAAATCTTGGAAATGAAGATTTTAATATAATAAATAAAAAATGCAGTGGAAAGCAACAGAATTGATGAAGCAGAAGAAAGAATATCTGACTTAGAAGGCAAAGCACAGGAAATTATACAGTCAGACTAAACTCAATAAGAAGAAATAAGAAAACTAAAAAACATTGTTAGTAATTTACGGCATGCTACCAAATGGCCCAATATATGGGTTCTAGGAATTCCTGAAGGTGTAGAAAGAGAAAAATGATTAGAAAGCCTTTTAAGTGAAATAATAACTGAAAATTTCCCCAATGTGGAGAAAGAAAGGGACATCCAAGTACAGGAAACACATTGAACTAATAGATATGACCAGAAAGGTCATCACCATGACATATTGTAATTAAATACTCCACAGTAAAACATAAAGAAAAGGTACTAAAATGTGTACAAGAGAAACACCAAATTACTTTAAGTGGATCTCCAATTAGACTAACAGTAGACTTCTCATCATAAACCCTACAGGCTAGGAGAGAATGGCAAGGTATATTCCAAGTCTTAAGATAAAAGACCTGTCAAATCAGAATACTATACCCTGCAAAGCTCTCATTTATGAAAGAAAGTAAAACAAATATCTTCCATGACAAACAGAAATTGAAAGAATTTGTTACTACCCTTCAAGCCCTGAAGAAGATGCTTAAGGATGTGCTGCTGCACACCGAAACACAGAAACATGGTCATCATTATGAAAGAAGGTAAAAGAAGGGAATCTCCCAGTAAAAGTACCAAGGAAATCCAAAGTAAAAAACAGGAGTATTTATGGAAAAATTTTATGGCCAAGTCATTATCAATAGTCACCTTGAATGTAAATGGCTTCAACTCTCCAGTTAAAAAACACACTGGCTGAATGGATTTAAAAACAAAACCCATCTATTTTCTGCCCATAAGAAACATATATCACCAACAAAGATGCATTCAGGCTGAAAGTGAAAGGATGGAAAAAGATATTCCATGCCAACAGAAACCAAAAAAGAGCTGGTGTAGCCATCCTAATATCAGAAAAAAGAGACTTTAACATAAGAACTGTTAAAAGAGACAAAGAAGGGCACTATGTAATGATTAAGGGATCAATTTATGTAATGATTAAGGGATCAATTCAGCAGGAAGATGTAACTATTTTAACTTATAAGCACCTAATTATAGGACACCTGGCTATTTAAAAGAAATATTAAGGGATATAAAGGGAGACATAGACTCAAATACATTAGTAATGGGGAACTTCAATACCCCATGTACAGCGATGGACAGATCAACCAGACAGAAAATAAGTAAGAAAACATCAGAGTTAATAGACACTATAGACAAATGGGCCTAATAGTTATTTAAAAAACTTTTCATCCTATAATTGCAGAAACAAATTATTCTCAGTAGTGCATAAAACATTCTCTAGCATTGACTACATGCTAGGGCATAAAGCAAATCTCAGCAAATTCAAAAAAAAAATGAAATTATACCATGCTTCTTCTCAGACCACAATTGAATAAAGCTGGAAATCAGCAACTCAAGAATCCCTAGAGCATATGAAAACACATGGAGACTGAACAAAATGCTCCTAGTTGAACAGTGGGTTATAGAACAAATCAAAAGAGAAATCAAAAAAATTCTGGAAACAAATGAAGATGACAATACAACATATCAAAACTTACGGGATACAGCCAAATCAGGGTTAAATGAAAGTTTATAGCAATTGGTGCATACATCAAGAAATTGGAAAGGTACCAAAAATGAGCTATCAATGTGCTTCAAGGATCTAGAAAAACAACTGCAAACCAAACCTGAAACTAGGAGAAAAGAGATAATAAAAATTAGAGAAGAAACCCAAAAAATAATACAAAAGATCAGCAAAACAGAGAGCTGGATTTTTTGAAAAAGTAAACAAAATTCATAGTATTGGCCCAACTTACAAAAAAAGAGAAAAGTCCCAAATCAATAAAATTAATGATGAGAAATGAAATGTAATGACAGACACCAAAGAAATAAAAACTGAAATGAATCATCAGAAAGTACTACAAAGAGCAGTATGCCAACAAACTGGGAAACTTAGAAGAAATGGAGAGATTCCTGGACATATACAACCTACCTAAATTGAGCCACAAAAACCTAAACAGACCCATTACCAAGATGAAAACTGAATCAGTAATAAAGACCTTTCCCAACAAGGAAAAGCTCAGGACCAGATGGCTTCACTGCTGAATTCTACCAGACATTTAAAGAAGAACTAACTCCAATTCTTCTCAAATTATTCAAAATAATTGAAAAGTAGGAAATCCTCTAAAATTCTTTCTGTGAAGCCAGTATCACCTTAATTCCTAAACCTGGAAAAGATGCAACAGAGAAAGAGAACTATAGGCCAAATTTCCCTGATGAACATAGACACAAAAATCCTCAACAAAATTCTAGCCAATTGAATCCAACAACACATCAGAACAATCATTCACCTACACCAAGCGGGATTTAGCTATGATATTCAAGGATGGTTCAACATTCACAAGTCAATGTGATATATCACATTAACAAACTACAGAACAAAAACCATGATTATCTCAATAGATGCAGAAAAAGCATTTGATAATACACAATACCGTTGCATGATGAAAACTTTAAGCAAATTCCTATAGAAGGAACTTTCCTCAACACAATCAAGACAATTTATGACAAACCCACAGCCAGCATATTATTGAATGGGGTAAAGTTGGAAGCATTCCTACTGAGATAAGAATGCCCACTCTCACCATTGCTATTCAATACAGTCCTGGAAGTTTTAGCCAGAGTCATTAGGCAAGAAAAAGAAATCAAAGGGATACAATTTGGGAAAAAGGAAATCCAACTATCCCTATTTGCAGATGACATGATTCTATATATAGGGATCCAAAAGATTCCATTAAGAGAATATTAGAACTCATAGAAGAGTTTGGTCAAGTAGCAGGATAATTTGGGACATGCTCAATCGGACTTGCTCCAAATGATGGAGTTAGAAACGTGCCAGGGGATTCCAATACAATCCCATCAATGTACCAAGGCCATCTCACTAGTCCAAGTGATCAATTTCAGTTCACAATTGATCACACTGATAGGTCTAAGAGTCAAAGGGATCACACAAACAAGACTAGTGTCTGCAAATACTAACTGATAGAATCAAAAAGGGAGAGAATGATTAATCATGGAAAGCGGGATACACAGCAGACTCATAGAATGGCAGATGTCCTAAACAGCACTCTGGCCTCAGAATCAGCCCTTAAGGCATTCGGATCTGGCTGAAGAGCCCATGAGAGTATTTTAGGCATGGAAAGCCAAGACACTCTGGAAAAAAAAAAAAAAACCTAAATGAAAGATCTCTGTGAGTGAGATCCAAGTGGAAAGAACGGGGCCATCAAAGAAGGAGGTTCCTTTCTCTGAAAGGAGGAGAGAACTTCCACTTTGACTATGACCCTGTCGGAATAAGATCAAAGTCGGTGAACTCAAAAGGCTTCCATAGCCTTGCCAACTCATGACTAGAGCCTAGGGAGATTACTGATGCCATAAACAAGAGTGTCAAGTTGTTAAGTCAACAACAGGAGTCACTGTGTACTTACTCCTCATGTGGGATCTGTCTTTAATGTGCTGTCCAATGTGAAGTAATGCTATAACTAGAACTGAAACAGTATTTTACACTTTGTGTTTCTGTGTGGGTGCAAACTAATGAAATCTTTACTTAATATATACTGAATTGATCTTCTGTATATAAAGATAATTGAAAATGAATCTTGATGTGAATGGAATGGGAGAGGGAGCAGGAGATGGGAGGGTTGTGAGTGGGAGGGAAATTATGAGGGGGCATTGTAATCCATAAACTGTACTTTGGAAATTTATAATTACTAAATAAAAAAATAAAAAATATACAAAATTCAACAGCCTTGTACACACAGACAATGCCACAGATGAGAAAGAACTTCTAACATCAATCTCATTCACAATAGCTACCAAAAGCAAAAATACATCAGAATAAATTTAATCAAAGATGTCAAATATCTCTGCATTTTGAATTATAAAACATTAAAGAAAGAAATAGAATATACAAGGAAATTGAAAAATCTTCCATTTTCATGGACTGAAAGAATCAATGTCATCAAAATGGCCATACTTCCAAAAGCAATTTACAGATTCAAAATAATACCAATCAAAATATCAAGGACATTCTTCTCACATATAGAAAAAATGATGCTGAAATTCTTATGGAGACACAGCAGACCTCGAATAGCTAAAGCACTCTTATACAACAAAAACAAACCCAGAGGCATCATAATACCAGATTTTAAGACCTACTACAAGGCAGTTATAATCAAAGAGCTTGGTACTGGTACAAAACAGATAGATAGACCAATGAAACAGAATAGAAACACCAGAAATCCATCCAAGCATGTACAACCAACTCAGATTTGACCAAGGATCTAAAACCAATCTCTGGAGCAAGGACATCTCTTCAACAAATGGTGCTGGGAAAACTGGATTTCCACATGCAGAAGTATGAAGCAAGTCCCTTATATCTTATAGAAAAATCCATACAAAATGGATTAAAAACCTAAGCCTATGACCTGATACCATCAACTTATTAGAGGACAATGGGAAAATGCTGTAAGATATTGGCACAGGTAAAGTGTTCTTGGCAAAGACCCCAGAGGCACAGGCAATCAAAGCCAAAATTCACAATTGGGATTACGTCAGATTGAGAGGCTTCTGTACTGCAAAAGAAACAGTCAGGAAAGTGAAGAGCTAATCAACAGAATGGGAGAAATCATTTGCAGATTATGCAACTGGTAAAGAATTAATAACCAGAAGATAAAAAGAGATCAAGAAACTCCACAACAACAAAACAATCCACTTAAGAAATGTATAAAGTAAGAAATGTATAAATGGACATTTTTCAAAAGAGGAAATCCAAATGGCCAACAGACACATGGAAAAATGTTCAGGATCACTAGCTGTCAGGGAAATACAAATCAAAATGACAATGAAGTTTCACTGCATCCCAGTTAGAATGGCTTTCATACAGAAATCAGCAAACAATAAATGCTGGTGAGTATGTGGGGAAAATGGTACCCTAATCCACTCTTGGTGGGAATGTAAACTGGTAAAGCTACTATGGAAATCAGTTTGGAGACCCCTCAGAAATCTAAATATAGACCTACCGCATGACCCAGCCATCCTGCTCCCTGTAATTTACCCAAGACAAATGAAATCAGTAAGCAAAAGTGTTATCTGTAGCCCATGTTTATTGCAACTCAATTCACAATATCTAAAACATGAAGTCAACCTAAATGCCTGTAAACTGAAGACTGGATAAGGAAATTATGGGATATGTACTCTATGGAATACTGTAATGAAAAAAATGAAATCTTTTCATTTGCAACAAAATGGATGAATCCAGAAAATATCATACTTAGTCACATAAGCTAGTCCCAAGAGGACCAATACCATATGTTCTCCCTGATCTGTGATAACTAATAGAGCACATGAAAGGAAATCTGTAGAAGTGAAATTGACACTTTTAGAAGCAATGACTTGAATAGCCCTTGTCTTGACAGGAACAGTTTTGTTTTCTCTTTTTCATACTATTTGTTGAACTCTTTACTTAACATAGTTAATTATATGCGTATAAAGTCAATTGAAGATAGAGCTCTAAAAAATAAGAGATTAAGATAGGGAGGATGAAATTTGTAACCATAAAGCTGTATAGTTCTGCATACATTCCTATAACTTATTTCTAAGGGCACAGTTTTTTTTTTTTTTTTTTGGACAGGCAGAGTGGACAGTGAGAGAGAGAGAGACAGAGAGAAAGGTCTTCCTTTGCCGTTGGTTCATCCTCCAATGGCCACCGCGGCCAGCGCGCTGTGGCCGGTGCACCACACTGATCCAATGGCAGGAGCCAGGTACTTATCCTGGTCTCCCAGCACTTGAGCCATCCTCCACTGCACTCCCTGGCCACAGCAGAGAGCTGGACTGGAAGAGGGGCAACCGGGACAGAATCTGGTGCCCCGACTGGGACTAGAACCCGGTGTGCCGGCACCGCAAGGTGGAGGATTAGCCTAGTGAGCCGAGGTGCTGGCCAGGGCACAGTTTAAAAACTTATCATAGGACTCCAAATCCCATTAGCTGGGTGGTAAAAATGCCATCTTAAGTGTTAAAGGGACCATGTTAAGCATTAAAGTGATCATATAGATAGGATTAACTGTTAAGTGGATCACATAAATAAGGTCAAATGGTAATAATACTAGAATTAAAAAGGAGAGAATGTTCCAATATGGGAAGCTGTCCACACAGGAGACTCACAGAATGATAACTGCTTTAAACAGCACTCTGACCTCAGAATCAGCCCTTAGGCATGCTGGTCTGGCTGAAAAGCCCATGAGAGCATTTCAGGAATGGAAAGCCAAGACACTGTGGCAAAAAAATGTTCTACATGAAGGATCTTTGTGAGAGAGACCCCAGTGGAAAGAAGTGGCCATTAAAGAAGGAATGTACTTTTCTCTGAAAGGAAGAGAGAACTTCTACTTTGCTTATGGACTTGCCTAAATACTGATGGAGACTGTTGATCCAAAAGGCTTCCATAGTCTTGGTAGTTCATGTCAAGAGCCTTGGGTGACCACTAACATAAGAGTGTTAATTGTTAAATTAGTAATAGGAGTCATTGTGCACTTACTTCCCATGCAGGACTTCTGTCCTCATGAGTTTTATTATGAGAATTAATTGTAAAACTTGTCCTCAGTTTTTTGTGCATGTGTGTGTAAATTTTTGAAATCTTTACTTAGTATGGTGTTGGTCTTCTGTGCATAAAGTTAATTGAAAATGAATCTTAATGGAGAATGGGACTGGGAATGGGAGAGGGAGAAGAAGGTATGGGAGTGTGGGTGGGAGGGCGGGTATGGTGGGAAGAATCATTATATTCCTAAAGTCATACTTATGAAATTTGTATTTGTTAAATAAAATGTTTCTTTGGGTACAAACAAACAACTGGAGAGAAAAGATAAAGGAGACCTGAATAGAATTCTGGCTTCACTGGAAGCATATTTTCGGAAATAAATTTGTATCACAGAAAAACAAAAGAGAAGCAAGATTTTATTAGGTGATTCTGTACATAAGGCTTCATTCTATCTTCTGTAAATAAGGCGTCACTAACTACTCCTAGTGTGACTATGAAATCACTTGGGTGCCTGTTTAAGTAGGTTTGAAGCCGTTATCACTACATAACATATCAATTCTTAAGGATTTTTTTCATTAGTATCAGTAACTATGTCTTAGTTTCCATTCAACTTGTTTATTTTTGTTCTTGTTTACTCATTTCCCATTATCATTCTCAGTAATGCAGTCACTTTCTGAGCCACAACTTTAGTGACTCAAATCAGCTTGTCTAATCTCTTAAATCTGAAGTCCCCTAAAATTTCATAATAATTCTATTTTTCAGGTTATTCTCAAGCCAGCCTGCCAGTTTCACAATTCTGCTAATTAATTGTTACATCTTTATCATCTCTAAAGCAGTTTGTTCTATAACTCTCAAGTTCTTTAGGTGAAATCAAAACAGTTATTAGACGAATAACATAGCATTAATAAAATATTTGTCATAGTGTTCATCCCATTACAAGTGTTCAATAAATATCAGCCATTTTTCATGCTTTATTATCACCACTGTGAAAGTTCTTAGTTTTATTTTCCCCAAGATGATTCACAAATGGACATGGGTGTTTATACCACTAAGCAAATGATATTAACTTTTTAATTAATACAATGACATTTTAAATATGTATGTGATTGGTTTTTATATTATTCTCATATAAATGCATTAAAATCTAATGTTGGTCTAATAATGATACTTACATAATTGAGTTGTGAAGTTAAATGAGTAAATATATGTGAAGAACTTATAATAAAAATTAAGAGTATATGTCAGGTACTTTCCCCTTTTGATCTGATCTCTTTATTTAGTGGAGCTACATGCCCTCGACTGTATTATTAATTAAAAATGCATTGTCGGGGCTAGCGCTGAGGCACAGTGGGTTAATACCCTGGCCTGGAGCATCGGCATCCCATATGGATGCCAGTTCAGGACCTCACTGCTCCACTTCCGATCTAGCTCCCTTCTATGGCCTGGGAAGGCAGTAGAGGATAGCCCAAGTCCTTGGGCCTCTGTACCCGTGTGGGAAACCCCAGGAAGATCCTGGCTCCTGGCTTCCGATCAGCACAGCTCCAGCCATTGCAGCCAATTGGGGAGTGAACCGTCAGATGAAAGATATCTCTCTCTCTTTCTGCCTCTCCTCTCTCTGTATGGCTCTGACTTTCAAATAAATAAATAAATCTTTAAAAAAAAATACATTGTCTCTGGGCTGGCACTATCGTGTAGTGAGTAAAGCCACCACTTGCAGTGCTGGCATCCCATATGGGTGGTGGTTTCGAGTCTTGGCTGCTCCACTTCAGATCCAGCTCTCTGCTATGGCCTGGGAAAGCAGTCAAAGATGGCCTTGGTCCTTGGGTCCCTGCTCACTCATGGTAGTCCCAAGAAGAAGCTCTTGACTCTTGGTTTTGAATCATTACAGCTCAAGCTGTTGCAGCCATCTTGGGAGTAAACCAGCAGACAGACTCTGCTTTTCTGTAACTCTGCCTTTCAAATTACTAAATATTTTTTAATTACATATTATCTCAAAAAATAAAAAAGAAGGGAGGGATGGAGGTAGGGAGAGAAAGGCAGAGACAGAAAGAAAGAGGGAAAGAGAGATGGAGCGAAGTGGAGAGTGTCATATTTTTACACATTCTCTGTGTATTAGTATTATGTTAACATAAAAAATAAAATATCAGAAAATTACTTCTGTAGAGGTAAAATCTATCAGCTTACTGTTAAGAACATATTTTCTTTAAATTGTTTTATTTATTAAATTTATTTGAGAGACTGACACAGAGACAGAGAATTACTATGGCAGGTTCACTCCCTAAATGCTCAGAATAGCTGGGGCCAGGCCAGTCTGAAGCCAGAAGCCTGAAATGCAATCCAGGTCTCTCACATGACCCAACCACTTGAGCCATCATCTACTGTTTCCCAGGGTAAGTATAAGCAGAGGACCTGGATTCAGGAGTCTGAGCAGGGACTTGAATCCAGGTACTCTGATACAGGATACAGACATTCCTACCAGCAGCTTAACCCATAGGTCAATGCTCATCCCCAAGAACAGATTCTTATTTAAATCAGTAAACATCTAATTTTGGTGGCTGGCATTGTGACACAGCAGGTTAACGCCCTGGCCTGAAGCGCTGGCATCCCATATGGGCGCCAATGTGAGTCCCGGCTGCTTCTCTTTCAACCCAGCTCTCTGCTATGGCCTGGGAAAGCAATAGAAGAAGGTCCAAGTCCTTGGGCCCCTGTACCTGCGTGGGATACCTGGAAGAAGCTCCTGGTTCCTGGCTTTGGAATGGCGCAACTCTGGCCATTGTAACCATCTGGGGAGTGAACCATCAGACGGAAGACCTCTCTCTCTCTGCCTCTCCTCTCTGTGTAACTCTGACTTTCAAATACATAAATAAATCTTTAAAAAAAAGGATCTAATTTTGATGTGTATTTATTACTTTAATATGAACTCTGAGATGCCTTCTGTATCTGGAGTTGTCAATCACTTGTCTAACATTACTCACAGGAAGGAACCCGAATTTGTACTTATTCTGCATCTTTTAGGCAATAATACTTCACAGGCATGCTGAATGATCAAATGGAGTGCTGTTGGAAGAGTTTGCCCTGTTGAGCTTAACAGAGGTGCCGGGGAATCAAGCAGGAGGCTGACCCCACCTGACTATTCACCCTGCATAATGATACTCTATAGAGCTTGTGTATCTACAGACAGAGCACTTCTTTCTTTTACCACTCCCATAAACTGAAATAACCTTTTCTGTATTGTAGACTTTAAAGTACAGAGTAAACAAACGAGATGGGAATAATAAATAAACCCCCAAAAGTTTATGGGCCCAAATAATAATGGTTTCAAGCAAATATAAAACACATCAAATAGGTACGGTGCATACTAACAGATGGAAATAATCCAGCTTCCTACCTTGATAATGTGAAAAAATTTTCAACAAATAGCTATTGTAATAACATCTGTGTGCCAAGAATACAGCACTTTGTGCAAATGCACAGTTTTCAAATAAATAAAATATGTACATGTATGCTTCTCTAAAGTCATGAGATGACCTCTCTTGCTCTAATAAAAATCTGAAGACAAGCCCTCTGGCCCGACTGGCTCTGTGTTGGGTAGCAATATTTCCCTTTGCCAGCCTTTACAATGAATATAAAAATTCAATTTCAGTGCTACAAGCTGGAAAGGGCTCAAGTGTCACCAGATTTTTCTAAGGGGATATTTTCTAGATTTTGTCTACATTTGTATTCTACTCATTTAATGGAAGCAGGTAATAGAATTTTTTCTATCTACTGGAGAAACTATTTCAGACATACACAGATGCAAGGTCAAAAAATACATTTTAAAAAACACAAAGAGAAACAAAATGATCCATTGGCTTTGAACCCTTGGTTTGTCTAATATAATAATGACATATGCCAGGGAATATCAAATTATGAGCTCAGAAAGGGCACTATAAAAGTATACCCTGCTATCTACTGCAAGGGTCTTCCATAGTGTGGCGTGAAGAATTCCAGGATGGTTTCTAAGATTGTCCATCACCTAATGTACGGGCCCCACATAATCTGTGGGGCTATTACTTTGACAAACTTTGCTGATGATTAATAATGCTATATACATGGCATGGTTAAATTTTTCCCCCATTTGTATACATGCCTCATTTTTGGACTCTATTAGTTACCACAAATCAGGGAGAACATTTGATAGCTGTCTTTTTAGGACTGACTTATTTCACTAAGTTTCCAGCTGCATCCAATTTGCTGCAAGATTGAATGTCATTCATTTTTATGGCTGAGTAGTATTCTATAGTGTATATACACTACATTTTCTTTATCCATGCATCAGTTGATGGACATTTGGGTTGATGCCATATCTTTGCTATTGTGAATTGAGTTACAATAAACATGGTGGTACAAGATAACTCTTTGATATGCTCTTTTCATTTTGTTTGGGTAAATTCCCAAGAGTGGGATGGCTTGCTTCATTCTATTTTGAGTTTTCAGTGGAATCTCTATACTGTCTTCCACACACAGTTAAATTAAAGGGAAGATTTAACTGGGTGGGCCTTATTTAATCACAGGAGCAATTTAAAAGTAAAATGTTCCAACCTTCAGCATATAAGAATTCTCTTTTCTCCACATTTGGGCCAATAGTTCTTATTTTTTTTTTTTTTTGTCTTTTTGCTTAACAGGCATTCTACCTGGAGTGACATGATATCTCATTATGGTTTGGACTTGCATTTTGTTGATAGCTAGTGATAGAGCATTTTTTCATATACTTGTTTTCTACCTGTATTTTTTTGATAAATGTCTATTCATATACTTTGTCCATATTTTAACTGGATTTTTCATTTTGATGGTTGTTTTTGAGTTTCCTATACATTCAGTGTATTAATTGTTTGTCAGATTCTTTGAAAATGTTTTCTATTGTTTTCACTGTTTTGATTATATTTTTAACTGTGTAGAAGCTTCATATAATCAATTTCATATAATCCCATTTTTTATTTTTGCTTTTTTCTTTGGCCTATGCATTTGGCTTTTGTCCAAAAAATCCTTGCCTAACAGGGGTAGGGAAACTTTGTGCTGCCAAGAACCGTTCTGATATTTGTAATGTCATTTCCAGGCCATACACACTTATTGATTTAAACTTTAACCTAATATAGATTAATTGAATTGTATGTCCTACCTGCAGTTGCCTTGGCTGGGCCAGACCAAATTATCTTATATGGCCCACAGGCAGAACGAACCCCTGTGGTAAATCAATGAGTCATCTTCCCTGTGTTTTCTTCTAGCAGTTTCATAGCTTCAGTTCTTCTGTTTAGATCTTTGATTCATTTTGTAGTTATTTTTTAAAAAAAGATTTATTTATTTATTTGAAAGAGTTACAGAGAAGGAGAGGCAGAAACAGAGTGAAAGTTCTTCAATCCGTGGGTTCACTCCTCAAATGACCACAACAGCCAGAGCTGGGCTGATCCTAAGCCAGGAACCAGGAGCTTCTTCTGGGTCTCCCATGTTGATGCAGGGGCCCAAGCAGTTGGGCCATCTTCTACTGCTTTCTCAGGTGCATTAGCAGGAAGATGGATCAGAAGTGGAGCATCCAGGCTTGGAACTGGTACCCATATGGGATGCTAGCACTGCAGATGGCAGCTTACTTAACCTGCTAAGCCACAGTGCCAGCCCCCTGCCAATTTTTTTTTTTTTTTTGGTGAGATGTAGTTGGGGGTCTTGATACTTCTGTATATGTATATCCAGTTTTCCCATAACCATTAATTGAAGAAGCTATCTTCAATGTATTTTTTGGTGTCTTTGTCAAGAATGAGTTAACAGTAGATTTGTGGATTTATTTCTGGGATCTCTATTCTGTTTCATTTGTCTACATGTCTTTTTATGGCAGTACCATTCAAATTAGTACAACCATCATGAAGAACAGGTCCGACTAAAAAACTAAAAATAGATTGTGTGACCTAGCCATCCTGCTTCTTGGTATGTGTTGGGTAAAATGAAAATAACATGTCCAAAAAATACCTGTACTCTAAGTTCACTGTAGCGCTATTCACAATAGTGAAGACATAGTACCAACACAGCTGTCTGATCGATGAGTGGCTAAAAATGTGATATACATGCAGCATGAAATATTATTCAACCATAAAAAAAGTAAAATTTTGGCATTTGAGAAAAATGGATGGAACTGGAGGTAATTATGTTAACTAAAACAAGCTAGACACAGAAAGACAAATGCTGCATGCTATTTTTCATAGCTGGAAGTTAAAAAATAAAACCTTAACTTAGAACATTGGCTACTAGAGGCTGGGAAGAATGAAGGGAGGGATAGAGGGAGTTTGGGTAATGAGTGTCAAGACATGGTCAGATGGAGTAAGGCGTTCCATAGCGGAGTCAGGTGACTGTAGTTCACAATAATATATATTTTGTATAAATAATTGGAAGAGAGGAGCTGGTAGGTTCCAAACACAAAGTAGAAGGAAATGAAAACGCTGGTTTACCAGTTTGACTCATATTCTCTCTCTCTCTCTCCCCCACCCTCCTCTGTGTGTTGTATGCATGTGTGTGTGTATGTGTGTGTTGATACTAGAAGTAATGCACTGAGCCCCATAAGGATGTACAATATTACATGTTAATAAGAAAGTTCTAGACAATAAAAATTTAATTAGTAAAAGTTGAGTGTTTTCTCTGACTGCTTAAGAGGAAGCTAGAAATGGGAAACAAGAACGAATATGAATGAGTCACCATTTCTGTCTTAACGGTGGAGGAGGTTACATGGTAGGAATGTGTGCAGTCTTCCCAGATGCTGTCAGCAGCCCCCAGATGTAAGTCAGCAGGGAAATTGGAAATTCGGTAATATAGCCACAAGGAATTGGAATCTGTCAAGAAGAGTAACCCTGGCTATCGCTTTTTCCACCACAGAACCTCCAAAGAAAAAACTCAGTCTGGATGACACCTGGGCTTGGCTTTGAGCCTCCTTTAGGAGAGTAACAAACTAGGCTGTCCTGGACCTGATCCAGATAACCATCAACTGTTAGCAAACACACAGACTCCTGGCACTTGTGCTTTTTTTTTTTAATTAACCCATATGTCTTTGACCTTGGAATATTACAATTTAAGATCTTTGTGTTTCCTATCTTTTCCTTATACAAACGCTGCTAATAGCTCGTTCTCCACTGTGTGTCAAACATTTTTTTACTTTAATGCCATCTCTTGTTATCATCCTTTCTAGTTTTATTGGGTGTATTATTCTGAATTCTTCAGGTTGATAATGTCAAAAATTTATAATATAGCTTATCAAAAGAGGAACTTTATTGGTTCATGGAATAAGTCAATTATAAGAAGGGCAGGGTTATAGACAGTATCAGCAACAACTAGACCAAAAGACTTGAAAGTCATATGGAATATGAATCTCACCCCTGCTTCTCAGATTGGGTTTGTTCAAGTGGTAGAGAACATGGCTAACACAATTCTGGATCCTCATAAACTGAGGACGTCTTCCAATGGCAAGAGCATCTTCTTCTTGTTACAAAATTTCCTAACAAGGCTTCTGATCGATCTGACTTGTTGTAGCCCATATTCTTTTTTTTTTTTTTTTATTTTTTTATTTTTATTTTTTTTTTTGACAGGCAGAGTGGACAGTGAGAGAGAGAGACAGAGAGAAAGGTCTTCCTTTGCCGTTGGTTCACCCTCCAATGGCCGCCGCGGCTGGCGCGCTGCGGCCGGCGCACCGCGCTGATCCGATGGCAGGAGCCAGGAGCCAGGTGCTTTTCCTGGTCTCCCATGGGGTGCAGGGCCCAAGCACCTGGGCCATCCTCCACTGCACTCCCTGGCCACAGCAGAGGGCTGGCCTGGAAGAGGGGCAACCGGGACAGAATCCGGCGCCCCGACCGGGACTAGAACCCGGTGTGCCGGCGCCGCTAGGCGGAGGATTAGCCTAGTGAGCCGCGGCGCCGGCCTGTAGCCCATATTCTTGATGGGAAGTGGGTAGACGTGGGTTAGGTAAGAGCCAGGAAGCTCATGCCAGGGTTTTGTGGATGTGGGCAAAGGCAGCTCTCCGTGGCCAGGAAGAGTACTAAGCAGACAAGCAGACAAGACTCCACATGCTTCCTCATACTAAAGCCATCCGCTCCCTCTAAGGGTCTGTTTTCATTATCCTAACTTTGCCTAGATTGGTGCCTTCTGAGAACTCTTTTTTTTTAATATCACACCTATCATTTGTCATGTCATCAATACTTTTTTTCTCTTATGCAGGATTTGAACAGAGCAATATGTTACTTTACAGAAAATTATTGGAAACTTTCTGCTATACTCAGCACAGAGAAGAAATGATTTATGAAGCAATTCCTCCTTACTGGAAGAATCTTTACCTTCGTCCACAATAAATTCAATTTTTGCTAACTCTAGATTAAACCATGAATAAATCCCTCTACCATACATACAAGCCATATAAACCTGTCTTTCATTCTTATTTGATTAAACTTTTCTTATCGCTTAATACCTTCCTTTCCTCAAAATGGTTAGAAAATTTCAAGATGAAATGATTCTTCATCTCTTTCTCTGGTTCACAATAAACTTTTTTTGAGTTTGGCTGCTCAAAAGATTCCTTTTTTCTTGAAGTCATCTAAATATATTAGTATATACTTTAACGTTGACTGCTTGAGACATGCACATCACATTCTGAGTGCCTGTGTTTGAATGCTGTCTCCCATTCTGGTTTCATTTTTCTGAAAATTCTCACAGGAGGCAGCAGATGATGTAACTTATCTACTACTTCAGAACATCTTCTTGTATGGTGTCTTCAAGTGAAAATTCTGTCCCATTATTTCTTTTAAGGGTGGTGCTTCCTTTAATCTATTCCTTCCCTACCTACATTTTTATGTCAGTTTTTGTCCTCTAATTTTTTAAAAAATAGGGTTTATATTTTAGTAGCCCAAATTGCAGGGATGATTCTTCTTGAAAGTTAACCTTTCTATGCATACTCCCATACGACATTTATTTTATGCATATTTGTTCTTACGGAAAATATCAAGCCTACAGACAATAGCAGCATCGGGCAGCCTGTATATCAACAGGATCATTTAAATCCTGCACTGGATTGTATGCTGACTCTACGTCTTTGGAAAACAATTTTTCATATACAATGTGCAAACCCCATGAAGCAGTAAATTGTTTTTCTAGGTGATTATTCTAGGTATAGTCTTATACCTGTGCTCCAGGAAACACGTACATTTTTATCACTTTATGAGGCATAAGAACAAAATATTGGAGACAATTCATATGTTCCTTGACAGGAGGATGACTATACAATTGGGTGTATTTATTTAACAGAATGCCATACAGCCATGAAAATGAGTGAACTCTTTCATGCATGCATTCTGGTACTAGTACCACAAACTAGGTGGCCTCAAATAACAGAAATTAACGGATGCACAGTTCATCAGGCTGGAAGCTCAAAATCAAAGCGATCAACAGGACTATGGCCCCTCTCAGGCTCTAGGAAATAATGGTGCCAAGCCTCTCTCCTAGCTTCTGATAGCTTTAGCTATTCCTCAGTGTGTAGATCACCATCTCCCCCCAGTGTCTCTTCACATGGAATTCTCCCTGTGTCTGTATCTGCCTCTGTGTCCAGATTTCCTCCTTTTATAGGAACATAGGGTATATTGTATTAGGAGGTCTACCCTACTCCAATCTAATCACCTTAACAACATCTGCAATGACTCAGTTTCCAAATAAAGTCACATTCGGAAGCCCTGTGGGTTAGGACTTCAAAATATGAATTTCGAGGGGGATGGTCCAAGCAAACCCATATCAATGTCTATATATAGATCAATATTACTAATATAACATTAAGCAACAAAGGATGAGTCACATAAGACTATAACAGTATAATCTATTTACATGAAATTTAAAAAAATGTTAAAAACCCTGCATGGTGTTTAGAATATATACATATTCTATGAAAACAGAAACACAATGAAGGAAATAACCATCACAAAATCCAGCTTATTGTTTTCCTCTGATGTGGAGGGGGTGGGGACATGTGTTGGAGAAGGGCTGGCCAGGGTTATGTTCTCTTTACTAAGCCTAGTGGTGAGTGGAGGAGTATTTGTTTTATTTCTATTCATTAAATTGTACACATGGTATACATAGTCTGTTTCAAAATAAAATAATCAGGGGAAGAAAATCATTTGGTTAGTAATCTAACTATATGTACAGTTTTGCTTTTGTGTTTTTTGCATACATTGCATCATAACGAATATAACCTAAAACCTTCTACTTTTCCCTAAACATTTTCAGATGATGCTTGTGTCTACATACTGATGTACGTCATTCATGTGAAAAGTTGTGCTTTCTGGGGGCGAGCGCTGTGGCACAGTAGATTAAGTCACTGCTTGCAATGCCCACATCCCATATAGGAGTGCCCATTTAAGCCCTGCTTCTCATCCAGCTCCGTGTTAATGTACCTGGGCAAGGGGCAGAGAAAGGTCCAAGTGCTTGGGCCTCTGCAACCCACGTAGGGGCCACATACTCAACTTTCTAAGTATAGTTTCCAAGAGTTACAAAACATATTTTATCCAAAACTCCATCTGAGGACTACCTTTATTTCCATTCTGGGATTTTACTTCTCATTTTCATATTCTCCCTGTCATTCACCATCATGACTTCTGTCTCTTAATTTACAATGAATTCTTAAACTATATTATTAGTCTGGGCATCTCTCCTTTCCAACATAGTTACTGCATTCTCAGAAATTTCCCCTTTATGACTCATAATCACGCCATAACCCATGGCTTTCCAAGGCAAGTCATCATCTTGTCTTTGACAAATCTTCCTGCTTCTGCTTTCCCTATCTCATTGACCGAGCATCACAGCTGGAATCTGGAACTCAACCCTTTCCCTGCTCCATTTACCCTTCTGTCTCAACCAAAACCAGCTTTCTCTTTTCTCCGCCTTCACCACCATTGCTCTTACCCAGTGGTTCTCAAACTGTGGCTGTAGGACTAGCAGTGTCCACATCCCCTGGACCGTGCTGTAAATGCTAATTCTGAGGCCTTACCCCAGCCCTGTAAATCAGAAAATTTGTTCCCATTGTATTTACCACTGCATTCTTGATCTGATGCCACAACCATGCTTTATTTAATTGTCTGAAATTCTATTACTATGATTTTTTCTTGACATCCTTCTTCATGCTTTCAAATTCTTTTATTTCATTATAAATGAACAAGGTATGTGACCCCTTATGTGATAAATGCTGATTATTGAGATAAAATTTTCCTTCACAATATGAAAATGGAGAATTCTACTCCACATGGAAGAAACTCATAGCCATGTGACTTCGCTTGCTTTTGCCATCACAGCTGATTGTATGCTGAATTAATTTTCTTGACATTTTTTGAATGACTGTGAAACCTTAGTTTGTAGAGTTGCCTGTAAAACACTCAGACTATGGGACTGGCATTGTTTCACAGTAGGTTCAATTGTTGCCTGCAATACCAACATTTTATATGGGTACTGGTTTGTGTCCAGCTTCTGTCTTGGCTGCTCCATTTGCAATCCAATGGCCCACATCCCTGTGCCTCTGCCCCCGACATGGGAGACCTGGAAGAAGCCCATGTCTTTGGCCTGGTCCAGCTCCAGCCACTGTGGTCACTTGGGAAATGAACCAGCAGATAGAGGATCTCTTTCTCTGTAACTCTTTCAAATAAATAAATTAATGTTAAGAAACCATTTGGACTCCATTTAGATCAAGGATAACATTTATCATTAATGTTAACGTTTATTTTCTCATTAACTCATGTTAATACCACCAGTACAGCTTGGCATCAAACCAAACAGCACAAAGGCAATCATGAAGACCCTAATCACATGGCAGTCTTCAGAAATAAGAGGCCATTCAGTAATCCTATAATAGGGGTTGGCAATTGACCACCTGTGGGTCAAATCCATATGATTACTACTGGACAGCACTTTTTAGTGATATCATTACTTCTTAACACTGCCACACTGGGAGTCAAGTTTCTAACACATTAGACAAACCAAATGCAAATCATCACAATGGTCTACTCCTATTTCTGCAAGACCCATGAGTAAAGAATGATTTTTGCAATCTAAATGTTAAAAAAGAATATGTAATAGAGACATTTAGTCCATAGTGTGTAGAATATTTACTATCTGGACTTTTATAGAAAATGCATACTCCTGTCCAAGACTGTGCTTAGATTGTTTTTAAATAAAGAGTTGCCATGCAATGAAAACACACAATGGGAGATATCTTCTAGAAACCTTCAGGACCCTTGGACGCATTTTCAGAAAATGAGCAAGAAAACATTTCTATCTAACAGACAATGTGGGCAGTTAGTTAAGGTCCAATGCATGTGAGATAAAAACACCAACAGACCATTGCACTGGAGAAGCACAACCATTTATGGGTTCTAGGACCAAATGGATATAATTTCCAGGATTGTCATGAAGAGCACATTATGGGGAGTCCTCACTGGCATGCATACAGTAACAAAACAGCAAGTTTCACAGAGCCAACATATATAATAATTGTAAGCTTGGCCCAATGACACTGTGCCAAAGTACAATCCAGTAAAGGCAATTTTCAGGGAACCTGGGGTGAGGGTCAGGTGGTTTGTTTTCTATTGAGCGAGCTTGATGCAAAGCTAGTTTACAGATTCTGGAAGAATGGAGAGACAGATGCCCTTTGCCCTTTCTCTTGCAGAATTGGTGAACACATGAGTAAGCCATTCCATCTGTTAGTTAACTGAAGGCCAGTTTTTCTATGGTGCTGGCTGAATTCATACCCATTTTTTGCTTTCACTATGCAAGAACATAATAGGGAGTGTGGCAATGCAAATTCCTGGGATAAGATTAAATATATCACTAAAAACAATGATGGCATGAAGGCAGTCTGTTACTTGAGATAGCTTCTCTGTTCACGTAATGCAAAACTGACAGATATCACATCAGAGATCATAACCTAGCCATGATATTCATGTCAATGGGTTTTGAGATGAACTCTCCAACATAATTTTAGTTAGAAAGCAATTATATGTAGCTGTTCCAAAGGACTGATCAGTTATGTAAACAGACAACATAGGTATTTGCACTTATGTACTTATAAATAAGTTTATTATATTAGAAATTCTCAAGTTTCTTAAGCATACTTCTTGCTTGCTTAATTGACATTGTTAAATTGGGGCGCTCCACTGCCCTCATTAAGGTATTCCAAGAAAGCTGCATTTGCTGTTTAAGAAGTAGCTGTTTTACTACTAGATGGACAATTTTCCCATTACTGATTCAAATCAGCTCTACATGCAGACTTAACTAAGGTGAAGTAGTTCGAGAAGACCACCACATCACCGTCACTCACCGCTGTCTCAATCTGCCTACACAACTTTGTTCTGCAAGCTCTACGCAGCTTTTTAAGTCAACTGTCAGTAATTTATCTACTGTAACTGTGTGCCAACTTGTCTTCTCTTATTCCTAGCGAAACTGATGATCTACTCAGGGTCAGGGGCTGTTTTTCATATTTTGAGTGCCCAGCCTAATAATGGAGTGAGGACGTATCTGCTTCCTTCTACACTCAGTGCACCTTGAACTGAAACAACTTGTGTGTCAGGCTCAGCTGTCAGAGAACTTTACAAGGCCATAAAATTGACTTACTGAGTTGCTTGACCTCTGTAGTACCTATAACTTTATAATACTCTGAAAATCATTGGGAGTTGGGAACCACTCTAACAATCTGAGGCCAGGAAATTTATTAAGGAGAAATGCCTGGCCCAGCACTGGCTGTTGTGAACATTTGAGGAGTGAAGCAACAGATGGGACAACTGACTCTGCTTTCTCTTTCAAATAATAATAAAAAGAATAAAAATGTGGGATTTTATCCTAAGGCAATGGAAAGTACTGAAAGCTTTTATTAGATGGATGACATTAACAAATTTTCATTTAAAAAATGTTTACTAGGTGCCGCTGCTGTAGTGCCAGCATCCCATGTGGGCACTGGTTCATGTCCCAGCTGCTCCTCTTCCAAATTCAGCTCTCTGCTAATGGCCTGTGAAAGCAGTGGAAGATGTCCCAAATGCTTGGGCCCCTGCCCCTATGTGGGAGACCCGAAAGAAGCTCCTGGCTTTAGATTGGTCCAGCTCCGATCGTTGCGGCAATTTGGGGAGTGAACCAATGGATGGAAGACCTTTCACTTTGTCTCCTCCTCTCTGTCTGTAACTCTGCCTCTCAAAATATTTTTAAAAATGTTTACTAAATCACTGTTCCCTAAGCTCATCTACTTCTAAAACTACTGTATACTTCTCTCACATTGATGGGTGTGGCCTTGATGACTAATAAATGATAGTTTTTCAGATAAATGTTTAGTAAAAATGCTAGTGAATTAATGAAGTTCAATTATTTTTGTTTGGGTTGTTATAAGAAAGAACCACAGCTGTACTTGGCACTTCCATGAGGAACACAATCCAAGTGATAGCAGGGCTAACTCCTTGTTTATAGTGGTACTTTGGCTTCACCATATCCAGTGGAGTTCCTCTCTGAATCATCACCCTGTCCTAGAGAATTCTTCACAGTGATCATCACTATTTCAAATGATTTGTTTTGTTTACATTTTTGTTGTTTGACTTAGCCCAGATCACAAATCATATATTTTTCATCACAATATCCCACACATAAGCACAATGTGACTCCATGAATATTTGTTCAGTATATTAAAAATAATTCATAAAAAAGAAATCAAGAGCTGGAAATCGCACATGTGACTTGTGCCCTTCATCTTATGAATGAGGGGTGGGTACAGAGGGAGTCTAAGTTGGGGTGGAAGAACATTTGGAGCCTTTGGAGAATTTTTTATTGTTATTTGATCTACTTAAATCACTTCTCACTGAGAAACTAAAGTACAAACTGTAAAGGGCAAGGTTACTACTGAAAGAACCCACATTCTGCAAGTGTGGACATTGGTCAGTGTCTCTTTCCCCATTCTTCCAGATCTCTTACTTGAAAAATGAATTTGTAATTTCTCAATGATCTGCATATGTATTTCCTACATTTTCTTGCCATCATAGGATATTGTATACTCTTTTCTGTTATCAGTAATATTTAATAAAAGTGTTCTCTTGAAATCTAATAGGAAATTTCTTCCCAACAAACAACTAAAAGCATGAAACCTTACAAAGCTTGGGTGGCTTTATAGTGGCAGCATGCACCTGCTGCTCATTTCAGGAGCCTGCTTATCTGTGCACTATTTTTTAAAAGATTTTATTTATTAGAGAGAGAGAGTCATAGAGAGGGAGAGACAGAAAGGCCGTCCATCCATTGGTTCTCTCCCCAGATGGCTGCAATGCTGCGCTGATCTAAAGCCAGGAGACTTGGCCTCCCATGCAGGTGCAGGGACCCAAGCATGTGGTCCATCTTCTACTGCTTTCCCAGGCCATAGCAGAGAGCTAGATCTGAAGAAGAGCAGCTAGGACCCAAATTGGCACCCATGTGGGATTCTGGCACCACAGGCAGAGGCTCAGCCCACTACACCATGGTGCCGGCCCCATCTCTGCACTATTCTTAACCTTCCTACTCCACAGCATGTTGAAACTCAGCCCTTAATCCTGCACAGGGTGTCCCAAGGCTCCCACCCCCTGCAGTGCTAATGGGTGAGCTCTTTAGGGCAGGAACCCAGAGGCAAAGCTGGAAAAACCTGGTTTCTTCCATGCACTCCTGTGGAAAAGAAGCTGCATGAACTTGGGATGACTCAGGCCAAGGTGAGAAATCTGACGTCTCCGCCAATGGCAGCCCTTGACAACTGGGGCCAATCTGTTCTTTGCAGCTTCCTGTATGAACAGTTTATCACTTGAAACAATTTTCTCATTGTTATTGTCACTGGGGAACAAAGATTGCCACAGCAAACCATTGTTCAAGTCCAAAGTTATTTTGTGGAGAAAATGAGATAGTAGACCAGTCCTTTTGTCCTTTATTTTATCACCCCCTCTGGCATCAATTTATGGATCTGATTTCTGTTTTCATTTTGAGTCTTTTCTCTGTGACCTCAGGTCAGAGGCAATATCAAGGACAATGTGCTTTAGTGAGCTTATTTACCTAAGCCAATGTAAAAGAGAGAGTAAAGAGGGTAAAGCTGCTGCCTGTCATGCCAGGATCCCAAATGGTTGTTGGTTTGTGTCCCAGCTGCTCCACTTCTGATTCAGCTCCCTAATATTGTACCTGGGAAAGGAGTGGAGGGTGGCCCAATGTTTGGGCCAATACACTCACGTGGGAGACCCAGAACAAACTCTGAGCCCTTCCATTGGTTTGCCTGCATCCCTGGTCATTGTGGCCATTTGGGGGAGTGAATCAGCAGATGGAAGATTTCTCTCTCTCTCTCTCTCCCTCCCTTTCTCCCTCCCGCTCTCCCTCCCTCTTTCCCTCTCTCCCTTTGTGTCTGTGTTTCTCTTTCTTTCTGAAACTCTGCCTTTCAAATAAATAAAAGAAGTAAAAAAAAAAGGAGTTAAAAGTAATGGAAAATTTAAATTATGTTTATTGGAAAATGATTTTAGGGGGCCAGCATTGTGGTATAGTGGATTAAGCCACTGCCTACATCCCATATGGGCACCGGTTTGAGTCCAGCCATTCCACTTCTAATCCAACTCCCTGCTAATATGCCTGGAGAGGCAGTGGAAGATGGCCCAAGTACTTGGGCCCCTGCCTGCACTCACATGGAGGATCCAGATGAAGCTCCTGGCTTCGGCCTAGCCCAGTTCTGGCCATTGTTACCATTTGGGGAGTGAACCACAGGGTCAAAGATCTCTGTCTCTGTCTTTCTCCCTGTGTAACTCTGCCTTTCAAATCAATCAATCAATCTTAAAAAAAAAGAAATGAAAAATTAAAAAAAGTGATCTTGGAGCCAGAGCTGTGGAGCAGTAGTTAAACAGCTGCCTGAGATTCTGGTATCCCATATGAGTTCTGGTTTGAGTTCTAGGTGCTACATTTCTGATCCATCTCCCTGTGAATGTGCCTGGAAAGCAGAAGTTAACCCAAGTCTTGGGCCCCTGCTACTCACTCATACAGAGACCTGGACAGAATCCCTGGCTCCTGGCGTCAGCCTGCCCATTCCCAGCTGTTGTGGCCATAGGAAGAATCCAACAGTGGATAGAAGATCTCCCTCTCTCCATCCCCCTCCCTCCCTTACATTCTAACTCTGCCTTTCAAATAAATAAATCAAAATTTTAAAAAAAGTGATCTGGATTCTGACCATCATTCCAACTGAACCTGATGCTATTCACAATGTACAACTTCAGTCTTCAATATGATTATATGCAAATTACATATAATGCATATGTACACACACACACACACACACACAAAATCGCCAAGGTGGATAGAAGGAGTTCAATCCTGAAGAGCTGAATGGGAAGAAATCCAGCAACAAGAAGAAATTAGATTTTTTGGTCACAGAAATAACAAATGTTTATAAGTATTTGAGATGACAAATACTTTGTTCTTTACAAGGCTTCTGTAAAGCCTTTCGCAAAATCTCATGAAACTTTCAAATCAAATTTCAGCTGGAAAGTTGGCACACTTGCATTAAAGGCAGCTGTGTGCTTATAAAATTCCTTGGCATTTGGTGCTTTCAGGGATTTGGGAAGTCAGTGTGCAGCAACTGTGCATCAACAGAGGGCTGGTGCATATGGAGTAGCTGAAGGAAATGACCTCAGCACATCTGCAGAGTGGATGGAGTAGCTGAAGTAAATGACCTCAGCACATCTGCAGAGTGGATGTGTTCACCTGTGGCCAGGGTCACCAGTGATACCCTCAAGTCTACTCGAGGTAGTCAAAATAGGGAAAGTAGGGAGAATCAACGTGCCTTCAGGTGAGCTGTTAATAAGAATTTTATTAATAGGAAAGCCTTTCTGGTCTATTTGTACTTGGTCCAGTTTTAAGTCAGATCTTAGATATATCTCTGTCCTATCTCCATAGAGAAAATGTATTATGAAATTAATGTAATAGGGCCCATTGTTGTGGGGGTGGTACACAAAGCTTCTGCCTATGATGCCAACATCCCAAAAAGGTGCCAGTTTGAGTCCTGCTTCCTCCACTTCAAGTCCAAGTCCCTGCTAATGTGCCTGGGAAAGCAGTGGAAGACGGCCCAAGTACTTGGGCCCCTACCACTCAAGTGGAAAACCTGGAAGAAGCTCCTGGATCCTGGCTTCCACCTTGCGAAGCCCTGGCCATTGTGGCCATTCAAGGAATGAATCATTGAATGGAAACTATCTCCCTCTCTCTCCATAGCTCTGACTTTCAAATAAGCAAATAAATCTTTAAACAACTGATATAATAAATTAGTAATTGGTAAAAAGTAGGTATGTTCATACTCAGTAGAATCAGGCTTTATTTATGAAGTTTGTTATAGGGCCCTGGCTTCAGATTACAGTGGGCATCTAGGGTTGCGATTGATCTATGTTTAATATATACATACTGAGCCCAGGCTAATCTGAAACATTCTGACTAAATTGGTCTTGGATGTAGCCTAGAAATATCATGTTAAGCCTGATACAAATGGTGAGCATGTCTTCGTGTTCATGTGTGTGTGTGTGTGTGTGTGTGTGTGTGTAGAGGAGAGGCAAGGAGAGAAATAGTGAAAGGAATTTACATGAGAAGATTGGTTTGGGCTATTTCTGTGAAGGAGCTTGAATGGCATGCTGGGAGTTTGTGCTTTTAAATGAGGAACTGGCGTGGTTAAAGTGGTACATTTAGAAGTACAACTCCTAACAGGTTGTTTGGAGAGGAAAGAGAGGAGTTAAGGACTAAGTAAAATAGTGCGTGGGTTGGGGGGGGGTGGCACTGTGGCACAGCGGGTAAAAGCTAAGGCCTGAAGCGCCAGTATCCCATATAGGTGCTGGTTCTAGTGCCAACTGCTCCTCTTCCAATCCAGCTCTCTGCTATGGCCTGGGAAAGCATTAGAAGATGGCTCAAGTGCTTGGACCCTTGCACCCATGTGGGAGACCCAGAAGAAGCTCCTGGTTCCTGGCTTTGGATCAATTCAGGTCCAGCCATTGTGGCCATTTGGAGAGTGAACCATCGGATGGAAGACCTTTCTCTTGGTCTCTCCCTCTCACTATCTGTAAATACATCTCTCAAATAAATAAATAAAACCTTAAAAAAAAGAAGTGTTATAATGGATGAGGTTTATAACTAAAATTCTGCACCAGATATTGTGCAGGTAATAATGATTAAGATGTGGTCTCTTTCTTCCAGTTGCTTCTAGTAGAAGATCCTATACCTGGGAAAGAGGGAGAAGTCACAGAAGTGGCTGGAGTAGACACACTGGGGATGGCCAGATACAGAATTGTAGAGACCAAGTTCCAAGAAGGTGAGACAACATGACAGAAAGGACATTAAATTACATCAGCGTTTGATGGTGCGGCTTTCTATCCCCAGTGGGTTGGAAGGCATACTTTACATACTAGTCAAAAAAGGAAAGTGTAGACACTGTGTATTACTTCTTTGCGAAAGGAAAGACAGAGCTCTAACAGCAGCCTGAAGGTATCACAGGGCTAAGGCAGGCCAGTTTTTGCTTTGTTTTGCTTTGTTGTGGTTATCTAGAAGAGTGGCTGGAATGTGCTTGAATGAAAACAAGAAAGGGAAGCTGAAAGCTGGAGTTGTGATAACTGGTGAGGAATGGAGAAAAAGAGAAAATTTGGGTCCAAGGGGGTTAGTGCTATGAGGAATCTGGCCTAGAGGAGGGAGAGACCAGAGTGCTGGGGAGAATGGGCAATGTAGTTGGCATCTTTGAGACCAGGGAGGAAGCAGCAGAGGAGAGAAAGAACATGAGGGGGATGAGTTAGACACTGAGTTGCCCATGCTGTAGCTGCACTACACCGAGGGAACAGCCCCGATCTCTACAGTCTGTTCACGTGGCAATGAGCTTAGGAAAGGTCAGCTCCTCCCTGAGTCCCAGTCAAGGAGGAAACTTGCTTGATCTAAACTCAGAGTAGCTATCCCACTCCTCTGTGTGGCAGTTTGGTTTGGGGCTACACAGATGACAAAGTGTCGACCAAATATACACTAAGAGGATCTGTGCTGAGGAGGCTTCTGAAGAAGGTCATGTGCTAAGGGGGACGGAAGCACACTGGGCACTTGGGTTTGAGATATGTGAAAATTACCTGGAGCTACACCCAGGGATACTGACAAGAGTAGGAAGTTAATGAAGTAAGTCAGAGGAAGATGACAATAAAAATATACCCAAAACAAGGTAGCACCAGGTATAACCAGAGCAGCTTACAATATTTGCTGCCTCAATATCAAGGAGTAAAAGAGGAGAAAGTCATGTTGAGGGTGAGTTTAAAGGTGGATTCTAAAACACAGCACCAGCACAAAGTCACAGTGACAAGAAAGTCAGTGGGGCCTTTGGGCAGAGTTAAAGTGTTTGATAAAGGAGTCTAATTAGTGCTTGACAGTGTTTGGTCACCTCCTATAACAGGCTTTAGCCCAAGTTTCATTAGTGCTAAAATGAATGTAACAGCAGCATCTGGAGCTTGGGTTTTTGTAAAGACATAGAGTTTACGTAATTTATTTTATATGGTATTTAACATATTTTAAGGACCCAAGTGTGGTGGTGCTAACAGACATGGAGCTCCTGTCCAGGCCAGGAAGAGGGCGCTGAAGAAGTTCATACACATCACAGTCAATGCCCATGGATCCGTGAATGATTTCTGAGAGCAGACACACACACACACATGCACACATACTTCACATACTTTGTTTATATGTATACAACAGATATAAACATTCTATTAACCATGCATACTGGTAAATTTCTCCGAAGTCAAATTAATGATAACTGAAGACATTTCTGGAATAAGCCAGTCTGTATCTTAACAAGAGGAATTCCAAGTAAATAGCCTGCTGGAAGCACCCACTAAGGCTTTGCCCAGAGTTTTCCCCAGAAAGCCTCTTTGTTCTGCTGGACTAGCAGGCTGCTATGGTTACAGTTACTCTTCCTGTCACAGAATTGGGTAGGAAAGCAAATGCAGGGGCCTGAGCTTGCCAGGACGTGTGGGTAAGATCCAGGAAACTACCAGAATTCTCGCTGCTTCAGTTTCCCTAGTTCTCATCTGCACATCATCACTGCATAGTGTGTTCCTGGGTGAGAGCCTGCAGCATAAACATCATCTGTGTGTTTGTTATAAATGCAGAGTGCCCAGCCCATTCTAGGAAAATGGATGCAGAATCTGCCTATTGATAATGCCTCACAGTGGTGTGTGTGCACAAAATTTGACAGACATGGACGGTGAGGACTTGTCTGAAGCCACCTCATGGCATAGGCAAAGAATTGCTGTTTACCCCAAAGGCCTTCAGATTCCCTTACTATTCAGCTTTCCGATCGTGGTGCTGGATGTGGATTCCTGGGAAAGACCCCCGCTTTGCTGTCCCCACCATGTCCAGTGAAGCAGTTTTCATCTGCAGTGAGCACTGCTGTAGGCTTATTTCCTGCAAGGCAACACAGCTCAAGGAAATGAATTCGGGTACTAGGCAGCATGGGGTTTATCTAGATTCTGCATCATATCAATCAGTTAATGGAGTTGGGGAAAATCAACTTTGTGAAGGTGCTTGGCTCCCCACAATTCACGGACAAGAGCTTTTTATATCCCTTATTGTTAATATTGACTCTTTCCTGATGCCATTGCCGAGTGGAACAGGGAAGGACAGCTAATACAAGCTCAGCAAATGTGTTGCTCACTAGGACATCTGGCACTTGGTCATCAGAGAAAATAGTTGTCTCAGTGTTTTAGCAAAGAAATTTGGGATAACCCGAAGAAATTATTTCTTAGCAATGGGCTCAAGATGCACAAAAAGTAAAGACAATAAGCTTCCAGAAAAATGAGTCTTCATTCCTGATAGTTTTCCAAGTTTAAATCCTATTGTCTACTGAAGTATGATTTTACATTCTACTTGTGGTTTCCATGAAAATTGAACAGCCAATAATAATTTATCTTTGTCCTTCTTGCTCATTCTCTCTTGCTGGTACTCACTTTAATTCTTTAAGTCTTCACTGGCTTGATAAAGTCAATAAGCTCAAAATTAAGGGTATCATACTAGTTACAATTACCAGTAATATTAAATTATCAACACTACCGTTATGATGGGGATACATCCTATACCAGCCTACCTTCTCATCAAAACTTAATAGTTAATACTAAATCCTCAAAATAGTTAGAAAACAAACCATCTGAATCATGAGGGAAAACAGAAATATTATCTTCAAACGTGTTTATGTACTCACTAACACAGTGCCATTCAAAGAGTTAATTTTATAAAACTAATTATGCCTACCATTTAGCTGCCACAGAACACCTTTTATACATCAGCCACTGCACCACCAAGGAACAAAGCTGTCAGCCTTTAGGCCTGTGATGTCTGATACCAGATTTCACAGGAAGCCTCTCTGAAGTCAGGAAGGTGAACACAGCAACTTAGGTAGCAAGAGCAGTGAGGTATAGAATCAAACTGAGAGCCTATTTCTGTCCATGCCCATGTGCCTTATCACTACTGGCAGTCCTGTCTGGAATTCTGTCTGCTGCACTAATCCAAACCCCTTTCCAAGGCACCGACTTCTTGAAACCCTCAGACTTTCTGATCAACAGATTGACCAAATGGTGTAAGAAATATAGGCCATTGCCCAGTGGAAGATATTTTTCATTACCAATATAAATGAAGAAAAGAATAACTCACATTTAGAGGGCATCCCTTTCTCTTTTCTATCTTTCCCATGGGTTTATTTCTTTTCTTAATTTTTGAATTTACAGATAACATTGTATATTGAATAATGTACAACATGATGTTTGAAGTATATATTCATTGTGGGACTGCTAAGTCTAGCTTAATAATGGGTGCATTACCCAAATAGTCATCATGGTTGTGCTGAAAGTGCACAACAGCCACATTTTCTATATTTTTCAAGAATATATCGTCATTAAGTACACTAACCTTGTTACACAATAGAGCTCTTGAAATTCTCCTCTCCCATCTGATTGTATTCATGTATGCTTTAATCAACATCTTCTTATCTATTTCCCACCTCCTCCCTACCCCAGCCTTTAGTAATGATCATCATACATTCTACTTCTAAGATTCCATCCTTGCTTATCAAAGGGACTGCCTTTATGCTCAGTCAGCCATTCTCTGCTTCTTTTGGAAACTGTGTTTGCTTGGGCACTGAGGGCTCAAACACTGGGTTGTATAAATATTTCTATATAGAAAGAAAAATTCATGTTTTGATGCTCAGGTCAGTTTTGTAGAGAGCTGTAATGTAGAGGCATTCAAAGGAATTTTAAAAGAGAAGGAAGCACACAATATTTTATTCATGGGAACATAAGTCAACATCACAAAGTCAGAAAATCTTTCTACTGAGAAAACAATGTCCCAAGGGTTCAATCAATCTCGGGGGGGGGGGGGAGGAAGAGGAAGAGGAGGAAGAGGAGGGCTCACAGACTGCATAGTTTACATGTGTCTACCAGAATTGCAATGCTAGGTCGGGAGTTGGTTTACCACTTAAGCCACAAGTTGGATTACCGGCATCTTCCATCAGAGTGTCTAGCTTTGGGTCTCATGCATGTTCCCTGTTCCAGCCTTCTGATAATATTCATCCTGTGAGGCAGTGACCATGGCTCAGGATATCGCGTTCCTAGCATCCACATGGAAAGCCTGAGTTGGGTTTCAGGGTCCTGGATTCAGCCCCAGACAGGGGCTATTACCTGTACTTTGAGAGTAAAGCAACAGGTAGGAGCACTCTGCCTCTTTCTCTGTCAACATAAATAAACATTTGTAAAAGAAAAGAGTTTAGAAGCTAGTGATTCCTGAGCCACTGTTGGATCTGCAGACTTAGCCTAAGCTTTATTCCCCTCTGCAGGTTTCCAGCAGATTTCAAATTCTACAATTAGGACAAATCTCTAAACCCTTATGTTGCACATACATCCCATCCCATCCTGGTCCTGATATCCTCCTTTTTTTTTAAAGATTTATTTTATTTATTTGAAAGGGAGAGGTAGAGACAGAGAGAAAGGTCATCCATCTGCTGGTTCACTCCCCAGATGGATGCAACAGCTGGAGCTGTGCCGATTGGAAGCCAGGAGCCTGGGGCTTCTTCTAGGTCTCTCAAGCGGGTACAGGGGCCCAAGCACATGGGCCATCTTCTACTGCTTTCCCAGGCCATAGCAGAGAGCTGGATCTGAAGAAGAGCAGCTGGGACCCAAATCGGCACCCATGTGGGATTCTGGCACCACAGGCAGAGGCTCAGCCCACTACACCATGGTGCCGGCCCCATCTCTGCACTATTCTTAACCTTCCTACTCCACAGCATGTTGAAACTCAGCCCTTAATCCTGCACAGGGTGTCCCAAGGCTCCCACCCCCTGCAGTGCTAATGGGTGAGCTCTTTAGGGCAAGAACTCAGAGGCAAAACTGGAAAAACCTGGTTTCTTCCATGCACTCCTGTGGAAAAGAACCTGCATGAACTTGGGACGACTCAGGCCAAGGTGAGAAATCTGACGTCTCCGCCAATGGCAGCCCTTGACAACTGGGGCCAATCTGTTCTTTGCAGCTTCCTGTATGAACAGTTTATCACTTGAAACAATAAATAAAGATGGCCACAGCAAACCATTGTTCAAGCCCAAAGCAGCCAGGACTCAAACCATTGCCTATATGGGATGCCAGCACTGCAGTCGGTGACTTTACCTGCTACGCCACAGCACTTGTCCTGCTGATACCTTTTTTTTTTGTTGTTGTTGTTAGCTAATACTCATTTACCATAGAAATTATACTTTAGAACCAGAAAGGCTAGTAAATAACCACAAGTTATATTTTATCATTCTTTTTAATTTATTTTTAAGGAATGCAAATTTCATAAAAGATGCCACAGCAAAAAAATAAAGAAACCAATGATTATCTCCATAAATGCCAAATAACAAACACACCAATTCAAGAAACAATAAGGAAGACAACATGACCCCCAAAAGAACACAACACCTCAATACTAGATTGTGAAGATGATGAGATGGAAGAAATGCAAGAAATGAAATTCAAAAAATTGATAAGATTACATAAGTAACCAGAAGTAAATGCAGGCCAGCGCCGAGGCTCACTATGCTAATCCTCTGCCTTGCGGCGCCGGCACACAGGGTTCTAGTCCCGGTCAGGGCGCTGGATTCTGTCCCGGTTGCCCCTCTTCCAGGCCAGCTCTCTGCTGTGGCCCGGGAGTGCAGTGGAGGATGGCCCAAGTACTTGGGCCCTGCACCCCATGGGAGACCAGGATAAGTACCTAGCTCCTGCCATCAGATCAGTGGTGCGCCGGCCGCAGCGCGCAGGCCACGGCGGTTATTGGAGGGTGAACCAACAGCAAAAGGAAGACCTTTCTCTCTGTCTCTCTCTCTCACTGTCCACTCTGCCTGTCAAAAAAAAAAAAAAAAAAAAAAAAAAAAAAAAAAAAAAAAAAAAGAAGAAGTAAATGCACGAACTAATGAAATCCATATAGTACATGAAAGATAATTTCTCCCATGAAATTGAGATCTCAAAGAGAAATCAAAATGAAATAAAGCATTCGATAGAATAAAAAATGCAGTGGAATGCCTTAACAGAATCAGTGAAGCAGAAGAAAGAATATGAGACTTAGAAGACAAAGCACAGGAAATTATATAGTCAAGCCAAAAAGAAGAAGAGGAAATTAGAAAACTAGAAACACTGTTGGGAATCTACAGGCTACTATCAAACAACCCAACTTAAGAGTTTCTAAAGGCGTGGATAGAGAGAAAGGATTAGAAGGCTTTTTTAGTGAAGTAACAGAAAACTTCCCTAATTTGGAAAAAGAAAGGGAGATCCAATACAGGAAGAACAGAGAACTCCAAACAGGTATGACCAGTAAAGATCTTCATGGTGACACACTGTAATCAAATTCACCACAGTAAAACATAAAGAAAAGATTCTAAAATCTGTGCAAGAGAAATGCCATATTATGTTCAGAGGATCTCCAATTAGACTCACAGCGGACTTTTCATCAGAAACTCTATAGGCAAGGAGAGAATGGCGAGATATATTCTAAGACTTGAGATAAAACTGTCAATCCAGAATACTATAGCCTGCAAAGTTCTCATTTACGAATGAAGGAGAAATAAAGTCCTTCCATGACAAATAGAAATTGAATTTGTCACCACCCGTCCAGCCCTACAAAAGATGCTTAAAGATGTACTGGACACAGAAACACAGAAACATGGTCATCACTATGAAAGAAGGTAAAGGAAGAAAATCTCTCAGTAAAAGTTCAAAAAAATTTCAAAGTAAAACACAGGAATATTTTTGGAAAAATGGCAAAGCATAGTTGTTATTTATCAATAGTCACCTTGAATTTATCAATAGTCACCTTGAACGTAAATTGTGATATCCTCTTTAGCTGATAGTTAATACTTCACCTCAAGAACCACTCTATAACTTAAACCCAACTCCATGAGGTGCACATCCTGCTATTCCTGGTCCTACATCATCTCAATGCCTGCAATGGCTCCCCTCCGGAAAATGCTCTCTGACCTTCTAAATCCTGAATGAATACCTTCTTATTCTTTTTTGACTCTTCCACCTTTCCTGGAAACAGCATCATTTTTTTTTTTCATTTTGTTTTAAAGATTTATTTATTTATTTGAAAGCCAAAAGGGGGGTGGGGAGAGTGAGAGAGCTTACATCCACTGGTTCACTCGTCAAATGGCCTCGATGGCCAAGCTGGGCCATGCTGAAGCCAGGAGCCAGAAACACTATCTGGGCTTCCCACATGGGTAGCAGGGGCACAAGTACCTGGACCATCTCCTGCTACTTTGCAAAGCACCTTACTAGGGAGATTAACCACAAGTGGAGCAGCCAGGACTTGAACCAGCGATTATATGGGATACTGGCAGTTTAACCTGGTGCACCACAATGTCAACTGCCCTCATTTTTTTTCATTCTGTGTTTGCTCTTAGCTTTATTGTTTATCTGTATGAATCATTTTACCATTTTTTTTCCTTCCCTTTTGATTACAGGCTCTTCTGGAGACTTTTTTTATCTGCATTGACAATGTCCAATATTTACCAAATGACCAAATAAGCATATAAATAACATGCTTCCATCCGACAGATTTTAAAATCCAAATCCAAATTATTATATCTGCTATACAATTAGATGGCATCTTTCAGGTAGGAAAAGCCTTTGGATAGACTAGTGATGATAAGATTAGAAAAGAGTAAATTAAGATACAGCAATAGTGAAAGGCCTGAAATGGAGTTTAGGAGTTAGAAAGAAAAGCAAGTGAGAAACTTCAGAGAGTGGGTTGCACAGGGCAGAGGTTAGGAGCATGCCTTCTGGAATGACTGTGTAAGCTCCAGTGTCGGCACTGTCCCTTCCTTCTTGTGTGGTTGGGTAATACCACTAATCTCTGTGCTTAAGTTTTCCCATCCATGAAACTGAGATATTAACGGTCTCTAGCTCATAGCATTGTTGTGTATATTAATATAAGGTATTTGAGCACTGTTGTTGAACTTCCTCATAAAGTTAAGCATGTCAAGTGAGGTACCATGTCAAACACAAAGACAGTGTTATGCCAGAGACATTTGGAAACTGAAAATTTATTTAAAGACGCACACACATTTTTTACTTATCTCAGCAATGGGAAAATTATTTTTCCTGTTGTAAAGCTGTATCTTAAAGCAAATTTAATTCGCTTGAAATCAAAATCAGACCAAAAAAGTAAGGGAATTAGCCTGGTTTAGAATAGCAAACTTGCATATAATGAAAAAGGGGTTCTTAAATATTCACGTTTGTCTAGGCATTTTGGGATCCTCTAAGTACAGGGTGTAATGATTTTGGAAATAGAATGTTCCAGAATAGGCAGCATTGAAGGATTGCCATTTGTTACTGGCTTTTATAACTATCTTTTCTTCTTATCTGTACCTAACACATACACAAATAGATAATGCAATTCTCAATTAAATGCATCTTTACTCCCATGATCCTCTGTTTGAAATGACTGATTTTGGATTCCATATGCTTTGTAGATTTTAAATTTTTTAAAAGATTTATTTATTTGAAAGGCAGAGTTAGAGAGAGGCAGATGCAGAGAGAGAGAGAGAGAGAGAGAGAGAGGTTTTCCGTGTGCTGGTTCACTCCCCTGATGGCCTCAATGGCCGGAGCTGTGCCAATCTGAAGCCAAGAGCCAGGACCTTCTTCCAGGTCTCCCATGGGAGTGCAGGGGCTCAAGCACTTGAGCCATCTTCTACTGCTTTCCCGGGCCATAGCAGAGAGCTGTATCAGAAGAGGAGCAGCCGGGCCTCAAACTGGCACCCATGTGGGACACCGGCACTGTAGGCAGTGGCTTTACCCGCTATGCCACGGCGTCAGCCCCGAAGATTTTAAATTTTTGTAAAGCAAAATATATGAACGTGACCTGTGGTATATTTCATTCCTGACCATGTGTTGGACCCAAACATTCATGATAGGATCTCATCTCATTCTTGAGTGGTTTGCCAGAGTAAACTTTGGAGGCAGACATAGAACTTTGCATAAAAATTTATGAAATTTGGTCTGAGAGAAAATATAGTAAAGAAGAAATTTCAATAAATAATTATTCTTACTGATTTTGCATTTTACTTATGAGACCTGACATTAAGTTGGAGAACAATCTCTAATAAATATTTTTTTAAAAAAGACAATATAGTATTGGGGTATGGAGAATGGCATGTTTAGTTTTTTGTTTTTTTTTTTTTTCTGACAGGCAGAGTGGACAGTGAGAGAGACAGAGACAGAGAGAAAGGTCTTCCTTTTGCCGTTGGTTCACCCTCCAATGGCCACCGCGGCCGGTGTGCTGTGGCTGGTGCACCGCGCTGATCCGAAGCCAGGAGCCAGGTGCTTTTCCTGGTCTCCCATGGGGTGCAGGGCCCAAGCACTTGGGCCATCCTCCACTGCACTCCCAGGCCATAGCAGAGAGCTGTCCTGGAAGAGGAGCAACCGGGACAGAATCCGGCACCCCAACAGGGACTAGAACCCGGTGTGCCTGTGCCATAAGGCGGAGGATTAGCCTAGTGAGCCGCGGCGCCGGCCAGCATGTTTAGTTTTCAGCTATTGGATTTCAACTCCTGGATCTGTGACAATCAAAGAGTGGGACATACAGCCTGAGAAAAGTGGAGTGGGAGTAGAAATTTGAGATTTCTTTATAGCATAGGTGATAGATAAATCCAAAGGCCTGAGGGTACACCTCTTGAGAATGAAAATTGAAGAGAATGACTGGTCAAGGACAGAATCCTAAGGCACAGAAGTGCTTCATGGATGTATGTAGCAAAAGAAACCCATGAAGGTGAGAGAATATGGGATTGGAAATGCAAACAGGATATCTGAGACAGCAAGGGAGTGACAGGCAGTTCGGGAATGGGGAATGTCTAGTCTATGCTCTGCAATGTCTGATTAGATAACCACTAAAAATCTTGTGATAAATCTATAAAATATGTGGCTTTAAAAACTTTATTTAGGACAGTTACATGGCCATTAGGGATGGAACTATACTGTAGCTGAGACACTAATTGTAATATGTGGAAATAAAAGAAGGTAGTCCTTGCTTCCAAAAATGTCTGTCTTCTCTTTCCCTTGCAATTTATTTAGGCAGAGAGATAAGGAGTAATACTCAACTCACTGGTTCAGTCTCTGAGAGCTCACAAACTCCAGTGCTGGGCCAGACCAGCCCCAGGAACATAGAACGCAGTGTGGTTCTTCCACTGAGGCAGCAGGGACCCAGCAACTTGAGACACGATCTGCTGCTACCCAGGTCACACACTAGCATCAATAAAGTTATACAAGTGCCAGACATAGCTTTTACAAGCACTGGGGATTTCCACATCTCTCCTAGAAGTTAGCTACCATGTAAGAAATCCTAAGACTCTGGGATCACCATGTATTAGTTTTCAAGAGCTTTTATAACAAAATACCATAGGCTGAGAGATTTGAACTACAGAAATCTATTTTCTCCCAGTCCTGGGGGCTGAATGCCCAGGGTCAAGTCTTCCCTGTGGCTTGCAGATGACCATCCTGTTGCTCCATTTCCACTGGGTCATTCCTCTGTGCATGCACATTCCAGTGTCTGACACTTTACAAGGACACAAGGTCTCCTGGATTATTAGGGTTTCATGCTAATGTCCTCGTTTTAATTCGATCACCTCTTTAAGAACTTTTCTTCAAATATGGTTACATGCTGAAGTACAAGTATCGGGACTTTGATGTATAAATTTTGAGAAGATACCATTTAATATAGAACATGAACCCTGTGCCAAGATCTTGGGAGATAGGTCCTCTCAATCAGTCCCCAGCTATGCCCATTTGAGCATTTGATCTGTGAGTGATAAGCTTTTTTGGAGAGATTCCAGTTGCCAAAGACACCAGATGCAGGAAAAACCTTCCTCGATGAGAGGAGCCCAGTGTGCAGAATTGAGACTGCACAGTGGGGATTCCAAGTCCCTGGATATTTTCTGCTTCCCTGTAGGTTGAAGTCACCAAGTGCAGGGATGATCTGTTTTGCAGCAATATGGGAAGTTCACAAACCTGCACCTGAAACAAGTTCTGAAACCAAGAAGTCACAGAACACATAGGCAGTGTGGGGCTCCCTTGATTGTCATTTAAGTTTCATGCTTTTTTTTAACTTTTATTTAGTAAATATAAATTTCCAAAGTACAGTTTATGGATTACAATGGCTTCACCCCCCATAATTTCCCTCCCACTCACAACCCTCCCATCTCCCGCTTCCTCTCCCATTCCATTCACATCAAGATTCATTTTCAATTATCTTTATATACAGAAGATCAATTCAGTATATATTAAGTAAAGATTTCATCAGTTTGCACCCACACAGAAACACAAAGTGTAAAATACTGTTTCAGTACTAGTTATAGCATTACTTCACATTGGACAACACATTAAGGACAGATCCCACATGAGGAGTAAGTACACAGTGACTCCTGTTGTTGACTTAACAATTTGACACTCTTGTTTATGGCGTCAGTAATCTCCCTAGGCTCTAGTCATGAGCTGCCAAGGCTATGGAAGCCTTTTGAGTTCGCCGACTTTGATCTTATTCCAACAGGGTCATAGTCAAAATGGAAGTTCGCTCTTCCCTTCAGAGAAAGGTACCTCCTTCTTTGATGACCTTTTATTTCCACTAGGATCTCACTTGCAGAGATCTTTCATTTAGGTCTTCTTCTTCTTCTTTTTTTTTTTTTTTTCAGAGTGTCTTGGCTTTCCATGCCTAAAATACTCTCATGGGCTCTTCAGCCAGATCCGAATGCCTTAAGGGCTGATTCTGAGGCCAGAGTGCTGTTTAGGACATCTGCCATTCTATGAGTCTGCTGTGTATCCCACTTCCCATGTTGGATCGTTCTCTCCCTTTTTTATTCTATCAGTTAGTATTCGAAGACACTAGTCTTGTTTGTGTAATCCCTTTGACTCTTAGACCTATCAGTGTGATCAGTTGTGAACTGAAATTGATCACTTGGACTAGTGAGATGGCATTGGTACATGTCACCTTGATGGGATTGTATTGGAATCCCCTGGCATGATTTTAACTCCACCATTTGGGGCAAGTACGATTGAGCATGTCCCAAATTGTATATCTCCTCCCTCTCTTATTCCCACTCTTATATTTAACAGGGATCACTTTTCAGTTAAAAATTAAACACCTAAGAATAATTGTGTGTTAAATACAGAGTTCAACCAATAGTACTAGAACAAAAAAAAATACTAAAATGGATAAAGTATTACATTGTACATCACAGTCCGGACAAGGGCTGATCAAGTCACTGTTTCTCATAGTGTCCATTTCTCTTCAACAGGTTTCCCCTTTGGTGCTCAGTTAGTTGTCAAATCAAGTCACTTTTCACATGAGCTACTGACATCCACAGCTCAGAGTTCTGCCACTTCTGTTACCAATTTCAGGCAGCAGCCATGCCCTGCTATCTGGAATCCACTCACACAAAAAGTCATCTCCACATCTCTTGAGGAAACTGAATTTGGTGAATGAAATGATGCAAGAAAAATACAAAATGAGATTTGTAACTATATGTATTAAAGTGATGTAGCCATATTTTAAAAGCATAATACGTAAATCACAAGCAGAGTCTAGTATTGATATTGTATTTTCTCTGATTTTACCATAAACAACTGTGGAAATGGAGGGAACTTGCAAAGTGTTGTTTTCCTAGGACTTCTTTTACTTTAGAAAAGTTTGTGTATTGAGTTCTCAAATGCCTGCAATTGCTGGGGCTGGACCAAGTTGAAGTCCAGAGTCAGGAACTCAATCTGATGTCCCATTTGGGTAGCAGGGGCCCAACTACTTGGGTCATCACCTTCGGGACTCCCAGAATATGTATCAGTAGGAAGCTGGATGTGGGAGAGGAGCCAGAACTCAAACTCAGACACACTCTTGTGGGGTGTGCCTCCCCCCAATGCTTCATGATAGATTCTGCACATCCATTAAAACAGTTCACAAATCTAAAGTTTAATAAATCAATAGAAAGTAAAAAACTGGATGTTTAAGCAATTCTTTGAGATGTCATTGTAGAGAAATGAAATTAAGTAAGCTATAGAATCTGATATTCAAAGAAAATTAGGATTATCTGTATTAAAAGGTAGAAGAACTGAAGCTGTCCATTTTACCTTGCCTTGGCATCTTAATGTCAACACATTCCCCAAAGCTGAGTCAAACATTCTTATCTTCTTTACCTACAGTTTTCTAAGCAAAGAGCTTCCTCTACTTCATTCTGTATTTCTGATGCTTAAAGGAGCAGATACTCAACCCCAGTGACCTGCTGTGTATTGCTGGGCTGATGTAGTCTTCCGTGTGCACCCCCTGGACACGGAAATCTGTCTCTGTCTTTCTCTGACACTGACACACACACACACACACACACACACACTCCTGCCCACAGCCCCACATTTGATTTTTGATGTGTGAATGGTAGAAATAAGGAACAAAGACTCATAATTAGGCATTTGGAGGAAAAAAGTGCCGAGAAATAGATAAAACAGGGTTTTTGTTTTAAATGTTCAAACTTGCTAAAAAAAGAGAAACTTCCCTAGAGAATGTAATATCAGAAACCTCTCTTATTACAGTTTTGCTATTGTCTCTAGTTATTCAATATCAGACATATACTGTGCTGGTAATGGCAAGGGGTAGAGTGAAGGCAATATTAATACTGGAATTATGCATCCCGGCTGCTCCACTTTTGAACCAGCTCCCTGCTTATGCACCTGGGAAGGCAGTGGAAAACGGCCCAAGCACTTGGGCCCCTGCGCCCATGTGGGAGACTAGGATGAAGCTCCTGGTTTCCGCCTAGCCCAGCTGTCACCTTGGGAGTGAATGAATGTATATAAGATCTCTCTCCTCCCTCTCTCTCCTTTCTCTGTAACTCTGCTTTTCAAGTAAATAAATCTTAAACTAATGGAATCAGGAAAGTACTCCAAAACCAGATGGGGATTCATCTTCAAAATACTGTGAGATTCAGAGGATCCAAGATGACTGAATAGGGAAAAGATATGCTGATTTTGATCATGGGAAGATAGTAAAAGAACAGAGAAGGGACCGTGTTCTCAGGGGACAGCTGGAGGGAATTTTTCAGTGCAAAATGTACAGAAGAAAAGAGACTCCATGAAACATCTAAGACAGAGTGCAAACACAGCAGCTGGCAGGATACTTCCAGTGACTCCTGTGACCAAAGCTGGAGAGGAGAGGGCATCTTATCAGAGAGAAGTGAGAGGAGGCTGCATCAGCCCCCTCACAGCCGGTGGTCTGCTCTGAGGGAGAACCTCACAGTCCAAACTCACTAAGTCTGGCTCAGAGAGCTGCTGGGGACAGGGTACCCACCTACCTACAGGAAGGGAGACCATGCTGTTTCCCTCTCCTCTCCCATAAACGCACCTGCCCCCCAGGGGAAATGCCATCTCCCCAGGTCAAGGCAATTGGACGCAGCAGCAGCCCACACACCACTGAGGGAGAACTCTACAGTTTCCATTGACTTTGACAGCTCTCCTCTCCAGCTTCGGTCACAGGAGTCACTGGAAGTATCCTGCCAGCTGCTGTGTTTGCACTCTGGCCTGGTGAGCTGATGCAGGTAGGGTGCTCCCTTAGCTAAAGGAAGTGAAGGAATGTTGCTTCCCTCCCCTCCTGCCACTCAAACACCAGATTGAGGTCTCTGAGGTGAGTACCAATAGTCCTCTCTTGGACAGGTGGCTGGCTCTGCGGATGCATGGCTCATCCCATGGACAGGGAAGCTCGCCAGGCAGAGAGTGGGAACCCTGCACCCCATGACTGTGGGAATCCTGTGACTGTGTGACATCTATATAACCCAGGGCAAATGTGGACCATGGCAGGGTCTTTGGGCAATCACCTGGTTGGAATGCAGAAGTTTAGAAGTCAGTTCCTCTGCTGGAGAGGGCCCTCATGGAGGCCCCAGTGCTCATATGGCAGAGGGAACAGATCCTTTTTGAGGGTACTGCATTTGAACTGGTGAGGGGCACAAGCACTGTGAACTCACCTTAGGCAGTTTTGTTTACTCTAGCTCAGAGAGAAGCTGAGACTGTGGACATACCAGCCACTGCAACCGTCCCTTTCTCCTACTATGGACAGAGGAGATCCATCACCACGAGTATCACTCTGGTTTTCTGCCATACTCACAAATGTTGGCTAGAGATCCCTGGCCCCACCCAGCACCATGTCTGGATATCTGATGTAAACCACAGGCATTCCACTAAGCCAGAGAAGTCCATTCCCAAGAACAGAGCCTTCAGAAGAGATACCAACAAGTGTTATCTCAGATGCATAAAAATAATGTAGAAATACAAGAAATGTGAACGATGAAGACAGTATGACTCCCCTAAAGGAACACAATATTTCAGTATGATGCTGTGAAGACAAAAATGCCAGAAAAAGAATTCAAAAGAATGTAAGATTTCTCAGAAGCATAGGGAAGCAATCACATGAATTAAAGTAATACATATATAACATGGATGATAAATTATGCCAGAAGATAGATATTAAAGGAGAATCAAACTGAAGTATAAGAAATGAAGAATTCAATATGTCAAATAAAGAATACAGTGAACAGCCTTAACAACAGGCTTGGTGAGACAGAAGAAAGAACATCTAAATTAGATGAATCTTTTGAAATTCCTAAAGGAATAGAAAATCAGAAAGAAAAATTACTCAGTGAAATAATGGGGAATTTTCCTAATTTGGAGAAGTATTAGGAAATCCAAACACAGGAAGCATACAGAACCTTGAATAGACATGATCAGAGATCTTCACTATGATGTATTATATTCAAACTTCTAAAAGTGAAATACAAGGAAAAACCCTAAATGTACAAGAAATACTAAATTACCTTTAAAGGATCATCAATCAGAATGACAGATTTCTTAACAAAAATCTGGTAGGCTAGGAGCTGGCACTGTGGCTAATAGGCTAAGCACTGGCATCGCATATCAGCACTGGTTAGTGTCCTGGCTGCTCCTCTTCCAATCCAGTTCTCTGCTTATAGCCTGAGAAAGCAGTAGTAGATGGCCCAAGTGCTTGGGCCCTTGCACCCACAAGGGAGACCTAGAAGAAGCTCCTTGTTCCTGGTTTTGGATTGGCTGAGTTCTGGCCATCGTGGCCATTTGGGGAGTGAACCAGTGATGGAAGACCTTTCTCTCCACCTCTTCCTCTAACTTTACCTCTTGAATAAATAAATCTTAAAAAAAAAAAAACCCTGATAGGCTAAAAGAGAATGGATAAATATAGACTAAGTCCTTAAATAAAAAAAAAAACTGTCAACCTAGAGTACTGTACCCAGCAAAGCTCTCATTTTTATATGAAGATGAAATAAAGACCTTCCAAGACAAACAAAAAATTAAAGATTTTGTCACCATCCGGCCAGCTTTACAATTGATACTGAAGGATATAAACTACACAGAGACAGAGGAAGATAATCAGCATCATCAAAGAATGTAAAAGCATTTTTCTCCTATTGATGGTACAAAGGAGATCCAAAACAAACAAAAGGAATACTTACAGGAAAGTAGCAGGAGCAAGTCACTGCTTGTCAATGACAACCTTGAATGTAAATGGAATAATTCTCCAATTAAAATATATAGACTGGCTAAATGTATTAAAAAGCAAGACTCATTTATATGCTGTCTGTAAGAAACATGCCTTACCAACAAAGATACACACAGATAGAAAGTGAAAGGATGGAAAGAGATATCCTTTGATAATGGAAATAAAAAATGAGCAAGAGTAGCTATTTTAATATCAAACAAAATATGTTAACAAAAAACCTGTTAAGAAACAAAGAAGGGCATTATGTAATGATTAATGCTCCTATTCAAAAAGAAGATGTGACTGAAGTAAATGGATATGCACCCAATGCTAGGGCAGCCATCTATTTAAAACACATGTTAACATATCTACAGGGAGACATATACTCCAAAACAATTATAATGTGAGACTTCAATATCCAACTTTCACCAATGGACTGATCAACTAGACAAAATATCAACAAAGAAACAACAGAGCTAATCTACAATATTGACCAAGTGGATGTTATAAGTATTACAGAACATTTCACCCAACAGCCTGCAAATATACATTCTTTTCATCCATGCATAGAACATTTTCTAGGATAGACCATATGCTACACCATAAAACAAGTCACAACAAATTCAAAAACCTGAAATCTTACCATGTATCTTCCATACATCTACTGATATATTTCTGAGATGAAGATGGAAATAGTATAAGAAACTGTAGAAAACATACAAACACATGGAGACTGAACAACATGTACCTGAATGAACAGTGGGCCATAGAAAGAAATCAAAAGGGAAATTAAAACATTCCTTGAAACAAATGAAGATGACAACATAATAAAATCAGTGGGATACAGCAACAACAGTGTTAAGAGGAAAATTTACAGCAATTAGTGCTTAAATCAAGGAATTTCAAAGCTATCAAACAAATTATCTAACAATGCACTCTAGGACATAGAAAAACAATACAAAACCAAACCCAACATTAGTAGGAGGAAAGAAATAATAAAGAGAATAAATGAAATAAAATAACATGAAATCAGTGAAAGGAGGGTGGTTTTTTGAAAAAAATAAGTCAAGTAAAATTGATAAACCATTGGCCCAACTAACCAAAAAAGGAGGAAAAGACTCAAATTACTGAGATCAAAGATTAAAATGGAGACATTACAACTGACACCACAGAAGTAGAAATAATTGGGAATTATTATAAACAGCTATAAGTAACAAATTGGAAAATCTAGAAGAAATGGATGTATTCCTTGATAAATGCAATTTACCAAAATTGAAGCATTCAGTCATAGAAAATATAAATAGAACAATAACCAAGATAGAGATTGAAACAATACTAAAGAGCCTTCCAACAAAGAAAAGCCCAGGACCAGATGGCTTCACTGATGAATTTCACCAAACTTTTAAAGAATGAATCCCATATCTTTTCAAACTATTCAAAACAATTCAAAGCAAGGGAATCCTCTCAAACTCCTTCTATGAAGCCAGAATCACCTTAATGCGAAAACAAGAAAAAGATGTAACAAAGAACAAGAAGGTATAGACTGATATATCTGATGAATGCTGATGAAAGATTCTCAACAATATACTAGCTAAGCGAATTTCATAATACATCAAAAAGATCATTCACATAGATGAAGTAGGATTTATCCCAGAGATGCTGGTATGGTTTACCATATGTGAATCATTAAGCACGATACACCACATTAACACATTGAAGAGTAAAAATCATATGACTATCTCAATAGATGCAGAAAAAGCATTTGATAAGATACAACATCCTTTAATGATAAAAACCCTAAATTTTCTTTTTTTTTAAAGAACGTATTTATTTATTTAAAAGTCAGAAATAGAGAGAGAAAGGGGAACAGATGGAGAGATAGGAATATCTTCTATCCACTACACAGCTGGCTGCAATGGCTGGGGTTGGGCTAGGTGGACCAGGTGCTTCTTCCAGGTCTCCCACGTGGGTGGTAGTGCCCCAAGCACTTGGAACATATCTCAACACCATAAAGGCAATATAGGACAAACTAACAGCTAACATCATATTGAATGGGAAAAAGCTGGAAGCATTTCCATTAAGATATGGAACCAGAGAACAATGCCCACTTTCACCATTACTTTTTAATATAGCTCTCAAAGTTTTAACCAGAGCCAAAAGGCAAGAAAAAGAAATAAAAGGGATACAAGTAGAAAAAGAAGAAGTCAAATTGGCCCTGTTTATAGATGACATGATCCTTTACATAAGGAAAACAAAAGACCTCATTAAGAGACCACTGAAATTCAGAAAGAACAGGCCATCAAGGAAGGAGGTAACTTTCTCTGAAGGGAGGAGAGAACTTCCACTTTGACTATGACCCTGTCTAAATTAAGATTGGAGTCGGCGAACTCAAAAGGCTTCCATAGCCTTGGGAACTCATGGTGATTACTGAAAGCATAAATAAGAGTGTCAATTTGTTAAGTCAACAACAGGAGTCACTGTGCACTTACTCCTCATGTAGGATCTCTGTCCTTAATGTGTTGTACAATGTGAATTAATGCTATAACTAGTACTCAAATAGTACTTTACACTTTGTGTTTCTGTGTGGATACAAACTGTTGAAATCTTTACTTAATATATACTAAGTTGATCTTCTGTATATAAAGATAATTGAAAATGATCTTGATGTCAATGGAAGGGGAGAGGGAGCGGGAAAGGGGAGGGTTGCGGGTGGGAGGGAAGTTATGGGGGGGGGGAAGCCACTGTCATCCATAAGCTGTACTTTGGAAATTTATATTTCTTAAATAAAAGTTAAAAAAAAGGAAGAAATATGTAAAAAAAAAAAAAAAAAAAAAAAAGAAACCACTGAAACTCAAAAGAGTTCAGCAAAGTTGCAGGATATAAAATCGGCACACAAAAAAATCAATAGTATATGTATTCACAACATCATAACTGAGAAAGAAATTGTGAGGTCAATATCATTCACAATAGCTACAAAGAATTTTGAAAACCTGTGTATCAACTTAAGGATGTAAATATCTCTACAATGAAAATAAAAAAAAAACCTTAAGGCAATAAATATAAGAATAAACAAAAAATTGGAAAAGCCTTCATATTGTGGATTGGAAGAATCAATATCTTCAAAATACCCATCCTACACAAATCAATTTACAGATTTTGTGTGGGTCTAATCAAAATACCAAGGATGTTCTTCTCAGATCTAGAAAAAGTGATAAAATTCATATGGAAACACAAGAGACCCCAATTGCTAAAGCAATCTTAAGCAATAAAAAACAAAGCTGATGGTATCATAAATTCAGATTTCAAGACATACTACAAGGGAATTATAATGAAAACAGTCAGGTTCTGGCATAAAAGCAGCTATGTAGACCAATGAAACAGAATAGAAACCCCAGACGTTAATCCACACATCTACAACAAATTGTTGATAAATGAACTAAATTTACTCCCTGGAAAAAGAAAATCTCTTCAATAAATGGTGCTGGGAAAATTGGATCTCCATACGCAGTAGTATGAAATGTGATCCCTACATTATGCCCTATACAAAAATCAACTCATAATGGATCAAGTACCTAAACCTAAGACCTGAAACCATCAAATTACTTGAGGAAAACATGGGGGAAACACTGCAAGACATTGGCATAGGCAAAGACTTTTTGAATAAGAGCCCAGAAGCACAAATAATAAAATAAAAAATAGACAAGTGGGATTTTATAAAGCTAAGAAGCTTCTGCACACTGGTGCTGGCACTGTGGCATAGCAGAAAAAGATGCCACCTGCAGTGCTGGTATTCCATAAGGGCACCAGTTTGAGACATGGCCTCTCCATTTCATATCCAGCTCTCTGCTATGACCTGGGAAAATAGAAGATGGCCCAAAGTGCTAGGCCCCTGCACTTGCATGGGAGACCAGGGGGAAGCTCATTGCTCCTGGCTTCAGATCAGCCCAGATCCAGCCATTTTGGCCATTTGGGGAGTGAACCAGTGGATGGACGATCTTTCTCTCTGCCTCTGCTGCTCTGTAACTCTGCTTCTCAAATAAATATTTGAAAAAAGCAGCTTCTGCACACAAAGGAAATTTCACTCAACAAAGGAAGAGGCAACTGACAGCATGGGGGAAATACTAGGAAACTAGGCATCTTGTAAAGATTAATATCCAGGATATGTAAGGTACTCAAGAAACACAACAACAAAACAATCAAGTTAAGAAATGGGCAAAAGGCATGAATAGACATTTTTCATTTATTTTAAAGATTATTTATTATTTTGAAAGGTAGAGTTACAGAGACAGGAAGAGAGACAAAGAGAGAGATCCTCCATCTCTTGATTCACTCCCCAAATGGCCACAAATCCAGGTTTGGACCAGGCTGGATTCAGGAACTCCAAGCTTCTTCTTGACCTCCCAGGGTGGAGGCAGGGGCCCAAGGACTTGGGTCATCTTCTACTGCTTTCCAAAGTGCATTAGCAGGGAGCTAGATTGGAAGTGGATCAGCCAGGTCTTGAACCAGTGTACATATAGGTTTAATCCACCACACCACAACACCAACCCCAAATAGGAACTTTTCAAAGGATTAAATGCAAATAGCCAACAGACACATGAAAAAACACTCAGGATCACTAGCTGTCAGGGATGTGAAAATAAATACCACAATAAGGTTTCGAGTCACCCTGGTTAGAATGGCTATCTTACAAAAATAAAAAAATAACCAACACTATTGAATATGTGGAGAAAAAGGTCCCCTAACACACCGTGGGAATGTAAACTAATACAACCATTGTGGAAGACAATGTGGAGATTACTCAGAAATCTGAAAATAGATCTATCATATGACCAGCTATTCCACTCCTGGAAATTTACCCACAGGAAATGAAATCATGATATGGAAGAGTTATCCATACCCGCATGTTTATGCAGCTCAATTCACAATAGCTAAGATATGGAATCAACTCAATATCAATTAACTGGAAAAAAAAAATATGGTCCATATACTCTATAGAATACTACTCGGCCATAAAAAAGAATGAAATCCTTTCTTTTGTAGCAAAATGGATGTAACTGGAGACCACTTTGCTTAGCGAAATAAGCCAGACACCAAAAGACAAATATCATATTTTCTCTGGTTGTAGTTAATATATAGAGTATAAAATAAAAATGTATATCTAGCTAAACTGACATGATTTGATTGTTTCCCAAAACTCTTGTCTACACCCCTGTGAAACAGTGGTCTACCTTTTAGTCATAGAGCTCTTTCTTTAGAGGGACATTGAACCTGTGGTTGTAAAGTAAACTCAAAGTATTCTAAAAAATTAAAAGGAGAAAAGAAAAGGAAGGAAGGAAAAGGGGAGGGAGGGAAGGAGAGAGGAAAGTATAATATACTTATATCTATGAAATTCATACTTGTTCTCTATATATTAATAAATAAAAAAGTTATGATCAAAAATATATTGAATTTAAAAAGTATTGTAAGAGTTGTCTTCTCTGATGAAATTTGAGATGGGAGCCCAGTATTCCCCATGGGGCCATTGGCATGAGTTCCAAAAGACAGGCTAGCTCCTATCTTCTTTGCCTTCTCAACACACAAAACAAGAGTGGCCTAGAGTTGTTGAATATTTCTACCTTATAATTTTATCTGGTGTTCTTAAGCACGAGTCATCTGTGTTTTTATTTCAGTTCCTGCTATAATCCTGGATAATCCCCATGTGAAATCCCACAGTAAATTACTAGCTGGCCTAATGGCCTCTTCTCTCATTTCTCTTAGTCTGCTCTGTCAGAGTGATCTTTCTGCGATATCAATCTGACTGTATCTGTGCTTCTTCCTTCAGTGATCTCAGCCAGTCTGCTGGAGATAAATACAATCTATATATTGATGTCATGAGTATTTATTTCCCAGTAGACCTGTCTCTTGAACTCTAGACATATAAATGCCACTGCCTACTCCATAACTCTGCTGGGGTGTCTGAAAGCTATCCAACTTCTCCAAGCTGGAGCTCCTAATCTTTCTCTCTAGACATGGCCCTTCTTCACTTTTTCCTATTTCAGAATGTCAGTCCAGTCTTCTGATTGATAGACAAAAAGGACAGAGACATCTTTTAGGAGAAATAGAGACAAGAAACAGCTAAATGACATCATAAATTTCACTAGGCAGTAAGTAGCAAAATCAAAATGTGAACCCAGGTGTCTACTCAAAGTCTATGCTTTGCATCCCTCTGCTAGGTTGCTCCTCTATCTTATAAACCCTTTCTAAAATAATCTGCAACTGCCTAGGGCCTATACACTGCAAATATTAACTGCTAACTTCAGAGCAACCTTATTATATCAAAAAGAGAACTCTGAATTCTTATTCTTCCTAATAGTCTTATAGAAGCATCGCAAATTCCCTTTGTTTACAGCCAAGACCTCTGTGATTGATTCTTTATCTTTTATATCTTTTGAGTGCTCTTACTGGGATACCAGGCTGGGAATTTGAGACAGGAACTCTAAAATGTCTGTTATAATTATCTCACCTACTAATTAGCAATTTGACTTTGAGAAATTACTAAACCACTTGAAGTTATGATTACTCTGCTAAAAAATGTCATGCATAAAATAGATGGTCCAGATAATGCAGCAATAATGCAGAAAATATAAAAAATTGATACATCTAGTTACAGGGTCCCTTTACGCCTTAAGGGCAAGAATCATATTTGTTTACTCCCTGTCTTCCAAGTTGTTATTGCAGTAATATCATCTGTAGAAATTCAATAAACATGTATGAGTGACTGGTTGAAGATTTAATAATTTGGTATATGGTAGAGTTGATAGGGAAAATGCCTTAAGAGTCTCACAGGCATTTTGGTGTAGTAGAAGCATCCTGAATTGAAAGGCAGGATATGTCTATTGGTGAAGAAGGCACAAAGTCACAGGATTTGACTTCAGGACAAATAATTGCCACACAGATTACGACGTCAATATTTTTCTCTGTAAAATACCTAAAGGAAGAGGTTAGTCAATCTCAAGGTATTTTAAGAGAGCTCTGGCTATAGAGCCAGAACATTTAAGTGTGTCTGTATAGAACATCTTTGTGTTGGATGCGATCAGTAGAAAGACTCAGGATTGCACCACATGGAAAAACCTCAATTTTTTTTTTTCTTTTAGATCCTTCCCCAGTAGTGTGTGAGGTAGATAACATTAACCACATTTGCAAATAGAGCAGTTTCAGGGAGGTTTCCCAGGGTAAAATGACTAGGAGCGTCAGGGCCAGGATAAGAAGCTAGGACCAAGGAGCACTCAATTCTCTTTACAATGAACCTCACGTACTCTCTAAGTCTCCCGTACTAATACTGCACATTATAGGATATACATGGGTTCTGCAGGAGATGGCCTCACTTCTGAACATCGTGTTCACCCAACTGTAGCAGACAGTACTGTGATCAGGTGGAGAATATTCTAGTCACGTAAACCACTAGTAACTTAGAAAAAGCTGGTAATTATCTTCATGTTCCCATTCTATTTTTAATAACTGGAATCTGTCCAATAAATCAGTAGCATTTATTAATAACACAAAGTGTGCTCAGTAATAGGCTTGTCTTCCATTAGGGGACTAATTGTGAGAGGTTTTATGCAGAGCTCCAGAAGAAACCAAGTAAGCATTATTGGAAATTGCTGCATTGTACAGAATAGAGTTCCCTGGTGCCACTGGGGACAAGCAGAAAACTGGTCAGTTGTGTAGTAGACCTCAAATACATTTCATTTACTATCAGTTCCTGAAGAGTACTATTGCCCACTGTCATCCCATCCTCCATTGACAGCATGTAGGAACTCAGAGGCCTCAAACAACTACCAACCACTGACTGTAATAATAAACCACAATCCTTTCTTGGAATTTTTTTTAAACTTTCTTTTTCCTGATGGACTCTCTATTGGCTCACATTCAGGTTAAGATTCAACTTGGATTTTAGTCACAGAAATAATGAAATTATGATATTTGCTTTCTTATGATAGGCAAGAAGTCACTGCTTCAGTTCTTTTTGTTCTAACTTAATCCAGATACTTCAATAAATATTTTTATATTCTCTTCATGGGACAAAACAGAGTAAAATTATTTAGAAAGTTATGTAGATTAAATTGCAAGATAACTGCCAGTAGTTGAGGTGTTATATCCATGAACAATACTGGAAGGACCAAGACAGAATTAAAAAAAATAGAAGTATCACTGGTCAATTATGTAAACTGAAGGGCAAAGTTGGATATTTGACTTCTGAGAAGTTGGAGACTGACTGTGATGACAGCCACCATTCTCTTGGAATAATTTTTTACTTACTTTTCTTCTTTCTCAATTATATGTTATCTAGAACATGTATTTTATTAGCATTGTTGTATATCTGTCTTATACAATCTCCCTTCAGGATTTTGTTAAGATCAATAGGCAATGTATTAAAAGTAAAAATAAAAATTAGGCTATACATTACCTTACATAATAGTTTTCCAGTTACATTGGAAAAATCCAATTTTTCTTATTTCTTTGTTGATTGATTTGAATGCTTAAAAAAGAAAAAAATCCTTCAGCATGAAGGATTTGGTAGGTAATGTTTTAGCTCACCAAGAACCTTCCTCTTTGCTATCCCATGATCTTTGAAAAACAGAAGGAAGGGATACCTAAAGAGAACAGTAAATTCACATTGCAGAATATTATAATGCAGTCTGGTGAAAAGGTCCTGAGACTCCTTAGTGATTTAAGGCATGATTTATTTGCTTTTTTATAGATTGTATCACTTATAGTGTTCTGTATGATGAGATAGTTGTTAAGACAAAATGGAAGAATACCAAGAGCCAGGGGTGTGACTGACTTGCATTGGTCACCAAATGGCTTATGATTCTGGATCAGTCTCACAAGTGTGCTGCCTCTTGTTTCCTCTTGTCCCAACACTAATATGGAGGATGAATGAGTACAGAGCTGCTGCTGTCTGGTAGATGCACACACATAACTAGCACCCAGTGCCTGTCCTGACATGTAACTGGTTCTCAATAGGCTCTTGTTGTTTGAGTAAACAATTGTGTTCATGGCACACCAGAAAGTTCCCTCCTTTATAACAAGCCTTGGGTTCTCTATAACAGGCCCTACAGCTTAAAAGGGAATTCCTCCTGGGTCCAGCTCTTGCTGTTAGATCCCACTTGTTCAGTTCTGGCATCTCTGGTTTCCACCCTGGTTTCTGTTGCACACTTTGAGGTGAACTCTCTGTGCAGGTTTAGAGTCTGAGGCCCCTCACAAGCTGTCTGTCAGGGATTCTTGGATTCGAAGACCTACAGCCCTGGGCAGGACTCTCATGCTCCTCCCCATACCCGCAGATGAGAGATGTTTCTGTGGCTTTGCTTGCCTGTGTAAACCTTTGGAAAAGCATATGCAAAGATTAATGACACTGTTTCTGGTCTTCTAATGCTTTACAAGCCAATTTTAAATTAAACACTGGTAATGGAGTTACTGTGGTACAAATGAGCTGGGAGTCTAAAAATTGGTGCAAAATCCTAAGGCATGCTCTATTTTAAAAATATATTTATATTATTTATTGGAGGGACAGATAGCAATCTCCCATCTGCTGATTCACTCCAAATGTTCCCCAACAGCCAGGGCTGAACAAAGCTAAAGCAAGGATCTGGCAACTCAATCCAGGCGAAGAAAGCACGCCTTAAATCACTAAGAGTCTCAGTACCATTTCCCTGGAGTACAGAAAGCAGTAAGCGGCAAACTGATCATCACAGCAGAAGGTCAATGCAAAGAAATGAACGAACTGCCTGTGGTAGGGCTGTGACCTACAAGGGCATGGATTAGGGTGGCAATATGGAAGATGTCCCTAGAAACCTGAGAAGGAACTGGCCACACCAAAACAGTGGGGAGAGTTGTCCAGGAAATAACATGAAAACGCTCCATGCATAGCCAGAGAATCAGGAGCTCCTCTCCACAAGTGATGATTTTAGCAGTAATGTGAAAATGCTACCTGTGGACCAGACTCCTGTTAAGACTGTTAAATGGGTGGGGAATGCTAGCAATGCATGGTGCTGGGACAAGAAGGGAAGGTTTTCCACATGTGCTGAGGGCAAGAGATGTGCTTCCCAGTTCTTTTCCTACCCCCAGCCACAGCCAAACACCTTGTCCTCTGGATTCCTCCTGCAGATGTCAGAATCTGGTTCTTTCTCTGGAAATAACTCATTAGGAAGTTGAAAGGAACTCAGCATGGCTGAAAACTGGGGGATATTTTCCACAGACACAGTAGTCATTCTAAAAATACTGTGGCCTTCATCACAGTTTATCCCTCAGCAAATACTAGGAGCCTGCCAGGCACAGCGCTCCTAGAAGGCTTAGGTGCTACTGCTTCCATTCGGTTCCATGAGATGCCCTAGATCCTTCCAGGGGCTTCTTTTTCTCCTGTTAGCCAGGCTGAGTTTGTATTGCTTAGCATTAGCGAGTCCCTTCTCTGTCCTCAACTTACTTGCCTTGTAGTATTATTGACTACTCTTGAAGGGTTCTTGTTTTTAGGCTGTGACACCACACTCTCATTGTTATCTTCTCTGGCTGCTTCTCTACTGATCTGAATGTCAAGGCTACCATATTCAAAGTCTGAATTACCTTTGTTAAAAAACAAACAAACAAACAAACAAAAACACCTCAATTCAGTCATTCTCATTGATAAGAAGCACCTACAGCAGACCCAGAAGTCATATTCCTTAGTTCAAATGCTAGACTTGCCTTGTTTTAGCGATGACTCTTGGGGTGGGGCGTTGGTGTGGTGGCTTCTTAAGGATTTTGTGCCTACATTCTAGTCTTCAAACAACAAAAATCTTTTTCATAGTGCTGTTAAGAGGTTAAATTATTGCTAAAGTGATTTGGACAAAGCTGGTCTATGAAGTATACTCAATGTAGGTTGCTTTTAGTATAAATGTTAGTAATCATCCCATCATATTGCCTTAAGTATTATATATAGAGAGAAATATATAGATTACATGCTAATAACTATGCAGATATACATAAATGTATATAAAATCTATGCTGATAACTCTAAATTTATATTTTGAGCCCAAAATTCTCTTCTTAGTTCTATATAAATATATGTCAAATATTGAACCACTGGAATCAAACTATACAACATTAAACCTGCATCTCTGATCACTAAGTCCTACCACCCAACTTCACTCAACTTTGCCCATACCCACTTTTCTGCATCTTAGTACAAATGATAACAATTGTCCATTTGCTTTACTCTAAAATATTAAAATCGTCTACATTGTCTGCGTTTTTCTTCTGGACTTGCTCAATCTACTTGTCAAAAACTCCTGTTTTTATTTCCAAAGTGTACATTAAATACTTCACTTATTTACCTTTTAACTATTTCAATTTTTAAATCAAATGCACCATCATGTCTTTACTATAATATTGCAGTATTTTCCTTACCATTCTTTCGTTACGCATTGTTTATAAGAAAATCCACTACCTGTCAAATACAGTTGTTGTTTACAAACATTGATCCTGGCACTCACTACTTGAGCCGTCAATGGCTTCTCACTGCTCACTGAGTCAAATCTCGCCTGCAAGGCTCTGACATACCCCGTGCCCACTGGTCTCATCTCACTTTTGCCCTCATAGTGATTTCGTCACGCTAACTTCCACAAGGTCCTTGAATATTACAATCCCATTCCTGCCTAAGGGCTTTTAGTCTTGCTGCTTCTTCAACAGGGTGTAACTTTTCCTTGCTCTTTAAATAACTCATTTTCTATTTAGTTCTGGCTTTAACAACTTCAAATTCGCAAACTGCTGAAGATTCAGTCGGGGTTTTTCAGAGAAACATTTGATGGACTATCTATTCATATTTCTTTTTTTTTTTTTTTTTAATCTTTTTAAAGACAGAGTTACAGAGAGAGGTAGAGACAGAGAGAGAGGACTTCCATCCATTGATTCACTCCCCAGGTGGCCGCAACAGCCAGAGCTGCACTGATCTGAAGCCAGGAGCTTCTCACAGGTCTCCCATGCAGGTACAGGGGCTGAAGGACTTGAGGCCATCTTCTACTGCTTTCCCAGGCCATAGCAGAGAGCTGGATTGGAAGAGGAGCAGCCAGGACTAGAACCGGCGCCCATATGGGATGCCAGGGCTTTAGCCTGCTGTGCCACAGCACCAGCCCCCACTCATATTTCTATACCTACACTTATATCTCTGTATTTGCACATCTATGTCTACATGTATGCCCATCTAAGTCTATGTCTACCTATCTACCTCTGAAATTCATTTTAAGAACTTGCTCATGGGACTGTGAGGACTGACCAACCTTAGTCTGTAGGACAGGAGGAAGGTTGAAAACTTGGGCAAGATTTCTATTTGACAACCTTGAGGCAGAAGTCAATCATTCCTGGGAAACCTCAGTTTCTGTTGATAAAGTGAGTTCCACTTACATTATCGATATAGTCTGCTTTGCTTAAAGTGATTATAGATGTTACTCACATCTGAAAAATACCTTCACAGTGACATCCAGGCTAGCATTTTATTAAAGAATTGAATACCACTGCGTAGCCTAACTGACGTATAAAATTTATCATCGTACCGCCCCAAGTCTCCTGTGTCAACCTGAGTTTCTTCTCATGGTCCTGCTCTTTGTCTTCATTGCAGGTGTTGTACTTTGCTCTTAATTATTTCACTCCTTACTTAATAAATTTTGCTTCCACCATTAGACTCTACCATCTATGAGTTCAGGATAATTCTATTTTTCATTAATATTTATGCAATACTAGCAAATTTCCTGGCACATATTAGGAGTTCAACAAACAATCAAAGATCATTATGCGTTTATGGAAAGGATTTAGCAACTAGAAGTATTTACTCAGGACTGCCGCCTGCAACGCCAGCATCCCAAATGGGGGCCAATTTGAGTCTCAACTGCTCTAGCTCTGATCCAGCTCTCTGCTATGGCCTGGGAAAGCAGTAGAAGATGGCCCAAGTCCTTGAGCCCCTGCACCCACGTGGGAGACTGGGAAAAGCTCCTGGATCTTGGTTCCAGATCAGCTCAGCTATGGCTGTTGTGGCCGTTTGGAAGTGAACCAGTGGGTGGAAGATCTCTTTCTCTCTCTCTGCCTATGCCTCTCTAACTCTGCCTTTCAATAAATAATTTTTTTAAAAAAGTATTTATTCAATCTTCTAAAATTCAATGGGAGACAAATCACATGTTAAATGTAATTCACTAGAATGTGCATGCCCATGTGCAATGGACATACTGATTCTTTATTTTCCTTTGACATTCTCTTCCTTTGTATTTCTCTCATATTAAGTTCATCAACACAAATATAAGAGGACTTACAGTTAAACACACCCTTCTCAAATATAGCTTTGAAATGACATCTGAAGTTTTGGGGATTCATTTCATTTTAATGAGGATTTGAATGGCTTTCAAGATGACTGGAATAATTTCCAGTTAGACTTATATTAATGAATGCATTTAAGTGGGAATTTAAAAATGGAAAACGATCTGATTTTATAGAGTAGGTTCACCGCCAGCAATGGGTAGTGATGAATGGAGTTCCAGATTTGTTTTTAGTTGTAGCCACATAACATCCAAAGCTATACAGCAGGCTCTTTAATGAACGTGTACTAAATTTCAAAGTTATTTATTGAGCTTCCAGTGACACATTTTAGTGAATCACTTTGGTTCGTCCAAAAGAGTGAGAGGGAGTTACACTGTTAAAGTTCACCTGCACGGCGGTCTCCCTACCACCCTGCGCGCAGGGGTCTGTGCTGTGAAGACTGAGTTCCATGTACAACAAGCAGTACTAACAAGTCTCTTGGAAGAAGCTGCCTTTGAACTTGCTGGGTATTCAGCTCTGGTGCACAGTGCTAAAGGAAGGAGATGCCTCAAAGTATTTACACTTGTTATTTTTTGAAAGCTGATTCTTCAAGGGATATTTGAGTTTGAAGCGTTAGTTGACATGCTGAAATGTTTCAAGAGCACTATCCAAATCTTAGGAAATGTTTACAATATTCACAAGAAACATGCAGCAGAAGCAGCTACTATTGACTGCAGCAGAGGGCCGGCTGTTTTGCCAAATCCAGTTTCTTCTTTTGTATACTTTTGCAAGTGTTTCCCAATTACCCTTATGTGGTCCACGTGACTAAATTTGAGTAAAAGGGACACATGGTGTCTTTCCGTTATCTCTAACTTAACTCACTGGACACTTGCCCCCAGATGATGGCTACTTTGCCTTCCCTCAGTGCACAAGCATAAGAGTGACTCAGTAGATACAGTACAGATGGGAGCTACACTCTAGTCAAGTGACAGCAGGAAACATGTTGGACGGAACCAGGACCCTAAATGCGGTCCTGATAGGAGCAGAACTGTCCCATCGGCCTGGACCAAACAGATTAGTAACTTGTGAAAAAAAATACAATTTGACCTTATTTTTAGAACTGGCCTGAATCTTTAGAAATGCTTCTAGGGAATTTTTCTTTGCACAGGTATTACCTTTCCATGGGCTGATACAGAAAATTGGCTACATCTCTGTATTTCCCTAAGCTTTCAAACCACCCCAAATTTTGTGGTCTATTTATTGTGTTTCTTCAGGATTTCAAGAGACAGAATGAAATCAACTACAATGAAGTAAATTATTACCTATTTTTGCCCTTGGGAAAATCTTAGTGGGGCTAAAAACAAATCTGCATTTCCTAACTTTATTTTGAGAAGACTCTGTTATTTAAAGTGTGAATCAAAGTTTGAGAGTAAGGGAAAAAAACTTCAGGAAGAGCTTCCAAACACTGACAAATCAGAGAAGCAGCATGGCAACCATGGTGCTGAAGACGCCAATGCTAAGAGCATTAACAATAGCAGCTATGTTTTCATTGTTATCATGAAACAGGTTCTGTGCTCTGTGTTTCCATTTTATCTTGGCAAAGCATTTATGAGATGCTCTCTCTCTATTTTTTGTAGATGAGATAGATAAATGGGGACCAGAAAGATTAAGTATTTTCCCCAAGGTAACTACAACCAGAATATAACTACATTATAAATTTTACTCTAAAATATACAACCACTTTTGTGCTAAAGAGTTAACAGCAGGTGTGAGTCTACTGCCCTCGAAATGTTCTCTTGTAAGGTGTTGGCTGGAACTTGGAATTTTGGAGTTTCTACTATCCTCTCATAAGAATATCTCACTGTACTTAAGTTATTTGTGCAAACAAAATGGCTTCTGTTGAACAACTGTTTGGCTTCTTGGGTCTGGGCATTGGCTCGATGCTAGGCACTGCATGCTTAACAATTTTTTGGCAGAAAACCTTTTACAAGTTTCCTAATGATTCATTGCTTGGGTACTTAAACGCATCCCGGATGACTCCACTAAGTAGACTCTTGGAAGCTTGCATTAGGTTTTCTACAAATATTGCCACCTGTGCCTTTTCCCTTCACAGATTTAGTTTTGCATTCTTTTGTTGTAATAAATCATGGTTGTGAGTATGATTATATGCTGTTAAGTCCTGTAAGTCCTCCTAGAAAATACTCAAACCTTGGGATAGACCTTATAAACCTTTGTTATATCTTTCTTCTGTGCCATTCTCTCATTTGAAGGAAATAGATTTTATTTTCTTGCTGAACATATAGGAATTCTATAATTCTCAACCTTCCTCAAAACGAAACAGGACCACATGACTGACTCTGGCCAGCAGAAGTTGGGCAGAAGCGATTCTGCCAATCCTGTATAGTCCCATGAACTGCCTCACATTCTTCCTTTCCATCTCTCTTTTTAACTGGAGAACAGATGCAAACAACACAATGGAAAATGTGGATACCACCCATAATAATGGGACTACTTGGCTGGCATTGTGGTGTAGCAGGTTAAGCTACCGCCTGCGACCCTGGGATCCTTTATGGGTACTAGTTTGTGCCCCAGGTGCTCCACTTCCATTCCAGCTCTCTGTTAATGGCCTGAGAAAAGCAGCAGAATATGGCCAAAGTTTTTGGGAAATGTCACCATGCAGAAAACCTGGAGGAAGCTCCTGGCTTTGCCCTGGCATAGTGCTAGTCATTGCGACCATCTAGGGAGTGCACCAGAGAAAGGAAGATCTCTCTCCTTGTCTCTCTGACTTTTAAATCATTTTTTTTAAAGAATGAAACTGCTAGTTGGAAAAAGTGGCCTCAATAAATGGGCTAAGCAGAGGCTTTACTCTGTTCCCAACCTTTGTTGACTTAAGGCACTGGGATAATCATGCTGATAGCCACCATGCATCAGTGACGCAAGTCTGACTAGTATGTATGGTGATGTGCTGAGTGCCACCAACCCAAACTCTTTCTTATAATCTTTGTAATATGTTGCAAAGGCAAAAAAGAATTTTTAGGCTACAGAGATTTAACTATCCAATTGATAGAAAAAAATATGATGGGTGATATAGGACAGGGATGATCTAGTAGATGAAAACTCTGGACATACTTGAAATAGAACCAAAGAATTCGTTACTTATCATTTGAGATTACTACTAATATTTTTGAATAGCACTTCATAAAACCAACAAAATGAGTTAAACTGGATTGGTGTGGTGGTGTGGTGGCTAAAACCATTGCTTTTGATGCCAGCTTCCCATATGGGCACTGTTTTGTGTCCTGGCTGCTCCACGACCAATACAGCTCCCTGATAATGGCCTGGAAATAGCAGAAACTGGCCCAGTGCCACCCATATGGGAGACCTGCATGAACTTCTTGATTCCTGGCTTTGGCCTGGCCCTGCTCTGGCCATTTGCAGCCATCTGGGGAATGAAGTAACGGATGGAAAATCTCTTTCCTTCTGTCTCTCCCTTTCTCTCTGTAACCCTGAATTGCAAATAATTTTTTAAAAGGTGTTGAACTATTCTGTGAAGTCTCTTTACAAAGAGAGTCATGTACTTTCACTTCCCCTATCATTAGATTACTTGCCAGGGACCTAATTAACACATCTTACACTTTACTAGGTACATGTGGAGGGAACTAAAAACAGGAAGGTGGGAGAAGATAACCAAGATGACGGTTTTATCTGGGATGCTCCTGATTTTTTTGTTTGTTTGGGGTAATTTATTCGTTCACAGATATCCATTGATCACCTTCTGTGCATAAAATCTATTTCATAGGGCTGAGGACATATAACAGAGAAGGTGTCGTAATACGGTGGGGTGTCTGCCCTCTGGACACATTTAGACAAGGAAGGAAATGACAAGTAAAGAGGATATCTCAAAAAGTACTGTGATGTGGAACACATAGAATCTTCACACTTCCTCTATGAGATGTCAGAGAAAACTCTGCAGCCCAAAACTTTGCAAGATCACTCTGAGTTCTCAATGTCACTTACCTATCAATCCAAACCATCAAAATATCCATTTATCTCAGTATCCACCAACATTTCTCTCCAGCCCCAACATTTCTTGTCTTCTCTACTGCTATCCCCATACCTTCCCACAAACTAAGCCACATTCCTCCCTGTCTTTCTAAAGAGTCTCCCTATAGCACTTGACCTCCTATACTCCATTTTCTTTAGAGTCTCCTTCCAGAACAATATTTTAAAAATTAATACTGCCTATTGTCTTGGACATTTTACAAACAGTAGTTTCTCAATACTCTTAGAGCAAAGTCAAAACAATGTTCCTGGCTCCAGCCACCCTAGCCTGACTCTTGCCCAAGGTTTTTTGTTTATTCTCTCTCCTGGAAAGTCTTCCCTCTATCTTCATATGCCTCTGTCCTTTTCAATACCCTCAACACAATGAAATGCCACCTCCCTTTTTCTACACTCTCCCTCTAAAGAAGCTGTCTCTTCTACTTCACTGCACTAACAAGTGTCCTCATCCTTCTAATCATCACCAGACTTTTACTTATGTAAAAATTTATTTATTGCTTTTCACTACCCCCAACTAGAATATAAACTTTAAAAGATATGACCAATCTTAAAATCAGCATATCCTAGGGGCCAGCGCTATGGCACAGTGGGTTAACGCCCTGGCCTGCGGTGCCAGCATCCCATATGGGCGCAGGTTCGAGACCCTGCTGTTCCACTTCCAATCCAGCTCTCTGCTACGGCCTGGGAAAGCAGTAGAAGATGGCCCAAGTGCTTGCGCCCCTGCACCCACGTGGGAGACTTGGAAGAAGCTCCTGCCTTCTGGCTTCAGATCAGCGCAGCTCTGGCCGTTGCGGCCAATTGGAGAGTAAACCATCAGATGGAAGACCTCTCTCTCTCTGCCTCTCCTCTTTCTGTGTAACTCTGACTTTAAATAAATAAATATTAAAAAAAAAATGAGCACATCCTAAATACTTAATACAGTGATGGACCCAAACTCAGCCCTCAGGGGGAACAGTGGAAAAAATATCTGTTGACAGAAAGTCCAAGCTTAGATGTGGAGAAGATGCCAGGGTTTGCCTGAGGAGGAGAAGGGAGTTGTGGGGAACATTTCTTACAGGTGGAAAAGTACAGGTTAAGACCCTACAGAGGGAAGCACGTTGGCTGCAGGTGGATTCTCGTGTTGGAGAAGTGGTAATAGGCACTAGTGCCAGGTAAGACTGCAAAACTAAGCCACAGCTGGCTGGGTCACCGTAGCACAGAGAACACCTTACACAGGCTGACCAATAATAGGTGCTCAACAAATATTTGTTAGGTAAATATACAAGACTATGGGGGTCTCGCCTCTAATGACTACGGCAAATCACTAACTGATTTTAAGTAGGAACTGATAGGATCCTTTATCTTTAGGAAAACAAGACTAAAGAGAAAGAAACTGGGCCATTGCAGTCATGCAGGGAGAAATGGTAGCAGCATGTGAGGGGCAGGGCAGTGGAGAGGGAAAGGAAGAGGTAGAGGTGAGAGTTGAAGACTGGAACTTGAGGATTAATTACACGCAGGGGGTTTCTACAGCAGAGTATGGAAAGATGCTAGGTTTGTACACGAATGTGATATGAAGGTTGCTGTTACTGAAAAAGGGCTGAATTGGAAGATAAAGATGATGAGCTGAATATGCTATGAACTTATTTCATTTAATGAAAGTAAAAGTTGGGGCTCGCATTGCGGCACAGTGGGTTATCCACCACTTATGATGCCAGTATCCCATATGGAAGTGCCTGTTTGAGTCCTGGCTACTCTACTTCCCATCCAGCTACCGGCTAATGTACCTGGGAAAGCAGCAAAAGGTGGCCCAGGTACGCTGCCAGCAATGTGGGAGATACAGATGGGTACAGATAGAGATACAGATTTCAGTTTGGCCCAGTGTCAGCAGTCGGGGTCATTCAGGGAGTGAACAAGCAAATGGAACATTTCTCTCTTTCTCTCTCTGCCTTTCAAATAAATACATAAATCTTTAAAAGAAAGTAGAAAGTAAAAGCTACTTGAAACATCAGGCATCATATGGGTGATCAAGATGACTTTTATCTGTGATCAGGGCTGGATTCTTTCATTCCAAAAAAGGTTTGAGCACTACAGTGGGCCAGGTGCCTAGAATTAGCTGTGGGGAACATCAAGATGAATTCAGCTTGAGGCATGATCATAAATTAGGCAGAAATAGGCCAAAATGAGGATTCTCAGTCTATTCTCATTTCCCTTTTCCTGAGTTCTTTATTTTATGTTTTTGAGGGAAAGAGTGGGCAGAGGAGAAGTGGTTTTCTACAGCCCTTCACAGGGAAGTTCCTCTTTGGAAGCAGAGTGGAGCAGAATAGCAGTGTGGCAGCGCTGCCCTGCCCACAGGGATTCCCACAGAAACAAGAGATGGCCGAGTGAACCACCCACGAGACCATGGATTGGTTCACCATGTCCAACCACAGAAGACTCCTGGCCAATGTGGAAATGCTTAAAATCAAATTCAATCCTCACAATTGCTAATCATCACGTAAAAATAATTAGTAGAATACATGTGTTATCCATCCAGACATGTCCAAAGACTCTCTACAAAGAGGAATGTGTTTGCATAAAAATGACTGTAAGAATCAGAATGGGGGTCAGCACTGTGGCATAGCGGGTAAAGCTGCTGCCTGCAGTGCCGGCAACCTTTATGGGCGCTGGTTCAAGTCCCAGCTGCTCCACTTCCAATGCAGCTCTCTGCTATGGCTTGGAAAAGCAGTAGAAGATGGCCCAATTCCTTGGGCTCCTGCAGCCACTTGGGAAGCCAGGAAGAGGCTCCTGGCTCCTGGCTTCAGACTGGCGCAACTCCAGCCGTTGCAGCCAGTTGGAGAGTGAAGCAGCAGATGAAAGGCCTCTCCTTCTCTCTGCCTCCCCTTTTCTGTGTAACTCTGACTTTCAAATAAATAAATAAATCTTTAAAAAAAATGAGAATGATACCTCCAGCAAGGTGGAGTAAGGTTTACTGTAAAAAGGACACTTGGAAATTTTAGTGTGTATTCTTCTATATAATCATACAAAGATTTAGTGTGACATTTCATTAGTTTAAAATTTAAAAAAAAAGACAAAACATCTGGATGCCATAAAATATATGGGACATAAACTGATATTCAGGGCACAAACATCCAGAGGGAATCACAAGTCTTTGTCACAAATTTTAGTGACTTCCGTCCTGAGAATGACAAGAAGGAAGTGAAGGGCTACATCTATTGACAGTTCTGTAAATCACAGGTATTATATGTAAGCTTTCTATTCATCCTCTCATGCACATGGGTATTCATATCTTTGATCTTTAGGAGTGGTGTTGTGGCAGAGCAGTTTAGGCCATCAGCTGAGATGCCAGCCTCTCACATCAGAGCTCAAGTTCGGGTCCCAGACTTTGTATATCTGATCCTGCTCCTGTTAATGTACCTGGGAATGCAGTGGATGATAGCCCAAGTACTTGGACTCCTGCCTACCATTTCAAAGACTCGGACAGAGTTCTGGGTTCCTGGCTTTGGCCTGGCCTTGCCCTCGTGATTGTGGGAATTTGGGGAGTGAACCAGTGAATGGAAGATTGATCTCTCTCTCTCTTCCTCCCTGTCACTCTGCATTTACAAATAAATCATTTTTTAAAATATCCTGAATCTTCAAAAGAGAACCTGAGGTCTGAAAAAGCTATGCTACCTGCCCAAGTTAGGAAACAGCATTTTGAGGCTTGAACCAACAAGGTTTTTGAGCTGTGTCAGTCCTTGGAAGTTCTAAGGAAAGCAAGTTAACTGCTTAGATCCATAGAAAACCTTCTCCTTAGGAGGCCTTGCTTCTTAGAAATACGACAGGAAACTTCTAGTGAATAGGAAATAGCATTTAAATTCTCTTTTAATACCTTGATTCTAAGTAATGAATAATTGCACTTAGGGAAGATCTTTTATCTGAGCCTTTCAAAAACTGAACAAAACCAATTATTACCCCCTTTTAATCGTTGGAAGGGAAGATCCCAATCCCTAATTTGCTGACAGGAAGACAGAAGCTGACAGGGATGGAGCAAGTTACTGAAGATCACATAATGAGCCCACAAAAACCCTCCTCAAGAATAGTTTGAGGGCTCAAGGCAAAAGAGCAGCTGCCTTCTACAGTAGGCAGTGTTTCTCTCTCCTAACCACCATAGCCTACTCATTTCCATGCATGTGCCAAATTTCCTCTCTATCCCTCCCCAGCCTACATGAGAATTGGTGATTTTTATGTAGCACTTTTCATCAAAATGGTAGACCCCTAAAATTTCATCTTAAACTTCCCTCACCTAGTTTTAAAGTTCTTAGTGCAGACTTTCTCAAGTAATTTAGGAAGTTTTATCACGGAATCCTCATCTCTTGCTGGTTCCTTGACCAGAGTGTTAAACTCTTGCAGAAATCAAGGAAATATTTTCTGTTTTTGGTAGAATTCCTATGGCCTGAGAGATGCTCAGAACAGATAAACCACTTAAGTTGGGGACCCACTGTGCTAGAGAGGTGACCCCAGATTAAACTCAGCTGCTTCATTCTATAAGGGTCTCTGCCTCTGTACAAACCATACCCTACAGGGAATCCCAATGCATCACACATGTATTTATTCATTTAATTTTTTAAAAAGTTCTCTGAGGGGCAAAGAGAGTAGAAAGAGAGAGACAAAGAGGAAGGGGGAGAGAGGGAGAGAGGGAATGAATAAGAGTATGAATGAATACACATGCACAAGCTCTCATTTGCTAGTTCCATCTCCAAATGCCTGGAACACTCAGGCTGGGTCAGGCTAAAACCAGGAGCCTGAACTCAGTTCAGGTTTCCCCGATAGCAGGAAGGGACCAGGTACTTGAGCTATCACCTGCAGTCTCATAGCAGCTACCTTAGCAGGAAGCTTGAGTCAGGAGCTGGAACTGGGAATCAAACCCAGGTACTTTCATATGAGACATGGGCATCCCAAGAGGTTTATGGAATGCTATGCCCCGCACCTGTCAAGAGCCACAGCTTTGTTAAGCCTTTTCATCCTGAGCACGAAGTTCTTCAAAAGTGAAGGGATGAGAAGCCACGCCGGCAAATAGGTTTCATTACACAAGACTGCGCTTTAGCAAACTGATGCTCTCACTTGCCAGCTTTGAGGAAGCGAGCTGCCACGTTTGAGACAGCGTGTGAGAGGGCCACACGACAAGGGACCATGGGCACCCTCCAGGAGCTGAGTAGCCTCGGGCTGACAGGTGGCAACAGAGTGCAGATCTCATATGCACACCCACAAGAAACTGAACTCTGTCAACTACCACGTGAGCTTCAAAGATGACCTCGGAATCCAAAAGGAAATGTCGCTCAACCAACACCTCGGTTGTAGCCTGGTAATACTCTACTCTGTAGACCCAGGTAAGAAAATTCTTGACTCCCCTTGAAACTTTGAAATAAATTAATTGAAAGAACCACTAAGTATGTGATAATTTGTTACACAGCAATAGAAAACTGGAACAAACATTTTATTTTTTGTTTAAATCCTAACACCTAATACATTTTGGTAAAAAGGACCTTGAGATGTATTAAAATGATGCCTTAATAATGTATTTGAATCTAATGGAGAATTTGACCTGTTGTAATTCAAAGCATTAAAATAAAAATTGAAGGGACTGGCACTGTGGTGTAGCAGGTTAAAACGCTGGCCTGCAGTGCCGGCAGCCCATATGGGTGCCGGTTTGAGTCCCGGCTGTTCCTCTTCTGATCCAGCTCTCTGCTGTGGCCTGGGCAAACGGTAGAATATGGCCCAAGTCCTTGGGCCCCTCCATCTGTATGGGAGACCCAGAAGAGGCTCCTGGCTTTGGATCAGCTCAGGTCTGGCCATTGTGGCCATTTGGGGAGTGAACCAGAAGATAGAAGACCTCTACCTCCACATCTCTCTGTAACTATTTCAAAAAAACTAAAATAAATCTTTAAGAAAAAAAAATTGGAGAAAATTACAGAGAGCAAAGAGTTAGGCATCTAATGTGCAGGAGTCTCTCAACTTGTGCCTTTAAAAAGAAAATGGGGTATAAGTTATTAATGAAAGAAAAAAGAAGCTTCACCATATTTAAACTTCATGCCCCAGTAGACCACTCATGACCACCTTCAACTGAGCTCAAGTTGCACTTGATTTTGAAAAGAACAGCAAAGAAAGTTTACCAATCATGTAGATCTTTTCATGACCTTCTAGGTTAGTGGTTCTCAGTGTGGCTTTATGTTTGCTATTATAATGTGGTATTAAAAAAAAACACTGAAATTCAGAATTTAAAGAAATCTGGATTCCTGAGTATCACCCCAGAGTTAGATAAATCAAAAATCATCTGAGATAAGAGCAGTGCCCCACCCTCTACGTACACACATGCACTCCATCCATCGAAGACCTCATGAGGTTCCAGTGCAGCCAGTCTAGTCGTTGGTATTTGGCATTGTAGAGCTCATCACAGTTCAGTCGATTCTTTTTGTGTGACAGAAGCACCGCATAGATCAGATACATCTAGTTCAGTGGTCCTCAGTCGTGGCTTCACATTTTAATTGCCTAAAAGATTTTTAAATCCTGATGCTGAAGCTTTTGCTGAAAGTAGATACATCAGCATCGTGGAACAGATTTCCAACCATTTCAGAATTTTAAAGCTCCCTGGATGATTGCAACACACAGCTAAGTTTGAGACTGCTGATCTGTAGATAATAATTTGTATCTTTCTGCAAGTTTTCTAATACATAATGAGGGAGTCCAATGCCCAAGACACTGCCTGGGAACTATTTAGGCCAGTCATGACTGCCCCATTTGAATGGAACACATAATTAAGGCTGACCATTTGGGACCACAATAACTTCACTTACTTTTCTTGAATGTCATGCTTATTATATTTATTAAGGGACCAGCACTGTGGTACAGTGGGTTAATCCTCCACCTGCAGTGCCAGCATTCCATATGGGCACTGGTTTGAGTCCTGGCTGCTCCACTTCTGATCCAGCGCTCTGCTATGGCCTGGAAAAGCAGTAGAAGATGGCTCAAGTCCTTGGGCTCCTGCATCCATGTGGGAGACCTGAAAGAAGCTCCTGGCTCCTGGCTTCAGATCGGCACAGCTCTGCCATTGCAGCAAATTGGGGAGTGAACCAGCGGATGGAAGACCTCTTTCTCTCCTTCTCTCTCTGTGTAACTCCGACTTCCAAATAAATGAATTATTAAAAATGCAATGGAGTTATCAATGTAAAATTTATTGAGACAAAGACACATTCACTGACTCAGAGGGGCCTGAACAACTAAGATATTCACCCAAGTATGAATGACATCAAGATTATGATGTCTGCACTACACAAGTGATTCTCAAAGTATGGTCCCTAGACCAGCAGCATTAGCATCACCTGGGAATTTACAAGAAATGTAAATACTGTGGCCCAGTCCCACACATACTGCTTTGGTCTACTTATGGTTTGTATCCCAAGTGTTCATGTATTGGAAAGTTGGTCCCCAGTTGGCATTGTTGGAAGATCATGCATAATCTTTAAGAGGTGGGGCTTAGTGGGAGGTCTTCAGGTTACAGGAGGAACCACTGCAAAAGGGATATAGGTAGATCTTACGTAATCCCCAAGCTCTCATGATTAGTGAGGTTTTGTAATAGCAAGAAAGAACCTGCAATCAGTCTCTGGCTTCTGGTTTAGCAATATTCTCTCACTCTTACATGTACCATGAGGTCCTCAGTGGAGTCCAGCTCATGCTTGTATCTTATCCTTTAACCTCCAGAACTGTGAACCACATAAGCCTTTTTTCTTTATAAAATTACCCTCAGGTAGGTAGTTTTATAGTAATAGAAAATGGACTAATGTACATACTAAGACATAATCTTTCAGACTAGGCCCTGCCGAGTCCATGTATTCAGCCATTCAGGTGATCCTGAGGCTCCAATGATAGACATTGCACACATTGTCCATTTCTATCAGCTGCCCACACGAGGAGACTCATCTCCACAAGTGGCAAGAGAAATAAGGATGCACAGCTGTCTCAGAGACACAGGGAGAGGGGATGAGAAATTGGTCTATGTTCCCTTTCTCCCATTACCCATTTATATGAACAATCTATGCTGAATATCAGAGGGGATGCTGTCAAAGACAACGTATGGGAAAAACCTGGGGTCTCTGGTAATCTCTCCTTGCAGGAGATCTAGCAAACAGCCACTTCCCTACAAGTGTGACTATTCTAAGATGTTGATGAATGGCTTATCCTTTTAATCAAAATATGGAGGGTTTTAAAAGGTTTCCTTAAAGATGAATATTGCAACTATTTCCAAGGAAATGATTCTTTTATCTGAAGGGCTTTGAGATAATTGGTGTTCAGGAAACCTGGGGCAGTTTGTTTACTTTATCTGATGGAAGCCTTTCAAAATTCCACCATCCTGTAAAAGGGGCCTGCTGTTGACAGCCTTAGTGTCTCTTTTGCATGTTTATTAGAGTTGTGCATTTGACTAGAAGAAAAAATAAAAGGTCACACTTTTTTTGATTATAAGAGACACTGATTAATGTCTTTTGAGAAAACTAGGATGTCCTTTACTTTACAAATATGCTTTGGGCACCTTCTAGTCTGATGGAAATTTATCTCATGGAGGAGGGTGGGGCAGGAGAAAAAAGAGATAGCAGTGTAGAGAGAGAAGAGGAAAAAGCATAGAGAAGAGAGAAGGAATGAGAAGAGCGGCAAAAATGCTACAAAAATTTACCAGAGGAATAAACAGGTGAAAAAAGGAGGGAGAAGTAGGAGCAGTAAAGTAATAGAAGTGGGGTCAGGAGGGTAGGAACAGAAGAAAGAAAACAAGTAGGGAACAGAGAAGAAGAAAAGGAGAAAACGAATACATAGGCAAAAAAATAAAAGAAAAGAAAGCAAATAATGTAGACTTTGGAGCTGGGCAATTTATTGTGAAGTGCCACTTGAATGAGACATACTGCAGAGCTGCTGGCTCCAAAGGTTAATGATGGCAGTCGTCATGAGTCCAATTTATAGCAAATGGATGAAAGGCAACCGGACCTCAAATGGACAGACACTACAGTGACGGCAGTGAAATAGTAACATAGCAGCAGTCAGGGTTCACGGGGATGAGGGAGGTTGGATTAAGCACTTCTTCAGTTGATATCCATTTTATATCTGATGCACAACCCAATGTCAAGAAGAAATGAAATTTATTTATTGCAAGCTACCTGATTTAGTACAAAGACTTTAGATTTTCACCTGGATATGTTTTAAATTTTATTGTGTTTTGGGATTAACTTTTTTGGGGACTAACTGTTGGCCCAGATTTAGCCTTTTATACCTCCTTTCCTTGCACATCCTTGCTGCTCAGAGTCACTGCTGCCAGTGGTCAGTGCAGCTTCTTTGCTACAGTGCTCGCTCTCTCCGAAGCCTGCAATTCGCTTTAAAATAGGCACAGGTAATAATCCTGAGTCCTCAGAGTCCTGTCTCTTCATGCATGTTTATTTGTAAGTATAATCTTAATCACATATCAAGATTCTTTTTAATCAGAATCCTGTCTGTGGTTGGTGGGCAACCATCTCTATTATAACCTCCCCTATCCTAGTGTACCACCACGAAGTCCTGGGTGTTAGAAGATGACCAAGGTTAAGTAAGTTATCCTGCATACTGCAGAGCAAAAACAATTATAAAGTCCGGGAAAAGGAGACGGTTGAAAAGCAGAAATAGGATAAAGCCTGAGAGGTTGTGGAAGGTTGTGTGCAAGATGCTTGATGAAACCCTATAAAAATATTCTTCCAAGTCAGTGAGAGTTACACATTCTCTGAATTTCTGTTGTGGACATTGAAGAAGAGGCAGAGTTTCATGTCTGTCTCCATGAGGTTGGACTAAGACCCCAGTTACAAGTGACTATATTTGGACGTGCTGGATTTAAGAGAGATTTTTGGCCATTCTAGACTTCTACTTATGGAAATTGAGCTCTTTAGGGGTGGGTATAGGAAGGAATAAAAGCAACTTAATTGTAAACACCTATAGTTCCTTAGGTTTACAAATGCTAAGAACAAAATGAATGTTGACTTGGCATAGCATCAATATACACATGTTTGAAAGCTTTCCCAATTCTGACCATTAGTTCCTCGAAACAGGAGTACATCCTCCCTGGCTTTTTAATAACCTGCAGCATCTGACTTGAAACTGAGTTCATATGAAGTATTCAGCAAGAGTGTGTATTGATTAGACTGCTAGGTTAAACACACTGTCTCTATGAATCCTTTGGCTGATGTTTCCCCAAGGAGGTAGGGTACACACACAGAGAACCTGATGCTGCCTATAGATTCCTGTGATGTAGAGTCACTGGCAGCATCATCTGCTACAAACTATAGCACTCTTTCTTCAGCGCTAGGAATAGAGTTCCTTGATGGGTCCCAATTTGCCACTCAAGGCAAGCATAGGTAAACAGTGAAGAAACAATTGAACCTTACTGAAATGATGTCAATGTAGGTGAAAAACAAAAATAAAAGAAATCCTAACTAAGGACTGAATCAAGTGAACCTTTTAAAGAACTCATCCTGATGTAGTGGGGAACTACACTATACCTGCATTGGTGCGCCATGGTCAATCACAGTCCCAGTGGATATGACTGTATTCATATGTAAGACAGAGCAGTTTGAAATGCATTGTAAAAGAACTCTTGTGGATTGTAGGCACCCCCTCCCCTTCCTCTCACATTTCAATGCTGTTTTGAGAACTATAGGAAAGTAAGTGAAAAAGAAATTTCTTACATTCTTAAATCCTCTGTAAAGAATCTGAAGCTCTTTCTTAGTAAATTTGCTCTGGGCTTCCAGAAGCTCAAGGGCCTCGGGTCGATGTCTGACGGTGGCCATCTCCAGCTCATCTTCCACGCTGTCTGTGAAGGAAAACCAGAAAGAGTTTTACTGCCAGCAGCTGCTCACTGGTGCTTAGACACAGCAACACAGGAAAACAGCAGGCACTGATGGCAGGCATCCATAATTTGTCCACAAAAGGAGGATACTCAGTGATACTAATGATCTTTACGTTTCCAAGACTGAATAGTATTTAGCTAAGCTACTTCCACACTCTTTGCACATTATGTTCATTAATATAGATGCTACAATTCTATTATAATAAATGTAAAACAGTATAAAACACCAACAAGCTGACTTTGATGGGCTTTGTGTGTATATATTATGCACCAGCTATAAGAACAGAATTGCTGTTTAGTAACAATCTGCATCACCTTATGGATCATGTAGCTCCCTATAGGACTGTGCTACTACGCTCCGAGGATGCTACTGAAGTCAGATAGTTAACCCTGAGCAACAAATAAATGTGCAGATCAAGGTGCCGACATGGGTAAGGCAGGAAGCAGCCAGTTGAAATGGTATAAACTTCATTTTATGTGCCCACTGGACAAACGATCTCCTTCTTAGACCTATTTTGTAGTGAGGGGAATCCATGGTAATAGCAAACTCTAAATATTGAACATTGCTTTGTGAGTTATGTTTATGCTATAATTTCTCAAAGATACTCTATGCAAAAAGCATTTCATATCCATATTTGGGAAAGTGTTTTAATGTACTTTTATAACAAAATATTGGAAAATATAGGTTTTTAAAGAACTTACAAAGAATCCTTTTGTTTGCTTAACGCAAACTGTTGCTTATTTTTTGATGAAATATCATCTTTTCACCTCTCATTTATTGGGTTCTTTATTAAGCCTTTGCCCACAATGTAAACTAAAAAATGTGATCTCAAAAACAAACAAGAGTCCAAAGGTATTTGTCTGTAGAACATATTCTGCCTCATGACAACTGGTAATATATGCACATTTGTTATAGGGTCCTATAAGCACACACTTGTAAGTGTTGAGGGATATATTAGGATCTGGGTGCCTGTGTCTCAAATGCCAGTATCCTTGTTTTCAGAAACATCTAATGGAGTTCTGCTTGCCATTATCATGTCTACTCCTCAGAGTTGGAACTCAGTAGAAACAAGAACTCCAAGGTCCAGTATAAAGCCATGTCCTTCCTCTACTTCATCTCTTCTCTGACTACAGATTACCTTAGTCTTACCTCTCTGAATCTGGAAACAGTCACTTCTACCAGGACTCACAATTACTTTATCCTTGGACTAGTTGGAAATGTTGTCATTTTTGTCTAAGTCACCTTTTTGGCGCTACCTTTTGCTAACATCCACACCTACCTATTGCCTGGCCTCACTGAGGGAATTGAAGGACCAGAGCTGTTTCTTAGTAGGGAAAGATGGTCAGGTGAACTGTTCTTGGCATGTCCTAATTACTGCTCTCAAGGAGTTCACAAAATACCAATAATGGTGATGAAGCACCATACTTGACATGGCTTTACTTGTCAAGAAAAAGTAGCAAGGGATGAAAGAAAACATTCATTTCTTAGCTTTCATATTCTGATAACTTATTTGAAAACAATGGCAGAGAAAAATCTTCAGCATAGTGATGGATATATAAGAATAGAAAGAAACATGAAAATATGAGAAGGTCAAAAATTAACTTGGAGCTGAAAAGGATAAAACTGATGAGGACTTAGTGTGTGCACCTAAAATATGTAATGTGAAGTTGGCTAGAGGCAGTGGGAAAAGGCAGTTACACATTAGCAAATTGACCTCAGCCTGAACTTTGTGGGGAGAATTTTAAAAGCTCAAAATGAGGCTCTTTGAACTTTTCCTTCATTTATTTGTACAAATTGGTTGATTTTACTCAATCAGTCTGAGATAGATAGGATGAAAGAAAATGCTGATCTTTAAGATTGCTGTTGATCCAATGACTTGAATTGTGTGTATTACTGTGCTTACCAATGCAGAAATAAACGCATGCAGCAGACCAAATGTAAATAGATAATATCAAATAGATAGGCTCTGCGTTCTTAAAGATGCCTTGTGTAAGCTCTTTCTGGATCACTTATAGTACCATTTCAACCTAAAATATTGCTCTTTCTTTTTCTACTTGTTAAGATGCGTATATCTCTTATGATCCAATTCAAATATTTGTGCCACATTTCTGAAACCTCTGCAGATTGCTGTACAGAACTGTTGACTTCCTGGTCAGAGCTTCCACATCCCTCCCTCTTATATCACATGTACATAGCTGCATTAAAAGTTGTGGGAAGTTGAGTTAAAATATGAGCTTATTTTGATGTAAAATTTTGAAATCCATGCATGAATATAATATATTAGTATGATCTGTTCATATTTATCTTTTCATGTGAGTTCCCTTGAAGATACAATCAATGTCTTACATACCTGTGTATTTTCTGGACCCAATTCATAGTCACACAGAGTTAATCTATGAATGAATGAACAAACAATTGATAGTGGTATTCATGTTTCTATTCATCTGAAGCCCCTTCAATCTCAGCTGCCTTTTAGGGAGATTTCTTTCCAAATGAGATTTTTCGGTTGTTGGTGGACCTTAAATGTCTGCCTTAGAGTCACTGTGTTTTCTACTCCTTGTTTCAAGAAACATAACACAGACAAAAATAGAGGAAATTTTAATCACATTTTGTGAGCAGTCTTTTGATCATAGTGTACCCTTGTCTAGACCTAATGACCTTTCCACTGGAAAGAAACAAAACAGCCCATTAACCTCTCAGCCTTTGTACCATGCGACAGTCTGAACCAGAAAACCAACATTTTTTTTCCCTGCTGTCGCAGACTAGCAGAAGCCACGTCTGAGACAAAGGGCTCTGGGGCCAGCAGGTCAGCATAATTGAACTTAGTGTGTGATAGGACGATCATCACATGCAGTATTCAAAAAGAACCATTCTTGAAGTGGCTGCCTTCAGGCTCTCGTTTTCCTAGCTGACTGATACCTTACTTCTTAATGACTCCTACCTGCTAAAGGGCTGTTTCTATTTCTAGGAGCTTGACGGGCTCTGAAAACTTGCCTCAAATCATCACCAGTCACCAGCATATAAGTTCACAAAGCAACACTACCGAACCCAATCAACTCTGATTCCTGGAGGAAAACTGTGGGGGGCACAGCATGATTCTACACAGGACTGTGAACTCAATCATCATTTAAGAACATGTGTTTGGGGTGATTCTTATACTGTGCCTAATATTTAGTGGCTTCCTGTTAAATGCCAGATCTGCTATATGTCTTTCTGAAATAATTCTTATCTCAAAATAACTACACAATGAGATATAATTGTCCATTTTTCATGTACATGGAAATCAAGCCTCATAGAAATAAAGGAATGCAAGGGCAAATGTTTGTGAAGAAAAGACAAGGACACAATTTATAACCAAATGTTTGATTCCACTGCCTATCTCCTTTCCACTTTGCTGCGCTCTTTCAATACCAACAGAAATGATAGAAATGACAAGCCTTCTCCTTTCTCTGCATTGTCAAACTTATCAGGAAAATCGACCATACTTACTGGGTCCATTTCCTACCTCCTGGTCTCTCTTTAATCTACTGCAATCTGAGTTTTTGTCCTGCCGTGGACTGAACTGTGTTCCCACAAAGCATATGTTGAAGACCTAATGCCCAGTGTGAGTGTATTTGGAGCAAGGCTTTTAAGGAAGTAATTAATGGCAAATGAGACCACGAGGGTGAGGCTATAATGCCCCTCTTGTGTGAAGAGTCAGACGGGTTAATAGGTAGTCAGTGTTGTCTCAATGGAATTTGGGGTGTAGAATATTTGCTTCCCCCAAAAAAGGTTATCTTTAGCAAGAACAAACAGGCCACCTTCCTTCCTTTTCAATCTCCAAATTTACCATGAGAATGGCAAGGGAGTGGTGATCACAGTTTATTGAAAAAATAAGTTTCCTATCCCATCCCTCTGTATGGTTTTTGTTTTCTCATGAGCAAGCCAGATAGGATAAAGACTTGTAAATCAGGTCTTTTGATGGGTTTTGTTCCCACCTGGTAACTGAATGCCAATCTTCGAAATTGAACTTAAAAACCCCAGTGCCATGGGCCCTTTGGGTTTTTTCCTCTCTGAGAAGCCCCCCCTCCTTGCTGCTCTGGCTGGAGGTCTTTGACTCTAATAAATCTTTTTAAATATTTCTGCTGTCTGCTTGGAAATTCTTCTTCCATGTGAGAAAAAGAACTGAGGTAATAATAATTTCTCCACCGCCATTTTCCCGTAACACAAGGATAGAGGTTAACAGAAAAATAGCTGTGTGAACACACAGCAAGAATTCAGTGCCCTTCTGGTACCTTGATCTTGGACTTGTAGGCTTCAAAAAATGTGAGAAAAGTGTCTGCTGATTCACACAACCCATCTGGTACATTTTATGGAAACCATCACAAACTAACACATCCACCTCTATTCACATGACTCCCAACACTAATAAATGATCTTGCTGTTTACAGTCTGCTTAGTTTCAGTTAATATTCACAATAGTCTTCAACAGAGGGACTGTCATTCCCATTTCATAGATGAGAAAACTGAGGATTAAGTTGCAGTAACCTCACCTTGCCCAAGTAACCCAAGGACAAAGGGCTACTTAGGGATAAGGCAAACAAGTGTTTTCTATACCCTAATATTCAAGTTTCTAACCTCTATGATGGGGTTGTTAATGCAGTCTACCATCTAGAGAAGTTCTGCTCTAAGTCTGGCTACATATTATCTTACTCCAATACTGACCAAAAACATGTGTGAAACCTATTTTGCTTTTATTTTACAAGCAGCAAACTGAGCCTCAAAGAACATAAACCACAGGATGGAGCCAAGATTTGATTCCTGCCTTTTTGACATCAAAGATCATGTGCTTAGTCAGCTACTTTAAGAGACGGTGACTTTGTCAGCTTTTTGTTACTTTGACTACAGTAGCTGAGACGAAGGACTTAAGATGGAAGGTTGACTTTTGGCTTCCAAGTTGAGGATTCACAGTCCAAGACTGGGTGGTCCGCTTGGCTCAGGCAGCTGGTGAGGCTGGAAGATGGTGAAAGGATGCTGCTGTGGCAAGCAAGGAAACAGAGGCACAGGAGCACTCTTCCTCGATCCTCTCTGTATTCTCTCCCTATGAAGCCACCGTGAAGCTCAGAGATCCTGGAGCACCTTCACCCAATCCAGTCACTTCCAAAATGCCCCACCAGCGCCCAAGCCCCTGCTCTAATTCATGAGGCTTCAGGGTTTAAGAGCCTGCATGAATTTGAGGAGCCAAGTTCTGTTCAGGCCATAATTTTGTTATACTATTTGATAAAGCATTGTAAACCAAAAGCCCACTGGGTACTGAGCTCTAAGTACTTTGACTTTCCTGCAGGGCAATGTGCTTGGGTAGCTTGAGGATATCTCTAGGATGGCAGAAAATGCTGTGCCTATTAGAGATAGAATAAGGTCCAAAAGTGACTGGATCTCCAAGCTGATTAAGTACACAAAACTGCTTGTTTTTCTGCATCTTACGCTGAGAAATTTAGGTTCAGGTAGGCAGAGTAGTTTCTCTGGGACAAAAAGCAGAATGGGATGGTACTGTGGTCTCCTGAATTGTCTCCAGGGTGGAACCACTCAGATAACACGCCAAGCAGCTCAGCTAATGATGCATTTGCATTCCCAGTTGAGTTGAACACAAACAGTATTCTAATTCATGTCTCTTCTTACAGATTTGATTTTAATCAGACAACAAATTCCCCAAACCAGATACCCTTGAGCTTCCTGTCTTTTTTTGTTCTTTGTCCCTTAGATTTAAGTCTCTCAGAGCCAAGGTTGTTCTATGTCTGAGTCAACGGTCCCCTCAGGCCATGACACAATTGGGCTAGAAATTGGAATTCAAATCACCAGAGAACAGAATGAGTTTTAAAAATAGGCATCTTTCTCCTCCTTTTACAACTTATCTTAAAATGCAGTAGAGGTTTATTACAGCACAACTCATAATGGTGCAAATTTGACTCTAAGGTCAAACTATCTCTCTAGAACATGCTTTGTTCCAAAACAAGTGTTTGAGTGTGAGTCCTGCCTTTGGAAAACACATGCTTGTGAATTGTGAAAAACAATGTCCCTTTCTTGAGGAAGCTGGTTCCACACTCAGGCCATGCACACACAGGTGAACGCTTGCTGGTGATGTTGCTCCCTCCTTTTAACCAGCTCTTGCCAGGCTATGAACAGACCAGTCAGGCATCATTGAGTCTGGCTCACTACAAGTGCTCAATAAAAAAATGTGAACTGTGGGCAGATATTTAGCCTAGCAGTAAAGATACCCTGGTCCCACATTAGAGCACCTGGATTTGATTCCTGGTTCCTATCCCTGACTCCAGCTTCCTGATAACAAAGACTCTGTAAAGCAGTAGTGATGAGTCAAGTGACTGGCTTCCTGCCACCCATGTGGGAGACCTGGATTAAGTTCCTGGCTGCTACTCCCCTAGCCATTACGGGCAAGTGGGGAGTGAACTGGTGGATGGGAGTGCTCGCTCACTCTGTCTCAAAAAGTATTTTAATGTGAAATAAATGGATTTCATTTGAAGGATAATGTATACTTATAGAAGATCCCATTTCTAAATATATTGCCCTTTTCAAACATATTGATTTTTCATTATAATAAGATAATAAATGTTATAACTTTAAAATTCTATTTGAGCTGTAATTGATTTGTCTAGCCAAAGTCTCAGCCTGCTTGACTTATATTGCTTTATCTCATTTATAAAAATGTCCTCTGAGCCTTTACTCCTAACGTTTGCCTTTAACTGGTCTAATAGTGACTTGATCAGTATGACAATAACATTGTCATGAGACCAACTACTTTCTAACAATATGTGACATAGCACTAAATACTCAGAAATGTGGTCTAGAGGCAGATATTGGAGGAGAATGTATAGGTTATGCTCAAAGTCTCAGCTTTACATTCAATAAAACTAGAATATTCTTGACCTCAGCATTGGAACTACCCCTCAGAACCTCTTGAATAAGATGATGATCTTGTTTCTTTAATGTTCAATTCCTATGTGTCAGTACAAAGATAAAGCCACCTGGAGGAAGATATCCACAGAATTTTTCATGGCTTATAATTTCTTGCCTCCTGTTCTATTTCAAAAATTTACATGTATGTGGACATGAAGCCCATAAAGTCAGCATTCTGATCCTTCATTTCCTTCCTCCCCAAGATCAAAGAATTGAGATGGCAGTTTCAAAGACAAAGGCATTTGCTCAAGCCCACACCTCTGTACAGCTGATGAGTCAAGGGGTCAGCATCTGCCACCAGCCTGTTTTTCCTCTTCCAGTTCTATGATTTGACCTCCCAGTTGGAGACTTCAGATCTGAGGCAGGCCCTGGAAGCAACTCTTTAAACTTTGCCAACTTTAAATACTGTGTGTCAAGATGCTGAAGACTTGGGAGCCCCCATGACTCTTCCTGTCTTCACAACCATTCATCCATCCACCCACCAGGAGCTATTTTCAGGTGTACATGGAAAGTGTATGAGCAATTAATTCCAAGTTGATCATGTGCATCCCACACGTAGAAAGCAATCAATCCAACCTGAAACACCATAGGGTCCTAGCATTCCCCAGATCATCCTGAGTGACTGGAATTCCCAAAACATTGCCTATTCCGAAATTGTTTATTTGATCCTGGTCCTGAATGCATTTTAGGAAAAAAAAAAAAAAACAACCCTTAATGATTAGCACTTTATCCTATTTAATATTCACATATCACCTTGAAAATGAAAAGTACTTCGAAATGCCCAATTATTTTTGAACATTTTACGTGAGAGGTACTTGTTGGCAATGGCATTGCAATTTCCATTCCAGGATAACTTGAATTGCTTTGCAATTTCATGATTGAATTCAATCACTTATAAAGTATTACAGCCCAGAGGCGAATGGCTGGGGCTATTTCTCACAGCACTTCTGAATGGATTGTTTCTACCTTATGTATAAATAAAAATAACTCTCCAACAAGCTTAGACTTGAGAAGAGAATTGCCTAATTGCAGTGATTATCATGATTTGCCATATTATTATAATAGCAAGTCATAAATGGCCCCCTAAAATAGGAGTCATTATTTCTTGTGGGGGGTACTATCTTAATTGATTTTTGGTAAATGGGAGAAATAAAAATTATATTGTCAGTCATACACATATATAGAATATCTACAAATAGTAATGCTGGGGGTTGTAGTAGGAAGAAAAGAGGGGATGTGTTTGAACTTACAGGTAAATAAAGACCCAAAGGGTTTGATGGTAGAGTCAGAATATAAGAAAGCTGAGGGGGATTATGGTCAATGAGAAAAATGTTTAAAAAGTAATGAAATATGGAGAGGAATGAGGAAAGATAACCTAGATTAGTTCACTAAATTAAAAATGCCCTAACAAAGGAATTCCTCTTGGGTTCTAATTTTTCCTATTTGTTCTAAAAAAGATCAAATCATCTTTTTAGCATTTGCTATGTGTATGCACTTTAAAATATTAACTCATAAAATTCTCACAAGCATACTATGATTCTATATGCCTGCTTTACTGATGAAGACACTGGTTTAGAGAGATTCAGTAACTTGCCCATGGTCACACAATAGCAGCATCAAGTTGTAGGACTGGAAAGTCCAACTCCAGGGCTCATTGACTTAACTATGCTGCTGTACTTCCTTCTGCAGACAGAAGGAAGATTCTGAACCTACCTAGGAATCACATATGCACTCAGGAGTCAGAAAATTGATAGCCAAGTGCCCTAACCAGAAAATTGTGTAGGAATTGAAAGTGGATGTGTAATTTCCTGTGTAATTTCAGGTTTAGACATAGTGCCAGAGCTTCATTGGATATAAATCAAAACCACTGGGCACATCTGTGACAGAATTAGGCCTCCACCCTGGACTCCTTGACTCCTAGGGCAGTATCTTGTCAAACGCCTGTCATGATGTCCTTGGCCAACAAAAGTAGCACCCTCCTTCCAATATCAAAGTATAATAAGCATGTGACTCCGTATCAGAAGCAGGTATTAGAAGGAATATAAACTAGAGGGAGCTGTGAGCCACAGTGGTGATACTTCACTTTTGATTGTTGGGTCTTTGTAAGATAAAACTATTCTAACTTTTATTATAACTGAGCATTACAATTATCCTCTACATAAATACCATCACCTTGCTTTCATAGATCAGGAATTCAGTGCTAAAAGGATCGATGCAACTTATAAAAGACATAAAAATAGGAATTAAATTTTTAAAAGTTTATTTAAAAATTTTTTATTTTAAAAGTTTATTTTTATTTTATTTGAAAGACAGGGAAAGATAGAGATGAGAGGAGGAAAAAAAGGAGGGAAGGAGGAAGAAATGGAGAGGGAGAGGGGGAAAGAGATCCCCAAATGACCAGAGCAGATAGGTCTGAAGCATACTGAAGCCAGGGGCTAGGAACTTTATCCAGTTCTCCCACATGGATGGCAGGGACCCAACTGCTTGATCGCTCTGCATTACCTCCCAGGGTGTGCATTGCTAGGGAGCTGCAGTCAGGAACAGAGCCTGGATTCCAACCTAAACACTCTATCTAGCATGAGATTAGGGTGTCCCAAGTACTGTCTTAACTGCTGCAGCAAATGCCTGCCCCAAACAGAGAGCTCTAGAGTCAGAACTTAAATTCCAACCTTCTGACCCTGAAGTCTGGATGTGACAGCTGGTGGTTTGAGGACAAAAAAAGAGCATAGAGGAGTGAATGTCTATTAGAGGAAATAGTAATAAAATGGTCAATCATCAGTTTTTGATCTCTAGTCTTTGCAAAAAGGTTTTATTTTTACTTAATTTTAGAAGGTAACAGCAAAGTGATACTTTCAAGGATTTTAATTAGAATGTATATTTAAAAATCTCATTGTAAAGGAACAGATGGAAAATGTATTCCTGCAACCTTTGAGGCCCAATTCATGAGATGTTAGTCTGCTGCTTTAGAAAGCAGGCAGAATGGTTGGGCATTTGACACAACCACTAAACTGAGCATCCTGTATTGGAGTGCATGGTTAGAGTTCCAGCTGCTCTGCTTCTGATCCAGCTTCCTGCTATTGTATATCCTGTGAGGCATCAGGCTGGCTTGAGAACGTGGGTCCCTGCCACCCACATGGGACTGATTGCTTTCATTTGGCTCAGTCATGGCTGTTTTGGGAATTTGGGGGCGAATGAGTAGATGGAATATCTCTCTCTGCCTTTCAAATAAAATGAAAATAAATATTAAAAAGTAGGTCATAAATAGAATCTATTATCTAGGGAGTTTGAGTAAGGGTACTAATACATTATTGGGCGGCTTCCCCGGCCCCCGCTCTGTTGCTCTGTTGGGACCGGGGAACCTCACCCGGGAGTGGAACCCCAATAAAAGCCTGTGAATTAATTAATTTGTCTGCCCGGGAAGATTTGGTACGTGTCGGACACCTTACAGATGGTGCCAAAACCCGGGAGCTGAGGTTTATAGCCTCCCCTTTCTGGGTTCGAGGCCCCCTTGCTCATTGAACCTGTCTGGTGCCCCAGGCTGACTATGGACCACGCTCAACCAACTGTAAGTAACTCCTCCCTTGCTCTCCCTCCATCCTCTGGGTTGGCCCAGTCTCTGTGATCTCTGGCTAGCTCTCCATCCAGACAGAGACCTCCAAATCGTGCGCACATGACCTCTGTTCTCTGCTGTTTAGCCTCCCAGCAGCTGTTGGAGACGTCCCACCGCTGGCTTGGCCCCATAGAGGACTGACCTCTAATCCGTCTGCTGAAGTCCGGGACAGGGGATGCCTTGACTGAATTTCAGTAGATCCGGGCTACGGGGAGACCATGGGATCTGACCAATCCTGAGGGTGGGACTCAAAATGCCCTCTGGCCTGCCTCCTAAAGAACTTGAAGAAACTGGGACTGGCCCAGGCTCTACAAAGTAAATGCCTAATTTTCTACTCCACCCAGGCGTGGCCTAATTTCCTTGAGAATTTCTGCAGCAGGGAGAGAAAATGGTCCCATATCTCCAGGCTTTCTGTGACCTCCGCTCCCATCCTACTCCCTTCTCCCCTACTTTCCTCTCTGCCTGTTCCACGGCCCAGGTCTTGCTGGCCAAGATCGGGCCCCCATCTCCTAAGGACGCCTCTTCTGTGTTACTGCCAAACTCTCCACCCTCCACCTTTTCGGACCCTCCTGAATTCCTGGGGACCCACAGATAGCCAGGAACCTCCTGCCCCCATATGCGCATTCTTCGGCCCTGCCCCACCCCATGTCCTGCTTCTCCCCACCACCATTGCTGGAAGCCAGGTGGCCACGTGGCCCAACCACCAGTGTCAAGCTCCCCACCCACCCTAATGGGATTCACTGCCCCTGCTTCCCTGGCCACCCTCCGGCAAAGTTTTAAAAGGACCCATTCCTGAACACCTGGCTCTACCTTTGAAAATATCGCTTTGTAACTTGCTGAACTTATTTTGCAATTTATTTTAACAGGTTTCCGGGTAATCAGTACTCAATGAAACAGCAATGGGTAATTAGTACTTGTTTTAGATGAATGCAATTTTAATTTTAATTGAATTCAAGTAGAGATATCATATCAGCATCTTAAGTCATTTAGGTGTAACTGCTAATTTATTGTAAATTCTTGTATACTCAGCATGTTAAATTTGTGTTAAAAATGTTATAGAAATGTGCATTTGGTAAGGAAGTTTAAAAGGAAAGAGTTATTTTGAATAAAGAAAGGACAAAGTTTGTAAGATTGACTTCATCCTGATGGCTAGTTTACACTAGACTGGAATGGAAATGATGGAATGTTTCAAGTAAGTTGAAGAAGGTGTGAGGAAGTCACAGAAGGTTACAGAAGCAATCTTGGATCTTAATGAGAAAGCCACAGAGGCCTAAAGAGTTAAATGTTCTGTAAAATCCTACAGGTGCTTTCAAAAATGCTATGTGAAGTAAGCAAGTGCCTCTTGTTGAGTTTATAATGAGTTTATAATTTTAAACGTGGCAACTGAAATTCTTGTCATCCACAGTTTTATGTATCAGATTTGCTGCTCATAAAACTAAAGCATTGTTGGTTCTGTGCTTAGCTGTCCTCCTATAGGTTCTGATGTACTTTTTCCAGCCACTTCTATTGTATTCAGTACTTTGGGATGGCACTGTAAACAGATGAAGCCAATAATGTATTATAGGTACCAACTGAAAGTATGGTTAGCTGAGGTTACTAAGAGCAGAAAGTAATTCAAATCAATTGGTAAATTAAAAAACAGTTAAAGTTTAATTGAAACTGCTGTATTTGTTATCTAATGATTGAAACTGCTTTCTAAATTTTCATTTGATATTGCTATTGTCAATAAGTGATCTGGGACTTGAGCACCCCCTTGACTTGCATCCTCTGGTCTGCTTTAACAAAAATCAGGAGGAAAAGAAAGCTGGGCATCAGAAATGGAAAGATAGGTGTCAGCCTATTAATTAATGGCTGTTCTGTACAGTGATCTGCCCTCAAGGAGACCCAATAGGCCAGTCCACTACAGTGGTTTTCAATGTGGTAAGCCTGGGCTTCAGCAGAAATCAGCTTGTGAAGAGTCCTGGCAGCTCTGCCAGCCAAGAGTTGGATCACTGGAAATGGACCAGCCCTGGAGTTGAAGGACTTCAGGTCAGAGCCACGGATCTTATTGGCTCTAAGCTGAAGAGCCCTTCACTCAGCCCAGCTTCCAAAGTGACCACCGCAGCTGAGGGGACGGCCAAGCAGGGTCAGCAACATTACAGGCAGAACTGTAAATTTCCTGTTAGAGATGCCACCTGCCTTCACCTGGCTAGCTCTCCTCCCAGGCCAGCTAGGTAATGGAAGTCAACAGGGTGCCTTCCCAAGGAGATTCACACCTCCCTTAGGATGTACCCTATGTGAAGAGATAGGTCTGGGCCTCTTAACTTACAAGGCCTAAATCCCACCAGATTATTATCAAGCCCCTTCTATCAGGTTTTATTTGCCTCTCAATCAGCAAACTTAGTTGTGGCTTAGACAGCACCTTTCTTGGGTCCTCTAGTAATGATTCTGTCCTTTGTTCTAGACCCTGTCTAGCCCATTTGGGTCTCATTCCTTTGTAATCATAGATTTTACTCAAACATCAGTGGCTCTGCTCCCAGCCTGTGTGTACTGATGGTCCTCTCCTCCAGTTAATGTTGTATAATTATTCATAATTTCTCTATAGACAAACCCCTCTACCTGCAAAAGTTGAGTGGCCTTTCTTTCGGTCTTGGCTGGGATCAGATTTAAACCACGTCCATCAAACAATCCTCACAAGGGTCCAGAGACCCCCCCTCATTTCCTCTCCTCTATGAAATCCTTTCATTACCTGGTTAATGCCACTCTTAGGATCATTGGTTGCTAGTCTCACCCTGACTTGTATACTACAGTGTCTGTTTAAGTGTTTACAGCAGGTGAAAATGGAATGAACTGAGGCCTTCAGCAACCAGGCAGTCAGCCAGATGCTCCTCCATCCATACATGCCTGTCCTTGCGGAGCCCCATGATACCCCCAGCGGACCCCTGTAGACGACGTCACCAGTCAGCAGGAAGTAGCCAAAGAGACTCATCGTCGCCCCCTTTCCTATCATCAAAAGGTCGGGATGGTAGCTTTGGGACCCGCAAGGAGGGAAGGCCTACACTTCTGGGAATGGAGAGGCCTACTTCCGGGGAAGAAAGTCCTTGTCAAGGTCCCTGCGGGTGCCTAAAGGTCAACCAATGAGGATCAGACCCGCCTCAACCTTTAACTCCCATGCCCTGAATCTATAAAAGGAGCTCTCCTTATCTCTGACACGCGACTTCCCCAGCCTCCACTCTGTTGCTCTGTTGGGGCCGTGGAACCTCGCCTGGGCGCGGAACCCCAATAAAAGTCTATGAATTAATTGAAAAAAAATATACATTATTGGTGATATATTAGGGGGTATTTAGAGCTATCATCAGTGATGATAATAATATTCTGTCACAAAATATTTATTCACCTTCGCTGTATTTCCAACATAATCTTAGGAAACTTGAGCAGTGATCTGGTTCTATGTTCCCTTTTGGCAGTAAGCTGATTTCTTGGGTCAAAGCAAATTAGTAAAATAGTGCCTGGGGCAAACTGTTTAAAATATTCATCATTTTAGTTTGATTTAATTGAAAAGTCTTTAGAGATGACTATTTTATCCATTCTGTTTTTTAATATATGTTTATTTTAATCTACTTGAGAGAGAAATGGAGAGAGAGAGAGGGAGGGAGGAAGGAGGGAGGGAGAAATATCTTCCATCTGTGGGTCCACTTCTCAAATGCCTGCATTGATCAGGAACAAGCCAGGCTGAAGCCAGAAGCCTGGAACTCCATCCATGTCCCATGTGAGTGGTAGGGATTAAGCATTAGATATATTTTTTAAAAATTCTGATGGATAAATTGAGGCATAAAGAAGTTGTAGAACTTCTCCAAAGAACACATCGCAAGGGTAATTTCTGTCAATTGCAAAAACCCTTGCACTAAAATTTGCAATAAGCTGCTTCCTCTTGCAGGGCTCTGCGGTGATGAATTACTGTGTGAGATCCACTAGAAAGCACAACTCTCTTGGGTCTTCTTAAACTCCTCCAGTTTGGTCTTGATAAGAGAATAAAGACTTTCTTTTGGAATGAAATTCGAGGCAATAACTGAGCTTTATAGCCTTTCATTTCCTTCCACACACCTTCTTATCTAATATCCTGGACAGTTTGATACTCTGAGAAAAACCAGCACTGTGACTTTTATGCTTTGGCTTATACCGTCACTTCCACATGGATTTGCCTTTCTTCCTCCTCAAACTTCACTTTCCCTATTTTATTTAAGGTTCATCCCAATGGAGGCAAATCCTCACAGAGGAAAAGCCTCCACAACTTCCATGCCATTTGTATATGTGTGTATTGTCAGCTCTTACTGGTTTGAATATCTATCAATTCCTCTGTGACAGGAACACTTGGGGGTGAGATACACTGTTAATCTTGTTAGCACCAGCACCTAGTATATTCTGGGAATTGGAGACAGTATTTATTGAGTGCTTTTTATGAGCCAGGAACTGTTTTAAGGCACAGTGGACATGGCGGTGATTAATGAAAGCAAACCCCCTTTCTACGTGCACCTTAAGTTCTAGTAGAAGAGTCACTAATTGGGTATCTAGGTTGAGATGTCAAATGGGAAGACAGATACATGGATCTGGAGTTCATGCACACAGTCTAGGTTGAACTACCTGAACGCCACAGTCATTGCATTTAAAGGATATTTAAGACTTTGAAACATAATATCGTTAAGAGTAACCATGTTGACAGAATAGAATGAAGGAATAAACAAAGATACTAGAAGGGGCTCTGTATGACAGGAACCCCAGAGCAGGCAAAGCCCAGGATAGGATTTAACCAGAAATTACCCAGTTTCTATGAGTTACTTTTCACAGTGGGTGTGCCTTTATGGGATGTCTCCAATTTTCCTACCATGATGATGTTATCAAGAAGAAATTAATCAAGCTGTAGAAGTATATTTAACAGGCATTGAGTGCAGACATGCTTTCCACAATGTTCCTCACAATTTAAGATATTCACCTATGGAACAGTAGTGTGTTTCTCTGAGTTATTATTTCCTCAGAGTATAGTGGCAGTTTGAAGTAACCATGACACTCAAATAACAGCACCTAAATGTATCTTGATGTGACAGTGACAGCAAAATCCACAGGGTCTCTCTCCCACAGCCTTAGCAAGTGAAAAAAAAGAGTTGGAAGTAGAAGTAGACATTTGGCCTAGTGGGTAAGATCCTGGCTGAAGTGCCTACATCCTATTTTATAGTGCCTGGATCTGATACCCACCTCCAGCTCTTGATTCCAGTTTCTTGCTTAATGCAGACCCTGGGGAACAGCAGTGAAGGCTCAAGTAACTGGGTTCCTGCCCCCCATATGGGAGACATAGATTGGCTTCCAGACACCCAGCTTCAGCCCAACCCAATCCCAACTACTGCAGGCATTTGGGGAGTGAATCAGCAGATGAGAATTTTCTCATGTCTATTTTTCAACCTAATAAATAAGTAAATAAAATGCATTAGCTAATAGTTGGAATGTTATCTCAGACAACCCAGGAAGAATGCCATAAAGCAACAAAGAGTGGGAATTTACTCTGTAGGATCAGCCTCATCAGAGTGTAAGATCCTGGGGGGCTGGGTCCACAATGATTGTAGCAGCCTTGGCACCCAGAATAACACCTGCTACATAGTAGGTATTGATACAGATTTGTTAAATGACTGGCACGGTGTTTCAGTTCTGCTGGTTAATAACTATGTCAATTTGATACAAGTCATGTAAACCTTAAACACTCATTCTCCTCATCTATAACATGGCAATAATAATTAGCACGTGAGCAATCGTTGTCAAGATTAAAGAGGATAATTCATTAAAGGATCTTTGCACAGTGCATGATGCATCCTAGGAATCCACACACATGTTCTTTGCTATTATATGAAGATTTGCCACTGATCCTTCCATGATCTGTTCACCTAAAGCATTAATTAATTTTACACTGTGATTGAAATGAATTAAATTTTATTTTAGTACCTCTAGCAATGCTTATTGGGGAAGATATCTAGTTTCAAGCAGATTCAGAAAACACTGTGATATACTATGGGATTTTTTCTACCCCAAGTCTCGAGTAAGAATGCTCTGCTCAAGGCCAGCGCCGCGGCTCACTAGGCTAATCCTCCACCTGCAGCGGTTCTAGAACCCCGGGTTCTTAGTTCCAGTTGGGGTGCCAGATTCTGTCCTGGTTGCTCCTCTTCCAGTCCAGCTCTCTGCTGTGGCCCGGGAGGGCAGTGGAGGATAGCCCAAGTGCTTGGGCCCTGCACCCGCATGGGAGACCAGGAGGAAGCACCTGGCTCCTGGCTTCAGATCGGCACAGTGCGCTGGCCATAGCGGCCGTTAGGGGGTGAACCAATGGAAGGAAGATCTATCTCTCTCTCTCTCTCTCTCTCTCTCTCTAACTCTGCCTGTCAAAAAAAAAAAAATGTTCTGCTCAAAAGCAATAGGTTTTCTCTGTTGGTTCTTCTCCAGAACTTGTCTTTTGTTCTTTCTTTTAATGAAAACTTGCAGCCAAACATTGGGCCAATTTTTCTGAAACGAATTGCTGTGCATCATACTTGCTGCTCATATTTTTTTCTAGAAGTTAGTCAAAGAATAAGGAGGCTGAACTTCAACATTGCAATCTAAGCAGGTAGTAAAGCCATACTCTGTATTGTATAGACCAGATGGTGTGGAAAATTGAGTCTGCTTGAAGTGTTAGTTTCCATTTACGTTATCAAAAGAAATCCAGCAACAGCCAGACTCATTGAGTGGACCTATGTTTAGCTATGTGTTACTTCTTAAGTCACAGCAAATGGAAAATAGATTCATATGTATGTACAGCTCCGACTAGGAGATCTGAGTATTCAATCATGAAACTATGTATAAAATTTTTAAAAGAGCGCTTTTAAAAAATCTAACCTGCAAAATCGTTTTCTGTGTGTGTGCATGCTATTTTTTTTATTTTGCAAATAGTCATCAGTCCACTTATTGTCTCAAATTAGCCCAAATTAATAGTAAGCAGTAGTTGAAAAATCATGTGGGAAGAAACAGATTTCATCATGTAGGTGACCTGGAGAGCAATTAAAAAAAAGACTTATAAACAAAAAGTATTGTGTAAATCTTTAAACAATGACTTGTGGTAGGCAATTGGTCTGGCATTTGAGATGCCTGGGTCCCATACACACTTCTAGCTCCCGACTCCAGCTTCTGGCTGATGCAGACCCTGGAGGGCAAAAAGTGATGACTCAAGTAGATGGGCCCTGCCACTCATATAGGAGACCTAGCCTGGATTCCTGGCTCCCAGCTTCAGCCCAGCCCTGCCCGTCACGGGCATTTTGAGGAGTCAATCAGCAAACGGGACACCTCTTTCACTCACTCACTCACTTACTCACCCTTCTTTCTATCAAATAAGTAAATAATAACTTTTAGAAACTGAAGTTAAATTTAAAAAATGACATGTTCTTCAGGTGCACTTAGCCCCCATGTCTTTAAAAAAAACCTCACTTCCAAGGCCTTCCTTCTCTGCATTAGTATCACCCTTATCTTTTGGGTGGAATCGCTTTGTCTCTCTCCTATCTTTCATTCAATACTACTACTTGTTTCCTAATGTTTTCATTGACAACTGCACTGTTTCAAATCTATCCTCACACTTCCACTATCACTGCCTTGTATTAGTATCTTTGTCATCCCTCCTAGGCAGGACAGTGCACTGAGGAAGAATGTAAATGCTGGTGCTATTCTGTGGCCAAATTCCTGTTTTGACTTGTACTGCTGTGAGATGGTGGGTTGGTGATTGCATTTCTTGGCTGACTTTTCTTTTTAGCTGTACCTTCCTAATAAGCTTCGCTAAATATTAATAATAATTGTTAATGGCACAGAATAGCCTTGCCCCTTTTAATAAAAGTTGATGATACTGTCTCTTGCATAGACTTTTAAAGAAGTTTCTCCACTGTTTTTACTATCTTCTTTCTTATTCTCCCTCAACAATTTAACAGCCTTGTGATTTATTATTCTGTCATTTTATCACCCTGGTTTTTTCTTGGGTCCTTGATTTTTTTTTTATTTTTATTTTTATTTTTTTATTATTATTTTTGACAGGCAGAGTGGACAGTGAGAGAGAGAGACAGAGAGAGAAAGGTCTTCCTTTGCCGTTGGTTCACCCTCCAATGGCCGCCGCTGCAGCCGGCGCACCGCGCTGATCCAATGGCAGGAGCCAGGATCCAGGTGCTTTTCCTGGTCTCCCATGGGGTGCAGGGCCCAAGCACCTGGGCCATCCTCCACTGCACTCCCTGGCCATAGCAGAGAGCTGGCCTGGAAGAGGGGCAACAGGGACAGAATCCGGCGCCCCAACCGGGACTAGAACCCGGTGTGCCGGCGCCGCAAGGTGGAGGATTAGCCTATTGAGCCACGGCGCCGGCCTCTTGGGTCCTTGATTTAAAAACCAATACCTTATAGGTTTGATTGGTGGTTTTGACACTGCTTTGTCTTTAAACATTGTTCTTGGTATTTTGGTAGTCTTTTCTTGGACTTCAAGTTCATAAAATCCTTTAAATATCGTACTTGTGTCTACATTGGGTTGACTACCATCTCAAAACCCAAGTCAAGATAAAGATGTACTACTTCACTTAAAAAACTTTTCAAAAAGTAAAATTAAAATAAACAAGTCAAATGTAAAAGCCCCATGGCTAGTAAATATTGGTTGCAATATTTTCCAAAATCTGATCCCACTTCACTTTTCTGGCTACTTCTCTTCCCATTTGTTTGTCCCACCTAACTGACATAAACTTGATTTTTGTTCAGGTAATTAAAGATGTTCCTCACACCTGTTCTCCCTTCATAAGCTCTCCTAAAACATTACCTCTTTGTGAAATGCACCTAGGTGAGATTCCCTCTCCTCTGTATGGCTACAATGGTTGTGATCATTGTAGTCGTGACAGAACAGTATCAACAGTGGTTAACACTCATTGACCACTTACTAGCTAATCACCGTTCCGAACTAGCTAAGCACTGTTCCACGTGCTCATTTAATCCCTTGAATAAGCATACAGAATATTTACCACTATCATCTCCACCTTGAGGACAAGGAAATGGAAGCCCAGAAATGGTAAGCAATTTACTGAAGGTTCCTATTGTTAGCCACAAGCCAAAATTTGAGCCAAATATATTAGACAATAGTTATTACAAATTCTTAACTGTACACCTGTCTAGTATTGCCTTTCACAGCACTTGTTTTCTTTGTATCCCAGTGATCTATATACATGTCTGTTTATTTCAGTACAATGTCAGCCTTCAGAAAGAGCAATTCATGCATTCCCTTGGGCCTGGTGCTATTAACTTTCCAACAGTTAGTGATCCATAACTGTCTGCCGTGTGCGCATGAAATCTACTGGAACTGCAAGCAGTAAACGGCTGTCCTGGGACTCCTGCCTTGGGCTTTCCTATCCCAAGACCCATTCATTATTGAATGGAGTTTCCTGGTAGATATACAATAGACTAGGAAAAAGAATGTCATCTTTCCATTTGTCACTAAATACCTGTGTGGCTTTGGGAACGTCACGTAATCTTTCCATTTTTTAGTTTGGAAAATGGAGGTTATAACCCTTGGCTTTGTTCTCACAGAGATGAAATGAGGCATTCAGAAGAAAGAATGTCAAAACCTGTGAAGGCCCATACAAAGTCAAGGGCAAATATTCCACTTGGTAAGCACATGGCCCATAAGTACATGACAGTGCTGATGGATACTGGATCTGATTAAGCGGCATTTCCAAACACTTCCCAGACCCTGCCTCTCAAGGGTGATGAAAGAGGAATAGATGCTGGTCTGGGAACAATTATCGTTTATTGCAGCGAGAAAGAAGAAACACAATCTCATTCTCCTGCAATGCTCATTCTGTAAGGAAACTTGGGCATGGTCTGTGCTTCTTATGTGTGGTTGGTGAGACCAGGACCCAGAGAAAGGAAACAACTCAACGACCACCATCTCTTGGGGCTGACACTGTGGTGTAGCTGGTAAAGCCGCCACCTGCGGTGGCGGCATCCCATGTGGGTGTCAGTTCAAGACCCGGCTGCTCTACTTCTGATTCAGCTCTCTGCTATGGCTTGGGAAAGCAGTAGAAGATGGCTCAAGTCCTTGGGCCCCCACACTGGCACTGGAGACCCAGAGGAGACTCCTGTCTCCTGGCTTTAGATCGGCACAGCTCCAGCCATTGTGGCCATCTGGGGAGTGAACCAGAGGATGGAAGACCTCCCTCCCTCCCTTCCTCTACCTCTGCCTCTCTGTAACTCTGCCTTTCAAATAAACAAATAACTTTTTACAAGACCACAGTCTCCTCTGAACAATTTGGGCTGCTCATGGACATTCCATGTAGAGCAAGTAAGATGTAAAAACCCTTGCTTTGTTGGTTAATAAAATTGACCAGAACATTGATGATAACTAGAGAACTTATAAAGAAGAAATTTAAGCAGCACTGGTGAGTTCGGCCCTGCACCATGCACCACACCTCATCCTGATGATATCATTCAAGTAAGTCAATTAACCTCTTGTGCCTGAACTTCCTGTTACAAAGAATGGGCATAAAAGTCTCCATACCAAAAGATGATTTGTAGAATATAACGAATTAGGAGCCGGCACTGTGGCTCAGTGGGTTAATGCCCTGGCCTGAAGCACTGGCATCACATATGGGTGCTGGTTCAAGTCCTGGCTGCTCTACTTCCAATCCAGCTCTCTGCTGTGGCCTGGGAAAGCAGTAGAAAATAGCACAAGTCCTTGGGCCCCTGCACCCTCGTGGGAGACCCAGAAGAAGCTCTTGTCTCCTGGCTTTGGACTGGCGCAGCTCCGGCTGTTGCGCCCAATTGGGGAGTGAGTGAACCATCAGATGGAAGACCTCTCTCTCTCTCTCTCTCTCTCTCTCTCTGTCTCTCCTCTTTCTGTGTAACTCTTTCAAATAAATAAATTCTTTAAGAGAAAAAAAGAATATAACGAGTTAGGCTATGTGGAGCATTTTAACTATACCAGGCATAGAGTAAGTGATAGATGCCTATTAAATACATATAGTATCTGGGAATTCTAATATAGCAATTTTAGGGCTCACATGTGATGAAATTGAAGGGGCCCTTGCTTTTGACTGAAATGTAATTTAAGGGCCAACATTGTGGCACAGAGGGTTAAGCTGCTCTCTGTGATGCTAGCATCTCATATGAGCATGAGTTCGAGTCCTGGCTGCTCCACTTCCAATCCAGCTCCCTGGTAATGCAGCTAAGAAAGCAGCAGAGGATGGCTCAAGTCCTTGGATTTGATCCAAGTGGGAGACTCGGATATAGTTCCAGGCTGTTGTGTTTGGCTTTGCCAAGCCTTGGCCATTGCAGCAATTTGGGGGTTGGAGACTGAAGCAGCAGATGGAAGATCTTGATCTACTTCTGCCTTTCAAATGTATAATAAATCCTTAAAATAGATATAATTAAAAAGTAAGTTTACAACCTTCACAAATTATGCCTCCAAAGATTCTTCTGACTTCATGCCTAGGTCAGAATTTTCAGCTAAATCCATCAAGGAGTTAACATGACATTAATTAATTGTTGGAATGTTATGCAACTTTCTTAATTTACTGTAGGTTCCTGTTGCATTTTTAGTTGGCAACATATTGGCAGCTCAAGTCACTTTTTGAAAACAAATCCTCCCACAGCCAAATGCTGATGGCTTCTCTGCCAATACAGACATCTAAAATCCACCATGATCAGTATGCTACCAGGAAAAACAAACACCCTGAAATGCTGGGTGATATTTGACACCAAAAACCTGAAGTATAGTTAGGGAATTATGTGTTTCAATTCTGTATGGCAATGTGCCAGTGGTGCCTTATCAGTTAGGAGTAGTCTTGTCTCACAGTCACCTTGTCATATTTGCTCTCCCGTGTCTGCTCAGATCACCCACAGACATCCCTGAAATGAAGCTTTAATTTAGTGAATCAATTATTTTGATGGAATGAGGGCACTGAGATAGTACTGGGTAGCTATTATGAATCAAATTTGAATAAATATATATAGATATAAACACGCATATAATCAAGTATTTAATGTTTTATCTTTTGCTTTGCTTCTGGCCATTATCTAGTAAGTAACTTTCTTGTCACCATAATGTCACTTGAACAATGATTACTTTATTCTTTAGAAGGAAGAAACAGAACACAGAAAGGTGAAGTGAATTACTGTTACTTAGTGAGAAGGCAGAGCCTCAGACTCGATAGTATTTTTTCTCATAGAGACTGGAAATTTCTTGATAGTAAGCCATGCATTCAGTAGGTAGTTCAATTCCTTAGTGCTATAAATAGCTACTCAGTATCTCCCTATCTCTCTATATAAGTTTATGAGCCAGCTGTCAGCCTCAAAGAGAACAAATCTTGTAAGAGGAAGAGCAGTACTATTGACTGTTAATTGTCACTGGTCCTGTGGATCCCAACTACTGGCTCCCAAGATGTACAGAATCTGGGGAACCTCTTCAGTTGGTCTCCTGGCTCACCTGCCACTCCTAACTGCTGCTCTGGGTCTGGAATGCTGACTTTTGGGGACCATACTATTTAGACTCCTTCTCGCTCCCTCATTGGGTCTGGCCAATGGGAAATACTCAGAGGGGGATAGAAAGGAGAAAAAAGAGGTTGTGGTCTTTCATTCTTTGTGTTCTGTCCTTGATGAGTTGATGCAGCCGCTACCTTTGTCTTCCAAGGGTCAGAATCCCTGTTGGGGAGCTGTCTTCTATAGTTACAGCTACAGTTACAGCTTTCTTCACTTCTGAGTAATCATGGATCTCAAAGCAACTTTGACTCCTGCTAGCACAGGCTGCTTCACTAAATTTCTTGGCTCCAGAAACACTGTCCACACATTTGCAAATAGTTTCTTCACTAGACTCTTCTCCAATGCCTCATTTTAAAGTGAGTTATTCTTTCTTCCTAGGCCCTAGTTAATAGTGAATCATAGCATCTCCATGTTGGAAAATACTGGACTTAATTTTATTCTAGATTTTATTTTACTAGCTCTGTGTTTTTGAGGAAATTATTTACCTTCTCTGGTTTTCAGAGAAAGAGAGGAAAAGGAATAAAGGAGGAGAGGGAGGAAGAGGGGCAGGAAGAAGAAGAGGGTGATGGAGGAGGAAGACTGTACTATGCAAGAAGGAGCAGATTCCCTACATTGTTCTCAAGGGTGGGATTAGGAGCAATATAGTTCCACATTAAAAAGCAGCCTGACTTTGCTTCAGTGTAAGGAAGAATGCACATTAAAGCCGACGACAACCCAGCGGACGGCTTCCAAAGGTGTGATAACACTCCCCGATGACGGCCAAGGCAGTCTGAGGATCAGATGAGACATGGAGCTAGAAGTCTTTTTAAGTGACCTTCAAACTATGATTCTCTGATTATGGGAAAATTAAGTGTTCCTTACTTTAACAGGAATTTCAGTTTTTCTGCAGGAAATGTATTTTTATTTTTTATTTGCATACTAATGACAAGTTGTACATTCCTACCATGAAGAATTAAGAGTCTTTTGTAATTCTAGAGAAAGACAATGACACTTAGCATGAATATGGACCCTCTCAAACTAACTTTCAGCCCCTTAGCTTTGGGGTTTCATGAGATCTGGTGGAGAATACATCTTCAGCCACTATACAGGTCCCTTATAGCTAGAGTCACCCTGCTCAAGGTCAGGACTCACCCTATGGTATTCTTCTGCCCAGCATATGGTGTCTGATCTTCTTCCTGGTGGCCTAGTCTTCTCTACCATTTTAGTATCTAACTTTCCCCATCTACCTCTTGCTCCTGGTTCTCATAAAAAATATTTTCAGTCCTCTGCCTAATTGCTTAGGGCCCAGATGGTGGATAAGAATCTAATACACACCTTGCTACTGTAGTAGTGGCTTGATGTGGCTAGTTGAGCACTACAGTTTGGATCAACTTGGCTATTCCCCTAAAGCCCTTGTGTTAAAGCCTTGGTCCCCAAATCCTATGTTAATAGTTAATGAATTAATATTTATGGTTGGTGAGTTAAGGGTAGAAGCAATCCAATTATGGTAGTGCTTGTGGGAAGTGATGAGATTGCACTCAGTTGCTAGGGTAGAGCCCCCACGATCAAATCATATAAGGAGAGACCCTAGGCACATAGATGACAAGAGTGGTACCTGCGTCTCTGCTTCCTGGTTGCCATGATAACCCCACATCCTTCACCACTGCCATCCTCCAGTCTGACAAGATGCCAAACCAGTAGGGCTCTCCCTATGATGGATGGTGAACCTCCAAAACCATGAGCCTTTATAAACAGCTTAGCTTATCCATTTGGTTATGGAGGTGAAAAGCTAAGTAATAAAAGGAGAAGGGTATTATATTTGTAGACCCTCTGGGGTTCACAAATCATAGGTCAAGTCTACCATGGGTTCAATATCAGACATTCCTATAAAATCTCACTTTTGTAAAATGATTTTAATAGCATTTTATAAAGGTTTTTTTTGGCTTTCAAGAAACATTCTTTGTTCTCATCCTTAGTAACAGTAGTGCTGCTGCATCCCCTGTGCATGTTTATTGGGTTCATGACTCCACTAGATGTTGGTGCAGGAAAAGTGCTACTAGGACATGCCAGCTTTTTCTTCACTAAGAGAAGATAGACATCCATTTGAATATTATATTTAACCTGTCAACAAGCACAAATGGACGTATTTTTCAGTAGCTATCTGTTAAATTGAAGATTTTGATTTCAACTTGAAAAGAGAAAAGCAATGACTCGAATAACCAACATTTGCAGAATATAGTGGCAATAAATGTACCTGTGGCTTTCATATCATGTAGGGTTAGACCTTTGGCATTTTTCTGGATTACAGTCTTCTGGGATACTAATAATGTATTGTGTTTCATTCATGAGATAGTGCGCACATGCATGTAAGAAAAGAAAAATTTAAAAATTCATGTATCTCTAAACAAGACTAGTGTCTGATAATAATAACTGATAGAATTAAAAAGGGAGAGAACGATCCAACATGGGAAGCGAGATACACCGCAGACTCATAGAATGGCAGAGGTCCTAAATAGCACTCTGGCCTCAGAATCAGCCCTTAAGGCAGTCAGATCTGGCTGAAGAGCCCATGAGAGTATTTTAGGCATGGAAAGCCAACACACTCTGGGGGAAATAAAAAGAGGACCTAAATGAAAGATCTCTGCGAGTGAGATCCCAGTGGAAAGAACAGGCCATCAGAGAAGGAGGTACCTTTCTCTGAAGGGAGGAGAGAACTTCCACTTTGACTATGGCCTTGTCGAAATAAGATCAAAAATGGCAAGCTCAGGGGGCTTCCATGGCCTTGGCAATTCATGACTAGAGCCTGGGAAGATTGTGGATGGCTTAAACAAGAGTGTCAATTTGTTAAGTCAACAACAGGAGTCACTGTGCACTTACTCCCCATGTAGGATCTCTGTCCTTAATGTGTAGTTCAATGTGAATTAATGATATGACAAGTGCTCAAACAGTATTTGGCACTTTGTGTGCTGTGTGGGTGCAAACTGATGAAATCTTTACTTAATATATACTAAATTGATCTGTATATAAAGAGAATTGAAAATGAATCTTGGTGTGAATGGAATGGGAGAGGGAATGGGAGATGGGAGGGTTGCAGGTGGGAGAGAAGTTATGGGGGGGAAAGCCACTGTAATCCACAAACTGTACTTTGGAAATTTACATCCACTAAATAAAACTGAAAAAAAAAAGGAAAAAAGAAAAAGGGACTTCACAGAAAATAAGTAATATAAGCCGGATTATGAGGAGGCTGCCTCTATAGCTCTGAGATAACTTATTTTTAAGCAAAATGAGACATAAAACCTTAAATAAAATAATTGACATATTATTAAAAAAAATTCATGTATCTCAGCCACAATCTTGACACTTTTGTACATGGGATTATTATTAGTGGAGGTCAATTGTCCTGTCCCCCCACCAATGTAATGTAACATAATGTTTTGTTTTGCTTTACTTTAATCTGTTTTATTTACTGCTTTATCTCCCAGCACAAGGAGCAGGAATTGACATATAATAAATTTTGTTGAATGAATAAGTGAATTAATTAAATCTTATTATGATGATATATTGACTTTGGCTGGTGCCAGTGAAATAAATTGCTATTCTATTCTGAGACTCTTCCCTGGATGTATTGACTTATTTGAAGTTCTTTTCATATTTTCTCCATTTGTATTAGAGAAATGAATACAATTTTAGGGAAGTCATATTCTTAAAGCACTAACTGAATCCAAGTGTTTCTACAAAATAATGTGGTAAAATCTAGAGAGTAGAGATATGGGATATTGCCTCAGTCCCTAAAATTATTCCCCTAGCTTTTTTGTTGTTGTTGTTGTTGTTGTCTGTTTTTTGACAGGCAGAGTTAGATGGTGAGAGAGAGAGAGACAGAGAGAAAGGTCTTCCTTCTGTTACTTCACCCCCCAAATGGCCACCACAGCCGAAACTATGCCGATCCAAAGCCAGGAGCCAGGTGCTTCCTCCTGGTCTCCCATGTGGGTGCAGAGCCCAAGGACTTGGGCCATCTTCCACTGCCTTCCTGGGCCACAGCAGAGAGCTGGACTGGAAGAGAAGCAACTGGGACAGAACCGGCACCCCAACCAGGACTAGAACCCCGGGTGCCGGCGCTGCAGGTGGAGGATTAGCCTAGTGAGCTGCTGTGCTGGCCACCTAGCTTTGTAATATTTCATTTTCTATCAACAAAGAAAATTACCTTCGAGTTGTTTGATGTTTGAAAAAATTGTATGAAGGCATTTTTGTACACATAAAATACCTATAAATGTACATTATAAATTATAGAATACATCTTTACAAAATAAAGATGGGGAGTATGCTAACTAATTTGATGTTTCAACCAGGCTAAGCCAGAGTAGCCAGCTATCTGGTGAAACACTAGCCCGAGTGTTGCTGTGAAGGTATTTGGTAGATGAGGTGATGTCTATAGTCAGTTGACATTAAGTAACGGGCAGATGGCTCTGAACAGGGTGGGGTGGGGGTCTCATCTAATCAGTTGAAGGGCTCTAGCAAAAACTGTCTTGCTGGAGAAAAGGTTCTGGCTCGACTGTAGCACTAATTCCTGCCTGAGTTTCCAGCCTGCCAGTGAACCTCGTGAATTTCAGCCATCACATCCCCTTCAGTTGCATGCAGTAATTCCTAAAAAAAAAATCCTTTTACATACATATATGTGTATGTATGTACACCTATATATGTGTCTGCACGAAGAAGTACCTATTGGTTTTGCTTTTCTAGGAGAATGCTGACTGATAGAGTCAGCCAAGACGACACATTTGTTTAAATGGTTTATACGATATTTTTTCCCTGATCTAGTGAAACTCCTGAAGTTTGGTAGTATCTAAAATGCACACCCAGTTCATGTGCGGCAAGAAACATACAAGGTTGTAGGTGCCCAGCTGCTCTCCAGTTACTTGAGTCCAGTCCCCACTCCTTAGGACAACCAGAAATGTTTCAATATATTAAAACACAGGCTTCTGTCACTGACACGGTGCTGTCAGCCTGCCGGATGAGAAATGCTGTATAACCACACAACAGTGCTCCTTTTAGGTAAACAGGAGTTCATCCATAGAGTGGCTTCTGCAGCATATGACAGACTGATTCTTTTCAGTAGCAAAGAACGGCAATGCACGCAGACCAAAACAAACAAACCAACAGTTAGGGGGTGGAAAAACAAAACCAAACCAAACTTGCTTTGAATAGCAGGAGACGACGTTTTGGCAGCTGAGCAGGGCAAGAGCTTCATGAGCCGCTCTTTAATGCTGCGCTTGGTGCTGTTCTGAGCGTAGAGGAAACCTAGAAGATACGCGATTAATGCTGTTAACGCGGAGAGCCCCGTGCCACGTCGCAGCATTTGTCAGGGAGGCCAGCAGGCAGGGTTGGGTTGCAGTCATGGCTCAGGCAATCAGGCAGCGAGCAGTGAGCAGGGACCCCGGAAGGGGGCAAAAAAAAGTCCTTTTTTCAGGTTTTTCTTCCTTACTTAGGCTTTCTTCTTAAAACTTTTCCTTTTGTTGCTTAAAGAAATGATTAGCACATGAAAAAAGGACCACAAAACATATTACTAATGGCAAAAGCAAAATTTGATGGGTGGTTTGTTTTTGGTCTAAGATCAGGAATAATGTAAGTATCAGCTGAAGAGTTAGCTGTGATGACATTTCAATATTCTTGCCAGCCCTAAGGGCCCACATAATTTTCTGTTCTCATTGCTCCCTATCTCTGATTACAGAGGCGATAGATGCTCTGCATAAATCATTCGCACCGCAATCACCTGTTAGTACCATTGCCTTCTCTGAAAGTGAGACAGTCAACAGCCTTGGTATGCAGCTACATTAGCATGTGCTGACACGCGCAGAGATGTGATGGTCCTTCACATTTTTCAAGTGTGGACATTAATGAATGGAACTTATTCAGGCACAGTAATTCCAAAATAAGTGAGGTGTGTTTATAAAACGTTAACTCAGGAATAGACGGAGCAGTATCTGTGACTTCAGATCATTGGAGAGGACTCCGGGAAAATCAATAGTCACCAGGTCAGTAAGCTAGCAAATGCCAGAAACAGCCGCCAGGAGCCAAGAGTCCAATGGCATGGACTTACACAATGAGATTGTTTGGAAGTCTGAATGTTCATGGTAATTCACACCTCCCTCAGTTCAGCTGGGAGGTGTTCAAAATAAACCAAGAGCAAGAAGAAACAGTTTAAGTCAAAGTCAGGCTGTCTTTGGAATATGAATGTGGCAAATCTATCACTTGTTCTTTTTCTGCCATATAGTTACCACTTTGGAATTATAAAGAAGTTCTGACCACAAGACTATTGAGCCATTTCCCTCTGGAACTGTTCCACTGCAATTATCAATATCTACTGGCTAAAAGATGTGGATGGGGAGGTGACAACATGAAGTAGTAAATCCATAAATCAAATCATTCTCCTATTTAAACACTCTTTAAAATGCTCATGTTGTTCTTTGTGGGAAGAAAAAACACTCTTCCTGCCAACGACCCCAACTCCTTGCATGATCTGGCCCTGCCTGACCTCTGACTGCATTTCCAACCTTGCTTCCTATTGCTCTAGATCATCAACCATTGACTCAGCCATCCTTCTTGCTGGAGCTCAGGCAGTGTGCCTTCCCTTTAGGAGTATGTGCATGACTTGTCTTGCGTCTCACTTGGTATCCAAATGCTAATTGGGGATCTGGCATAGGAAGTCAATAAATATCTAGCAAGTGATTACATAAATTCTCTTTGTATATCGAAAGAAGCCCGATTGCATTTCCTAGGTTGGTGTCTAAGTGAACGCAAACTTCTAAGATCAATCTGATTTCACCTACAACCGACTTTCCCTTGTGCCTTCCTTCTCTATTTCTAGGACACATCCGCTCAAAAACCTTCTCCTTTGCAAACTTCTCCAGGATGTTACCATTTTGCTGTAGCTTCCCAAGCTGGCATTCTGCTCCTTCTGTGTAAGTAATTTCCACCACCTACCCCAGGTATGTGCTGTTCCCTCAATCTGGTCAGCCCTTCCCTGATGACCAACTTCCACATCCCAAGGCAGCCTCGAAACCTCATTCAGACATGCTTCACTCTGAAAACTTTCCCTCTTGTGTCTCTAACTGGCCTGAGGAAGTGAGACCAGAAACGACCTTCCCACTCTGCTCTATCCCCCCATGGTTCTAGCATCACACTCTGTTGTTCCAGCTCATACACCCTGTGGTGAAGAGTGATTCTATTAGACAAAGTTCTAGCAGCCCTCTGAAGTAGGACACACCTGCTCATTTTACCTCTTACCCAGCTGCTTTGATTCAGATCTGATTTCTACATATCTAGTCAAAATTAGAATTGTCCCTGACACTGAAACATAACCCAGTCTCAAGAAGTATTACCCAGTTGCTTGAGTTCCACCTTTTCCCTTAAATTTTAATACTTGCCAAGTGCAGGCTCAGGACAGATGCCTGGACCCTTGGGATTAGAAATGGTGGAAGGAACCTCATACTTCCGAGGCAGTCATACATATTAATGCTTTCCCACCCCACCCCACACATATCCCATACTTGATTTGGTAAGGAAGACAGGTTGCCAATAGAATTAGGAGTTAGGAATCTCAGATTTTAGTTCCTGTTTTACAACTTCAAGCAAACTCAATTTGTAGAGATCACTAAACTTCTTTGTATCTTTTTATTCTAAGGAACATTGGTTGTTAAACAGGATTTAAAGGTCCATTTTTTAGAGTGTATTTTAAATACAATTCATACTGAAAAGGAGGAAGTCAAAATAGCCATGGTTGCAGATGACATGATGTACATGGAAAAACCTAACCACTGGAAAGCTGTTAGAACTGATAAATCAATTCAGTAAAGTTGCAGGTTACAAAACAAAAAAACACACAAAGTAAACATTAGTTTTTCTATATGCTAATGATGAACTCAAAGTAGAAACTAAAAAGAAATCCCATTCACAATAGCCAGAGAAACCCCAACTGTTTAGGAATAAATCTAACCCAAGAAGTGAAATATCTCTGCAATAAAAAATTTAAAACAAAGAAATCATCAAGGACACAAAAAATGGATATTCCTTGCTCATGGATTGGAAGAATTAATTCATTAAAATTGTGTAAACTACCTAATGAAATCTCCAGATTCAACTCAATCCCTATCAAAAGACCAATCATATTCTTTACAGAATTATAAAAAAAAATCCTAAAATTCATATGAAATCTATAAAACTCAGGAACAGCCAAAGTGATCCTGAGCAAAAACAAAACAAAAAACAAACAACAAAACAAGGTCAGACATCACAATACCTGACTTACAAGCATACAACAAAGCTATAGTAACCAAAACAACATGGGACTTATATAAAAACTGACACTAGTCAATGGAACAGAATCACAAGTTGACTGGAATTTACAGGGCTAGGAGAAGAGAGAAAGAACGCATGTATGTGTTGTCTGGAAGGTTGGAAATCTGCATCAGGATAGGATACACATGATCAGAGTAAGGCTTCATAATGCTTGGCAGGCAAAATTGCTATGGGGCTGAGAACTGAACTGGGGGTAAGAGACATTATGTAGCAGTAGAAAGTGTTGGAATTCTGACCCAAGCAATAATCATGATCATAATCATAATGAAAGAGGAGGAGGAGAAGAACATGAGGAGGAGGAGGGAGAGGAGGAAAGAAGGCAGAATCCATGATGAGAACCTTGGCATTCACTTGAGAGCTCAAAAAGGTTGTTTTAGAAGTAAAGGTAATTTCCTGGTATCAGAGCTATTCCCTGTGACCAAGGTAACAACTAAAATTAACCTATCTTAAAATATAGCAGTAAATCTGGACAAAAAGGAATTGCTAAACTATGGAATGGCTTATAGAATGATATTCAGCAGGTTTTAAAGTAATATAACACAATTCAAACTCTCTACAATGGGTCACAATATCCCTCACACTACCAAAAAGTAATAGACATATGAAGCAGAAGAAAAAAATTTCACCCATAATCAAAACAAAACAAAACAAAAAACCAGTAAATAGAAACAGATCTTATGATGGCACAGTTGTTGGAATAGGAAGTGAGTTTAAAGAAAAATATGATCATAATGAGCATATAGATGAAAATTCTCAGAAGAGAATTTAAAACTACAAAAATGGACCAAATGGACATTCTAGAAATGAAAAGTAAAATATCTAAAATGAAAACATCCTTAGACTGAACAGTAGATAAGTTACTAAAGTTATGATACTGAATAGAGATCAAAAGAAATCATACAATATGAATCATAGAGTAGAGGGATAAGCACTGCCTTAGCAATCTATGCAATGTATCACAAATTCCAACTTAAAGTGATTGTAGAACGAGATGCACAAAAAAAATTTAGAAGATATAAAGGGCCAAACTGTTTCACCATTTTTTTGAACAAATGTCAATGTACGGATCCAACAAACTTGTGGAACCTCAAGCAAAGATCAATACAAGAAGAATCACAGAGTTAAATCGTAGTCAAACTGTTGAAAATCAAAAGTAGAAAAGATACAAACATCTGAAAATGATAATATGAAAATGCTTTCTCATAATAGGGACCATAAAACAATTTAATTACTTCCTTATAGTTCTCAGGGGTATGGGCTATCAACCTGCAATTCTTTATGCTAGTCTATAAAAATAGTTGTTTTGAGAATTAAAGTGAAAAATGGAATATATTTTCAGATAACTGAAAATCATGATAATCATAGGCCATAGGTACAAATTATAAGAAATGGTAAAGAAATTTCCTTGGACTGAAGAGAAATGACATGATATGGAAAGCTGAATCAACAGGTAGAAATTAAAAGTATGGAATAATAAAAAGATGCTAAACAAAAGATAGTGAGTAATTTGTTTATAGCTGGAAAATTTCTGACAAAACTACCAAAAAGTTTGGACGAGGATAATTGAAATTTTACTCTTGTACTGTTCTTATGTTGTACATAAAGAAGTACAATATCAGCCCTAAGTAGTCCATAGTAAATGATTGAGACTTAATCTGGATAAGGAATCTTTAGATATTAAGAAAATAATTAAAAATAATGCAAGAAGTATATTCCTAACAGAAATATCTAAAATCATTAAGTCTGAAACAGAAATATAAGAATAAGTAGAAAATCCATAAATGATGGAAAAATTATGCCCAACTCTATCAATCAGAAAACATCTTTTTCAAAACTGTTTCCATTTACTTTGCACAGTGCCTGACATATAAAATGTTCAATAAGTATCTACTGAAAATGAAATCAGACTATACATCTTATAAGATGGTCTCATAATCCTGATTTATATCTTTACAAATCTGCTTACATGGCATGATTTGTCAAGTTCTCTCACTAAACCCTGAGCCCCTGAAGGAAAGGCTTCCATTCTGTCCTCAACTGACTCATTCAAAAAACATTTGTTCAGTGCCTACTATGTGTTAGCCACTGTCCCAGGTGCTGTGAATAACACATTAAATAAACCAAAATTCCTATTTAGTGGACTTTACACATTACAGTTGGGGAAGAAAAAGTATAAAAAATAAGTAGCAAAATGTATATCATACAGAAAGCAGCGATGGAGCTCAAGACTTTTGGAAGGGGTTTGGATGGAAAACTTATCCTTTTATTTATTGTGGCCAGGGAAGACTTCATTAGAGCAACAATGCTTACATGAGATGAGAAAGTGTCTCATTCTATTTTGATTATTAACAACCAGCACAACATACTACACATTTTAGGTGCTAACATATATTTATTGAGTGATTAATATCACTCAATTTATTCAATATTTATTGCCACCCATCAATGGACAGATTAGTATCTTTAATTAATTGGCTATTTAAACTACTCATTCTGATGAGAATTTATTATCTTAGAATTCAGAATTAAATCTACCCCTTTATCCTTGCCTCTAGAGGTCAAATCAAACCATTCCAATAACAGCATTTAAAAAACCACACTCAACAGAAAAATAGAAAGTGAGTGTGCAAACATGTAGCCCACTGTAACTGTGAAGTAACTGAATGGAAATGTATTTGCCCAATAGAGAAGATTGCATCTTACAATGCCTACCATTACTGAAAAGAGCCTATCATCTTTCATTTTCCTACTCCTGTAGACCAACAGTGGTATATGCAAGTGACCATTTTCCCCTAGCTGCTTTGTTACACAAGAAATGCCATTACATGTAAATGTCAAGTTTCAATGCTGAAAGATAGGCTATGAATTAGGAATTCAACAATGGCTGATGCAGGTTACAGAAGTAGTAATTTTGTATAACAGAATTATGCTTATCTTCTTTCCTTTTTGCAGTACTGCTGATAGCAAGAACGTACACTTCCCACAGCTCTGCTTGGAAATAAAGGCTCCTACTACATAATTCACAGACCTTTTCAGTTTCCATGTTGTGCTTTTGAATTATAAGATGTTTTTCTTCCTAGATTCTAAGCTTGTGGATGTCTGGTGGAAGAAAATGGCTAATAACGTTTCAACAGACATGATGTCTGCCCATGGATCAATAACTATGACAAAAACCCCCAAGAGATTCAGAGGCACTGTGATCCTGTCTGTATCTCTTTGAATCAGTGACAAGTTGGTTCATTAGCAGTGCCTTGGGTGCTAGGGGTAGGAGCTATATTCTTCTCTTGTTGCAAATGTGAACTCATCAGCCAGGATGTCTGTTTTTCACAGGGCCTTAAAGCTCATATACATATAAACCCACCCACCATACCCAGAGAGAGTTTGTTTTTCAAATTCATTCTTAAAAATGCAGGATCCCAGATAATTTGGCTTCATACTCTGGTGAGGATCTTTGCTAAAACTTGCTTGCAAACCATTCCAACTTCTTTTGGATTTTGCAGACAGCTCCAAGTTTTTTACCTTTATAATGGGTAGTGAAGTGTGGGTGACTGAATATGAGGGGATATACCTCCACTTCATGTTATAATTTCATAAATTTTAAAGGCAGAAAACTAAATTTCTAATTAACCCATTTTGTTTTACCAGTTGTGCAGCAGTTACTTCCCCATTAGTTAATTCAGAAGGAGGCAGCCAGAAGGTGCTTACATTTGCTGTAAATAATGTTTGGAATTTAAATGCAAAGAGAGTAAATTGGACTGTGCTCAGAGCTAGTCTGTGTCAGCCTCGCAGTTTCTCTCCCTGCCTCTCTCCGCCTCTGCCTTTGTCTCTTCTTGCTCTTGCTTTTTGTCTTGTCCCCTTGCTTCCATCCTGTCTTTCAGTCCCATTTGTCCTTGCCCCTCTGTCCCTGTTTCCTTGTCTGAGTCTCTTTGTCTTCTTATATCTCTGCTCATCCTTGTATCTCTCCCTTCTTTCTCTATTTTGTCACTGTCTCTCTTTTTGACCCTGATCCCGTTTCCCTCCGAATCAAGGTTTGAGTCCTATTGATCTTCTTCAGCTTTGTGCTGTGAACTTCATGAAATGTTAATAGACTGCTTTAGTCAACTGAACACAGAATTATTATTGTAAATTCTCCTAGACAAATGTTAGTTAGCAACAACATGATCACAGCTAAATTGCTTTTCAAATCAAGAGCAGGTGGAGGATCCCTTACCTGAAATACTGTGGGCTAGAAGTATCTTGAATTAGCAAGTTTTTCAGATTTTGGAAAACATGTTTAGATCTAATCAGTTGAGCATCCCTAATTCAAAAACCTGAAATCTGGAATGCCCTAAATCCTAAGCTTTCTGAGTATTATGTTGAAAATCAAAAGTTTTAGTTGGGAACATGCCCACCTGTACTAAATTCTTACTACTGTTCACATTACTGCCTGGCTCTACTGGTAGAAGTAGCTAGAGATTACTAATAGTGAGCAACAACATGGAAAAGGTATGAGTTTTCTTCAGGATTTCATTATTTTAAATCTGAGAGGGAGAGAGGGACAGGGCTTGGGCTAAAACTCAAGACCACAAATTCAACCCCAGTCTCCCATGTGGGTTTGCAGGAACTGAATTACTTGAGCTACCACTACCATCTCCTGATATATACATTGGTTGGGTAAATTCCAAGGAGTGGGATGGCTGGGTTGTATGGTAGGGCTATATTCAGGTTTCTGAGAAATCTCCAAACTGATTCCACAGTGACTTTACCAGTTTGCATTCCCACCAACAGTGGGTTAGTGTCCCTTTTTCCCCAATCCTCACCAGCATCTGTTGTTAGTTGATTTCTGTATGTGAGTCATTCTAACTGGGGTGAGGTGAAACTTCATTGTGGTTTGGATTTGCATTTTCCTGATGGCTAGTGATCCTGAACATTTTTTCACGTGTCTGTTGGCCATTTGGATTTCCTCTTTTGAAAAATGTCTATTGAGGTCCTTGGCCCATCTCTTAAGTGGGTTGTTCGTTTTGTTGTTGTGGAGTTTCTTGATTTTTTTGTAGATTCTGGTTATTAATCCTTTATTGGTTGCATAATTTGCAAATTAAATATGTAAATCTTTAAAAAATGTTCTGGTTTAGATGAAAAATCACTATTCTATGCTCCCATAGACTATCATTCATTCATTGTCTAAATTACTATTTTGTTACACTGTAAAACATGTAGATGGTGAAACTTCATTTTGAAAATATCTAACTAGTATTAACAATGAAAAAGGAAGCAGAACATGTGAGCATATCAAAGGCAACTTATACAGTGGAAAGTTTTGGAGTTTTGGCGTCAGTAAGAACTAGTTTGAATCTAAGTTTTGCCAATTTAAACTCACTGAGCCTCTTTGATCTCACCTGTATCATGAGCGTAATAATAATGCCAGTCTTTGCTGTCTCCTAGGGAGGGTAAGGGTTCAGATGAGGTTATGCTTACACAGCTCCTGGCTAGGTAGTGTTCTTCCTTATCCAGTGCATGATGGGATAAGTGTGCTTAAGGCTCAGAACTCAATGTGAAAAAGGAGTATTTCAAATATGACAGCAGCATCTTTCCTTGATACAGCAGCAATAAAGTATCCCAAATCCAAATCACTACCTTGTTACCACTTTAATAATTTTACTGTAAATATGAATTAAACATTAATCCTATCATACCATTTCTCTTCTCCAAGATAGCACAAATAACCCATATTTACTGATACATTTTAAAAATTAATTATTTTTAATGATCAAGCACTGAAACTTCAAATGCTCTTCTGAGATAAGTCAGCCATATACTTAAAACCAGAAAGCCAGTTATAGCTAAGTAACAGCTGCCCATAAGGGATGCTGGCACTGTAGGCAGAGGCTTTACCAGCTACACCAGTGCAAGCCCCAACAACTTGTTTTTATAGTGGTGATATAAACTGGTTCCTGATGGGCTAGAGTTGGAGCATAGCCTTGGCAACTCATGACTAGAGCCTAGGGAGATTACTGATGCCATAAACAAGAGTGTCCAATTGTTAAGTCAACAACAGGAGTCACTGTGTACTTACTCCTCATGTGGGATCTGTCCTTAATGTGTTGTCCAATGTGAAGTAATGCTATAACTAGTACTGAAACACTATTTTACACTTTGTGTTTCTGTGTGGGTGCAAACTGATGAAATCTTTACTTAATATATACTAAATCAATCTTCTGTATATAAAGAGAATTGAAAATGAATCTTGATTGAATGGAATGGGAGAGGGAGCGGGAGATGGGAGGGTTGTGAGTGGGAGGGAAATTATGGGGGGGGGGATAAAGCCATTGTAATCCATAAACTGTAATTTGGAAATTTATATTTACTATATAAAAGTTTTTTTTTTAAAAAAGGAGTGCATAATCCCCCTTTTTGTCTCTTGGTCTCATCTTCTATTTTATTCTCTTAATTGTGCTCTGTCAACCTCTGGTCCCTCTGCCAAAAAAAAAAAATGTCTTATCTCAAAAACTTAGAGATCACTCCATCACCTCCACCAGATCTCTTATGTTATCTCAGTAGAGCCTTCTCTACCTGAAAGTCTGACCCTCACATAACCAGTCTTCATTCTTTTGTTGATTTTTTGTCACATGGATTGGTTACTGTTATGTGCTGAATTCGGTTTCCATAAATTCCCATAGTGAAGTCCCGACTCTTAGTACCTCACAGACGGGGTCTTTAAGAAGATGACAAAGTTAAAATGAGAACATTGGAGTGCTATCTTAGACTAATATGATTGATGTCTATGTCCTTGTGAGGAGACATGAGACCCTGGGGATGCACAAGCATGAAGAAAGGGCCACAGTTGGACACAATGAGGAGGGAGTCCTCTGAACAGCAAGGGAAGAGGGCTCAGTGGAAACCAAATATTCTGACTCCTTGATCTGAGAATTTAAGCCTCCAGAACTGCAAGACCATATATTTCTTTTGTTTAATCCACCCAGTGTGTGGCATTCTATTGTGGTAGCCTATGATAATTAACTTTATGTGTCAACTGAACTGCAGTGAAGGGTGCCCAGAGAGCTGGTTGAACGTTATTTCCTAGTGTGTCTTTGAGTATGTTCCAGAGAAGATCAGCACATGTATCAGTAGGATGTGTGAATTAGACCCATCATCACCAGTGTGGGAGTGAATCATCCAATTCTTTCAGTCCTAGAATACAAAGGCAGAAGAGGAACAAATTCTCTTTGGACTGGAACATCCATCTTCTGCCTTCAGATATCAGTGCACCTGGTTTCAGGACCCTTGGTCTCCAAAAATTACCCCAGTGGCCCCAATCTGATCCCAAATCATTTACACAAAAAGATGGCCATGGGAAATCCTTGGCCTCCACAATCATTGAGACAAATCCGATAATATCTTTGTCTCTCCTTCTTCCCTCTCCCTCTCCGCCTACCCACCTTCTTTCTCTCCTTCCCTTTCTTCCTCTCCCTCCCTCCCCCTCACTCACTCCTTCCCTCCCTCTCCCCTCCCCCACTCTCTCTCACACCCCTAGTGGACTAATATAGTCAACCACATAACTTACTGTCTAACCTGGTACACCACTGAAAAAGGGGGAACTCGAAATGATATCCGGAAAATTATCATAAACTGACTTCTCAGGCATATCAAAACATTTGGTAGCCCTGTCAACAGTACCTGCTACTATTAATTTATGATGTTCTTTACTTAATTATGATTAATACTTGCCTATTTCCTCCATATTGTAATTTCCTTGAGTGTAAGAACGTTTTGCATTTTTACTATTTTATACCTAGCATCCAGGTGCCTTCCACAGAGCAGTTTTCTCTCCAGTCCCCAAGAAGGTTGAATGCATAAATTTCAACTACAGAGATGTGGTTGCTATTCACTGATCTTTATGTAAGAGATAACTACTCCATAGGAATACTAATCATTTTGCTTTAGTCTAGGCAGGGTTCTAGGCATTTTACATATATTTTCACTCATTCTTACAATTTTGCAATCTGGATATGATCCCTATTTTGCATTCTTCCTAAATACTTCAGAGTTTTGGTAAATTCTCCTACTAACCCTACTTATTAGCTAAGGATTCAAGTTCAGGTTGCATCTAATAATAATAATAATAATGATGATGATGATGATGATGTTTTCCTATTCTTTGCAATTAGAAGACAACATTAAGGAAGATTTCCAACTCACTGAATCTGCTAAAATGATCAATACTTATTAGTTACAATATTGTTAACTGTACATGTTGAGATACAGTGGTAGCCACAAATTATATCAACACAAATATCAGTCATATTCAATTAAACAGCATGATGGAAAGATCCCTAACGCTTTAATCCTAAATCCTCTAACAGCATAACAGAAAAATCAAGGACAACAAGTCAATGCCTCTTAAATGGCTATGACTAGCTCTTCCTGCTAATTTAATTTTTAATAACTAACACTCAGGCTCGCACACAAAGTGAAATATTGTCCTTGAAAACTGGCAGCTCTGCCTAATGATCAACATTTTTATTTATTAGAAACTGAGTCTGGAAAACTCTGATGTTAAAAATTCATCACAGCCGCTGAGGGGTTACGTTCTAATGGATAAAAATAATGACATGACAAGGTAATAGATGTTTTCTGATACTTTCTTATTACTATTTTGATCCCATGAAAATATTACCTAAGAGAACTCTTGTGAGTTACACAAAGCAAAAGTCATATTTTATATGTAAATTTGAAATAGTACTATACAAATAATAAATCCTCGCAGTACATGAAAATGATGCAATATTCAAATTTTTGTTGCATTTTTCAAGACTTTCATTACTTTGAAGCAAGTAGATTGAATCAATCGTGCATTGTTTATGTTTTAGCTATAAGATAATATCTCAAAGTTTTTAAACAAACTGGCCATTCTGGTCAGCCTTATGGAAAAATCCATTGAGATCTTATATTATTTGAGGTCTTCCAGAGTATGTTTTTTGAATAAGATATAATCCATTTACTATTCCCTTTGTCTAGGCTTCATCATAAACACAGTTAGACTAAGCTTTTGATCCAGAAAATCCCAGCATCACTCCATTCAATTCTATTCAATTCTATAAATGTCTGTTGATCCTTAAGACTCGTTAGGTGCTCACTGATGCTTTTTCCTGGGAACTTAGGGGAAACATTTTAGTATAAAAGTGAAATAATGTAGAAGAAATCACCAAACTCCAGAGGCTGCTTCCTTGCCTACCTCTATCACTCAAAACTTACTGCACTGCATCGTATGTGTCAGATGCTCTTGTTCTTGCAGAGTTCCATGTTACTGAATACATGGCAGCTTAAGAAAATAGACAGCATCATGTTTTAGAAATCTGCTATCGCTAAACAATGCAAAAGACACATTATAAATGCTGTCGCATATAAGCTTCATAAGAATCATTAATTAAGAAACTGAACTGAGGGATGTTTTGCTTACCAAGATCAGATGCACTGAGTGTGGCCCACCCTAATCTGTATGCATACTACAGACACCCTAAACACTATTCATATTTCATTCATCTTTGTCTCTGTAACATCATCCATAATACCTATCATTAGCCATTGAATACATATTTGTTAAATGAATGCATCAATGTTGGTGGAATTTCAAAAGAGAAAAGGAGGCTATTTTTTTATAAGTTTTTCTGGTTTTGTTCTTTGTTTTGCTTCCAAATACTTTTAGCATTTCATTGGAACAATCTGAAATACCAGATCTTGGCAAATCTGTCACTTGAAGACAAGGTGTTCAGAAACAAAGCCTTGAAAACTTGCAGATCCAGCGCTTACTTAGTGCATTTGTCAGGCTAACAGAGAAAATCGGCAGGAGGAGGAAGGGAGTCCAGCATTGTTAATAAACTTTTAATAGTCTGAAAAAAACAATGCTGCATAAGAAGGAACATAGTGAGTTATTAAACTGAGGTAAGACAGTCTTAAAGAGAGCAAGCAATATTGTGCTCTCAGGCTAAAATTTTGTAGGAAGTTTGCAAAAAAGACTTCCCGGGTAAGGAAAATTAGAGATCCTGTTTTCTTGATGAGTTAACCCATTGAATTCACTAGGATCCCAGGACTACTAATGCATAGAATAGACTAGGACAGTTTGTCTAATAAATATACTTGTAAAGAAGATAACTCTGAGGTCAAACAAGGCTCTGGGATTTTGAACTCAAGCGATCAGAGTTCTACACTAATGATGATAGTGTTGCAAGCCATTCCATTTCGTTTTATTTTGTTTTTTGAGCACTACGTAATGCTATCATCAAGAAAAAATACTATCAGATAAGCATGTTTGATCTCGGGGTCCACGTTTTACAAGTGAGAATGCTCAGAAGCTCAGAAGGCTCAATTGCTATGAAGTTGAGACTCTTCTTTTGCTAGTCTTCTCATCTGTGATTACTCTTTAGTGCTCTTTCTACTTAAAATGTGACACTCAGACCATCAGCCTCATCTGGTAGCTTGTTAGAAGTACAGTATCTTTGGTCTACCCATGAGCTTCTAGGTCAAAATTTGCATTTTAATAAGATCCTCAGGTGATTTGTATGCACACTAAGTCCTGGAAAGCACCGTATACATCATGACATATTCGTCATCTGGAAAGCCTCTGATTTGGAAGCTTAATTCACTATGAAGGAGGGGCAGGCAGAGGGTACCATCGTTAGAATAAGCTTCAATTTATGAATCTCTTCAAAATATAATCTAATTAAAATGTTTATGACACCAATGATGCCTTTGCAATGTAAGTGAAGATCATAGCCTTGATTTTGCCACTTACTGTGTAACTTTGAGAACATTTCTTAACTCCAAGCGGATCAGCAATTTCTTGTGAATGTCAAATAAACGAGTACCTAGAGTTGGCACATAGGGAGTGTCCTTTAAGCATGATATGCAATAGAGTTTAATTCTAGCTATCTATCTTACCAAGAAAGAAAACCAATGACTTCTAAACAAGTGCTCCTGGATCTTCACTAAACCAGACCTGTAAGTGTTATCATGGAAATTAACTTCAGGTCAGCTAAGCTCTATGGGCTTCTTTAGCATGGCACTGGTCATTGTCAATTTCTTGTGCATTATTCAGGAAGAAATCCATAACACATTTATGTACTTTTAATTTTAGAAGTTATTAATTTTATCCATACTCTTAAGAAGCCAAAATTATTTCATAATGAGGCTTTTGAGCTCTCCTTTTTGGGGACCTGCTAGGATGGCACATCTAGGGTTTAGTAAACTTTAAAAAAATAGTCTTAATGAGAAGAAGCCCAGATAAGCTCCCTATCACAGCGGTATTGAGACAAAAAGACAGATGACAGGTGACTTGAATTTGGGTGTTAAAGGTCACAGGTAGGCCATATGAATCAAGTCCTAAGAAAAGTGACTGATCATAGTAGGGTTACAACAAAACAGGAAATCATAGTATCCTATGATTTCATCAGTGCATGGAACTTTCTCTAGCATAGACCATATTCTAGGCCATAAAAGAAGTTTCAAAAATTAAAAAAAATTGAAATCATACCCTGTATCCTTTCTGACCACAATGGAATGAATCTGGAAATTAACAACTTGAGAAATTGTAGAAAATATGCAAACACATAAAGAATGAATAACATGCTCCTGAATGAACAGTGACACATCCTCCAGCTCCATCCTGCTTTTACATCAGGGTATTTTAAAGGCAGGAACTAAGAACAAATGTGATGTCAGATTCTCCTTGTAAAATTAAAGATAATCCAAAACAAATGATATGAATATTTATGGGAAAATGCCAAATGGTAGCACCAAGTCATTACTTAATAATAACTGAATATAAATGGTGTAAATTCTCCAATTAAAACATAGACTGGATGAATGGATTAAACAAACCAATCTATTTGCTGCCTACAAGAATCACTCCTCACCAAAAAAGATACAAAGACTGGAAGTGAAAGGATGGAAAAAAGATATTTCATGTTAATTGAAATAAAAAATGAGGAGTAACCATCTTACTATCCAAGAAAATAGAATTTAAGACAAACAAAAGAGACAAAGAAGGGCATTCTGTAATGATTAAGGAATCAATTCAGTAGGAAGATTTGACTATAGTTAATGTATATGCATCCAATGATAGGGCACCTGGCTATTTAAAACAAATATTAATGGATCTAAAGGAAGACATGGATTACAATACAATAATGATAGGGGAGTACAATATCTTAGTTTCATCAATGGACAGATCAACTAGACAAAAAATCAACTAGGAAACAACAGAGTAAATCTATTCTATGGACCAAATGAACTCAATTGATAATTACAGAACATCTCATCCCACAGCTGACGAGTATACATTATTTTCATCAGTGCATGGAACTTTCTCTAGCATAGACCATATTCTAGGCCATAAAAGAAGTTTCAAAAATTAAAAAAAATTGAAATCATACCCTGTATCCTTTCTGACCACAATGGAATGAATCTGGAAATTAACAACTTGAGAAATTGTAGAAAATATGCAAAAACATAAAGACTGAATAACATGCTCCTGAATGAACAGTGACACATAGAAGAAATCAAAAGGAAAACCAAAAAATTCCTGGAAATGAATGAAGATAATAATATAACATATCAAAACTTATGGGAGGGGATGGTGCTGTGGCTCAGTGGGTTAAAGCCCTGGCCTGCAGTGCCAGCATCCCATATGGGTGCTGGTTCAAGTCCTGGCTGCCCCATTTCTAATCCAGCTCTCTGCTATGGCCTGGAAAAGTAGTAGAAGATGGCTCAAGTCATTGGACCCCTGTGTCCATGTGGGAGACCCAGAAGAAGCTCTTGGCTCCTAATTGGACCAGCTCCAGACTTCGCTGCCATCTGGGAAGTGAACCAGTGGATAGAAGGCCTCTCTCTCTGCCTCTGTCTCTCTGTAACTCTGCCTTTCAAATAAATAAATTTTAAAACCAAAACAAAAATTTATTGGTTATGACAAAAGCAATGTCCAGAGGATAGTTTATAGCAACTAGTGTCTATTTGATATCTTTCCACTTTCTTGATGTAATCTAACAATACATCAAGGATCTAGAAAAACAAGGACAAACCAAGCCCAAAATTAGTAGGAGGAAAGAAAAATTAGAGAATGAACAAAATTGAAACAAACAAACAAACAAACAAACAAAAAACAAGATACAAAATCAGTGAAATAAAGAACTGTTTTTTTTAAAAATTAACAAAATTTCTAACCCATTGGCCCAGAAAAGACAGACACAATAAACTAATGAAAAAAGGAGATGTTACAATGAATATCACAAAAATAAAAAAATTATCAGGAATTAACTACAAACAGCTATTTGTAAGCAAATTAGAACATCCAGAAGAAATGGATAGCTTATTGGACACAGGCAAATTACAACAATTGAGTCGTTAAGATCGAGAAAACCAAATATACCAATAACCAAAAAGAGAAGGAATCAGTAATTAAGAGACTCCCAACAAAGAAAACAAACGGCATCTCTCCTGAATTCTCCCAAACTTTCAAAGAAGAACTAATTCCAGTTCTTCTTAAACTATTCAAAACAATTGAAAGGGAGGGAATCCTCCCAAACTCCTTCCATGAGGCCAGTATCTTAGCTCCAAAACCAGCAAAACACACAGCAGAGAAATGAGCTACAGACCAACATCACTGATGAACATAGATGCAAATATCTTCAACAAAATAGTAGTAGCCAACTGAATCCAGTAACACATCAGAATGATTGATCACCTGTACCAAGTGGGATTTATCCCCGGTAAGCAGGGATGGTTCAACACACTCAGATCAATGTGATACATTAACAAATTTAAGAGTAAAACTGTATTATCTCAGTAGATGCAGAAAGAGCATTTGATAAAATAACATCTCTTCATTATAAAAACTGTGAGAACAGTACCTGTACAATGAACACATCAACACAATCAAGGCAATATATGACAAACGCACAGCCAGTACCATATTGAATGGAAAAAAACAGAAGCATTTCCACTAAGATTTGGCACCAGACTAGGTTACTCACTTTCACCATGACTATTCATTATAGTTCTGGAAGTTTTAGCCAGAGGCATTAGACAAGAGAAAGATATCAAAAGGATACAAATGGTAATGAAAGAAGTCAGATTATCCCTACTTGCAAATGACATGATCCTATACATACGACTATTGTAAATCACAAACGTTTTAGAACTCTGAAGTTTGACAAAGTTGCAGGATATAAAATCAACACACAAAGATCAATAGCATTTGTAAATGCAAACAATGCTAAGGCTCAGAAAGAACTTTTAAGAGCAGTACCATTCAAAATAGCTACTAAAACTTTTAAAAGACCTTGGAGTAAATTTAACCATGGTTGCTAAAAAGATTTCTACAATGAAAATGGTAAAACCTTAAGGAAAGAAATAGAAGCAGACACACAAAATGGAAAAATCTTCCATGTTCATTGACTGGAAGAATTAATATCATCAAAATGTCCACACTACCCAAAGCAATTTATAGATTCAATAGAATTCCAATCAAAATATCAAAGACATTCTTGTCAGATCCAGAAAAAGCATCCCTAAAATTCATATGGAATCACAAGACACACTGATTAGTTAAAGCAATATTAATAAAAATAAAACTGCAAGTTTTACAATACCAGATTGAATGACATTTTAGGGTCATTTTAATTGAAAACAGCATGATAATGGCAAAATAGGCATGTGGACAAATGGAACAGATTAAAGACCCCAGAAATTAATCCATGCATCTACAACCAACTAATCTTTGATAAAGGGGCTAAAATCTCTCCCTAGAGGAAAGACAAATGGTTCTGGGAAAATTGAATCTCTGCATGCAGAAGTATGAAACAAGACCCCTGCCTTACACACTTTTCAGAAATTAACTCACAATGGATCCTGGATCTACATTTAAAACTTTAAAACATCAAATTACTAGAGAAAAACATAACATAGAAGTCCTGCAAGGCACTAGCATGGGCAAAGACTTCTTGGATAAGACCCTGGAAACAAAGATAATAACCACAAAAAAGACAAATAAGATTACATCAACCTAAGAAGCTTCTGCACTGCAAAGACTCAACAAACTGAAGAGGCAACTGTCAGAATGAGAGAAAATATTTGCAAACTACACATCTGATAAAGGAATCATATACAGGATACATGAGGAGCTCAAGAAATTCAATAGGGATAACAGTGGATAAATCTGCTGTCCGTGGTACCAGTATACTATATTGGTGCCAGTTTGAGGCCTAGTTGCTTTTTTTTTTATTTTTTTATTTTTTTGACAGGCAGAGTGGACAGTGAGAAAGAAAGATAGAGAGAAAGGTCTTCCTTTTGCCGTTGGTTCACCCTCCAATGGCCGCCGCGGCTGGCGTGCTGGGGCTGGTGCACGGCGCTGATCCGATGGCAGGAGCCAGGTACTTATCCTGGTCTCCCATGGGGTGCAGGGCCCAAACACTTGGGCCATCCTCCACTGCACTCCCGGGCCATAGCAGAGAGCTCGCCTGGAAGAGGGGCAACCGGGACAGAATCCGGCATCCCGACCGGGACTAGAACCCAGCGCCGCTAGGTGGAGGATTAGCCTAGTGAGCTGCGGCGCTGGCCAAGGCCTAGTTGCTTTGCTTTTGATCCAGCTCCCTGCTAAAGTACCAGGGAAAATATCTAAAGTTGGCCCAAGTACGTGGGCCCCTGCATCCACGTGGAGGACCCAGAAGAAGCTCCTGGCTTCAGATCAGCTAACTTCTGTCCATTTAAACCATCTGGGGTATGAAGAAGCGGATGGAAAATGTCTCTTTCTGTGAAACTGCCTTTCAAATAAATAAATCTAGAAAAAAGAAACTCAACGTAAATACTCCAGTTCAGAAATAGGCAAAGATTATGAACAGGCATTTTTCAAAGGATGAAATTCAAACTGCAACAGACTCAGAAAAGATGTTGAGGATCACTAGTAATTACGGAAACACTAATAAAAATCACCACGAAGTATCACCTCACCCCAGTTGGAATGGCCATTATCCAAAAGTCAAAAAATAAATGCTGGCAAGAATTTGGGTAAAAGGTACCCTAACACACTGTTGGTGGGGATGTAAACTAGTATAAACCATTATGGAAGACAATGCAGAGACTCCTCAGAAATCAGAAAACATAACTGTTGTATGAGCCAGCAATCTCACTCCTGGAAATTTTCCCAAAATAAATGAAATCAGCATTTGAAAGAGTTATCTGTATCCCCTATGTTTATAGCACCTCAGCTCACAATAGCCAAACATGGAATCAACCTCGATGACTATCCCCTAATGATGGTATAAAAAAATGTTGGTATAGATACATGAAGGACTGCTACTAGGCTGCAAAAAAGAATGAAAACTTGTCTTTTACAACAAAATGGACACAATTGGATACCATATGTTTAATGAAGTAAGCTAATCCCAAAAGACAAATGTTTTCCCTGATTTGCAATAACTAATATACAGAACATAGAAAATGTAATATATATGAGTAAACTTGACATATTGAGATTTGATTGTTGTTTACAGCCCTTGTCCATACTGTTGAGGAACAATGTTTTTTCTGCTTAATACTTGTTGAACTCTATATGTAGTAGAAGCTTAAGCTTGTGATTAGAAGGTAAATTGTTAGTATGTCATTATAAACATTAAAAAAAAAACAAGGAAAGAAGTAGGAGGAAGGATGAGAGTGAGGGAAGTATATATAAAATACATGAAATTTCTTCCCTATATAAATAAAAATATTTATAGTGTACTTAACAAAGGTGATTTAATAGAAGTTAGCATTTGCCATTGTTTTTCAGATAGGAAAAATTTTCTAGACTCAGTATGTGTGGCGTGCAATTTAGAAATGGCTATTATAAACTATTAGGGTAACAAATGAAACCTGTTCTAGTATATGATTCCTACTTGTAGAATCATTATTCTTTATAGCACTAAGATATACAGTGAATTTAACAATACAAACATGAAATTAGTAGAGTATGTCCACCAAACTCTATGTTCTTGCTTTTTGTATTGCAAGGGAAGCCAACACATCTTCAGATATTTTTTACACTATCATTTTAATTGTAACTTATATACATCCTCCCACACCTCATATCTTAAATCATCTCTAGATCACATTTAATTCCTAAGGCGATGTAAGTACTTGTTATACTATATTGTTTAAGGACTAGTGACAGGAACAACATCTGTACATATTTGATGCAGAGGCTCTTTTTCCCAAATATTTTGATTCCCATTTGGTTGAACCCTTACATTTGGATCCTGAGGACACTGAAGGTCTCTCATGAGTCAATGTGGGCTAGTTAAGTAAAGACAAGCCTGGGACTTATCTAGGAAGGAAACTGATGATGAACTGACAATCTTTAATTGCCAGAGTGGGTCACTTGGGCAAGCCGACTTCCATCTTGCCCTGCTCTGAGTCAGTCCTTCCTGTTCCATTCTAGTAAATTATCATTTTAAATCAACCATGGCAGGGGGTTCCTGAATCTCCTAGATGGACTCCTCTCAGTTTGCTAAAGATTTATAGAAGCAACATTTTAAATAATGGCCTTACCCCCACTGAGCTAATTTTCTTCTTAGAATCCCATCATTCTTTGGTCCTAATAATAAAATGTTAATGGACTACTGTAGAACTTTCCATGTATCTTTATGTGATGTGTTCTCCTTTGTTAGAGTAATGCTATTATCATGTCACCCCAAATTGAGATCCATGAATCCAGAGAAATATTCACATATGCTTGATTTTATGGGTGTTTATGATTTAACAACATTGATTTAAAACTACACACTGTTAGAAATCTTGTAAAGTTCTCTACGAGTCAAAGCCTTTCGTCTGGAACTTAAAGTGTCAACTTTGCATTAATGATTCAGAAGCCTCTGGAATGTTCTGAATGCAAAAAAACAAAACTGCAATTTCCATATTATTTGTCTTTGTAAAAGATAAGTGCTTAAGTATTTCAGACAAAAAGTATTAGACTTTAAAAACAAACACAAAATGAAGCTCACTAATGCACTGCATTGAAAAAAAAAAACTGTTGTTTTTCTAGCATCCTTGATTGGAGAGTCCTTAACAAAATAAGTTAATTAAATTTCTGCTTTTTCCCACATCCTGATTAGAAAACACAGCCCATAAAATCTGAAATATCAATGTTTTAGATTTTATGAGATCTGTGCAAAAACTTACTTCAAATTTAACTCTTTCTGTCTAAACCTATCTATGAGCTTCTATATAATTTTCTGTTTAACCATTAGTTATCTGAATATTTAGAAGACAGAGTAGTCAGAAGGTGGCTTTAGAAGGAAGAAAAGTGGAGGAGGAACAGGTATAGAAGTCAGAGGTATTCTTGGAAGTTATGCAAGGAAGACATTTTTCAGCCCAACTCTATCAGGTAATGCTGTTAGACTTTAAAAGGAAAATTGTTGGCTTATAGTATATTCCACATACAGGTGGTGATTAGCCTCATAGCATTGCTCCAACAAAACACCACAGATTGGTGGCTTAAAATGAAATGTATTTCTCGTGGTCCTGGAGTGTGGAAGTTCACGATCAAGCGTCAGCCGGTTTGGTTTCTTCTGAGCCCTCTCTCCTTGGTTTTCTTGTGGCCTCACGAAGCCCTTCCTCATGTGTATGTGCCTCCAGGGTGTCTCTTCCTCCTCTTACAACAGTCTAACTGGATTAGGGCCACTCTGTAATGACGTCTTTAAAGATGCAATCACAAGATACTGCCACATTCTGAGGTAGTGGAGTTAGGCTTCAACATGATTTTATTTTTTAAATTTTTTTATAAATTATACAAGTTTCATGTATTTCATATATACAGATTTAGAACAGTGAAATTTCCTGCATCCTTCCTCCTCTTCCCTCTCTCATTCCCACTCTTAATTTTTACGAAGATCTATTTTCTACTTAATGATTGTATAGTTAACCCTACACTAAGTAAAAGAGTTCAACAAAGAGTATCAAGGAAAAAAAACTCAGAAAACAAAAAACACTGTTCTCTGATGGAACAAAGACTGTAAGCAATCATTGAACCTCACAATGTCTATTTCACTCCAATACATTACATTTCACGTACCCTATTAGTTACCTCAGATCAGGTAAAGCTTTTGATATTTGTCTGTTCGAGACTGGCTTATTTCATTAAGTATAACATGAAGTTCTGTCCATCTTATTGCAACAGACAGGATTTCATTTGACAGCTGAGTAGTACTCCATAGTGTTTCATAGACACGATTCAGCCAATATTTCAATGAGGGGGATTTCAATGAATGTTTGCTGATGTGTTGCCTGCTCTCCAATACTACCTGCTGAAGTGGTGGTAAGTGGAACCTGTTATTGTGTTCTGCTTACTAGGTGTTCCATCTGACCCCACCCCTTCAGCACCTTACTCCCTTCCTGACTGCATTAATACGATATTTGTACCTGGTTGCCTGATTCATCTTGTTTGAAAGTTCCACGAGGCTGGTCTTACCAGTATCTTACTCAGGTTACCTATTTCCATGTATAACTCTAGGTCACAACATAGCAAACTCTTCTAGTAGCACCTCTTTGACAAAACTGCCCTCTTCCTATATGGATAGCAATCAGATTGCATTGCACTAAAGAGAGACATGTTCTTGCTCTTGCTTTGGTTCTCCCACCTGGCTCAGGCCCTTCTGAGAGAGACATAGTCCTAGCAGCAGCTCTCAGGCTCGGTTACTAAGGGAGTTTCCCTCTCACTTGAGCCTAAGAACTTGATGCCCCCCTCTGCAGACGGAACTCTTGTTCTCTTGAAATCTATACCCTTAATATGATGAGAACTTCAAAATGAAGACATTTGCCTAACAATAGAAAGAGAAGAATGAGCTCTAGTAGAAATTGTATTTCTTTTCTTTTTAACTTTTATTTAATAAATTTCCCAAGTACAGCTTATGGATTACAGTGGCTCCCCCCCATAACTTCCCTCCCCCCCACAACCATCCCATCTCCCACTCCCTCTCCCATTCCATTCACATCAAGATTTTCAATTATCTTTATATACAGAAGATCAATTTAGTATATATTAAGTAAAGATTTCATCAGTTTGCAGCCACATATAACAAAGTGTAAAATACTGGTTGAGTACTAGTTATAGCATTAATTCACATTGAACAACATATTAATGACAGGGCATGTAAATTTCTGGTTATAAGTCATAGATTCCACATTTACAAATCCCATAAATCATTTTAAAAGATGAGCACAATAAGGTTGTATGGTATTTCTCAACCATTCTCCTGATATCTTGATGACCCAGGTTGGCAATGATTAATTGAGGCTTTATTCTCTGTACTTCTCTTATCCTTTTTAAAATATAAATCAGTGTAGAAATGCCTTCCTTTATTGAATTCATACTGCTTTAACACAGAATGAAAATTCTAGCACTTTTCCATTCCAGGTATTTATGAACAAGTTACTAAATCTATCAAGTGGATTTGTGAATGACTCCAACATCCACCAAGTTGCAGAGTCCAGAAAACTGACACTCATTAGGGAGGAATTTTGTCTCCAGTTAATTGTCCATGGAGACACCAGACTGAATTTTCTGAAGCATTAATGTGATTACATCTTAACCCAGATCACAGTGCATCAGTTCTTCCTCAGTAGTGCTCCGTCTAATAACAAGGTCCTCTCCAATATTTCCCTTTATATCCCATAGAGTCTCATCTTCTGCCTTTCACTTCCCTAAACCAATTTCTCCACAATATAGCACTGTTAGGTTACAAGCAGGAAGACCACTTTACGTATCGGGAGCTATGACTAGATGTATTCCTCTGCCTATTCATCAGGTTAAGTTCTGCATTTTTTTATAATTCAGATTAATGCAGACTGGAAAAGCAAAGTTAATGTTGTAACTATTTACCGATGATATGGTCTTGCATATGAAAATCCTAAGGAAACCACACACACACCCCAAAACAAAATTGAGGATGACATTGTGGCACAGCAGGTTAAATTAACACTTGCAATACCATTTGGGAGTGCTGGTTTCTTTACTCCTGATCTAGCTTCTTGATAATGTGTCTGGATAGGCAGTGGAAGATGGTCCAAGTACTTGGACTCATGTCACCCGTGTGGGAGGCCCATATCGAGTTCCTGGCTTCTGGCTTCCACCAACTGTTATGGGCAATGGGAGAGTGACCCAGTGAATGAAAGATATTTGTTGCTTCCTTTCCATTGTTCTGCCTTTAAAGTGGATAACTTATTTTTGAAAGCCATGGTTACGGAGATAAAGAGGCAGAGACAGAGAGATTGATCTTCCATCTGCTGGTTAACCTCCCCAGGTAGCCATAATTGTCAGGCTGAAGCCAGGAGCTTCACCTATTTTCCTTCATCAGTCAAAGGGACACAAACACTTGGGCCATCTTCTGCTGCTTTTCCCAGGCTATTAACAGGGAGCTGGATTAGAAGTGGTGCAGCCAGGATACAAACAAGCACCAGTATGGGATGCCAGTGTCACAGGTGGTGGCTTTACCTACTCTGCTACAATGCCTGCCCCTAAATATTTTTAAAAAGTAGAGGTAATAAATGAATGCTGCAAGGTTACAGAATAAAAGATCACTATATAACAGTCAATTCTATTTCTATACACGTTCAATGAACAATCAAAAATGAAATTAAGATCATAATATCATTTTTAGTATCAAAAAGAATAGCATGTTTAGAATAAGTTTAACAAAAGAATTGAAAGACTAAAATGAAAGCTATGAAGTATTATTGAATAACTGACAAAAATATATCCCATGTATATATATTGGATGGTACTATGAGGGTTCCTCAGAAAGTTCATGGAAAATACTCATTACGAAGAAACTTATGCTTGGAATTCAAAATTTGCTTATGCCAAAATAATCGTATCTTTCAATTATGTTTTTCATGAAAAACCTTGAAGAACCTTTGAAAAACACTCATTTTTAAGATGGTCTACTTTTCCAAGTTGATCTACAGATTAAATAAAATCTACCAAAACCTTAGCAGGTATTTTTTTTTCAGATATTGACAAGCTAACTCCAGAGTTTAAATGCAAACACAGGAGACCCAGAATACTCCAAAGCATCTAAAAGAAAAACAATAAAACAAAGTTGAAGGACTCAAATACTTGATTTCAAGGCTTACTACAAAGCCACAGTATTCAAGACTGGGTGGCAGTGCCTTAAAAGCAGGCATACAGATCAATGAAATAGAATTAAGAGTCTTGAAATAAGCCTACATCTCACCTATATATTTATACATTTAAAAGAGTGTCTAGACAATTCAATAGAGGAAAGCATAGTTTCATCAACAAATGGTCCTATGGCAACTGGATATTCATATACAAAATAATGAATTTGGACCCATAAATTATAATATGAAAAAATTTACTTAAAATGAACTTGAAATTTTAATATAAGCACTATATTTAGGAAGAAGTACAGGTGTTAATATTCCTGGCCTTGGATTATGTTTCCTATATATAACATCTAAAGCACAGCAACTAAAGAAGAAATGAAACAAATTATCATCAAAATAAAACTTTTGTGTTTCAAAGGATGACATCAAGAAAGTTACTGGATGACCCACAGACGAAGAGGATGCTTTGCAGGTTGTATATCTGCTAAAGGTTTAGTATGAAATTTATATAAAGAATTCTTAGAACTTAATAAAAATGTAACCCAAGGTTTGAAATGGAAAGAAATTTGAATAAACACTTATCAAAAAATATACAAATGACCCATAAGCACATGCAAAGATATTAGTCATCAGGCAAATGAAAATCAAAACCACAATGAGATTCCATTGTGCACCAATATGACGATAAGGAAAAGGAAGATGATAATGAGCACTGAGGGAGATATTGGAGCCCTCGTTACTGATGTTAAAAGTACAGAGTGTGTATTCACTTAGGAAAACCTATGCAAGTTGTTGAAGATGTTAAACATACAGCTACCATCTGCCCCAGCAATTCCAATCCTAGATGTTCACCTCAAGAAAAATGAAATACACGTTTGCACAAAACTTGTGTAAGAACGCTGTGGAAACTACCACAATGTCCATCACCTGATAGATAAGCAAAATGTGATATAGCCACACACACAAATATTTAGCTATGATAAAGAACCGATGGTGATATGTACTGGATGGATCTTGAATACATTAAAAAGAAAACAGACACAAAATGTCAAATGCTGCATGATTTAAATATTAAATGTCCAGGACAGGCAAATCCATTTTGCCAGTCACAACCATATATCCAGCTCATAGGTTTGCTCTGACAAACATCTGAATTCACACTGTAAATCACTTGGAACAGTACCAGACATTCAATAAGTACTTAAAAAACATGAAAGCCATTTTTGTATATGCATTATTATTACTCTCTTTGACTGGATATTTATTTCCTTGAAATTCATGTGTTTTAATCCTAGGACCCAAAGTGATGATGTCATGAGGAGGTAACGCCTGTGACAGGTGATTGGAAAACTAGGTGAAGGCTTCAAGAATGGGATTAGTGTCCTCATTACAGAGTGCCCAAGGGGCTCTCTCATCCTTTTTGTGTGTAGGACACAGAAAGATGACTCTCATCACAGAATCTGGCAACACCTTGGTCGTGAACTGCTTAGCGTTCAAAACTATGATATACCCATATCTGTTGTTTATAAGTCATCCAGATAAAGTTATTTGCTATAACAGCCTGAACTGAGACAATTACAATAATTACTATTATCATTTGCAGGGTTCACTTAGATGTGTACCTTATTCTCTATCATTATAAGTACTTATTTATTGTTTTGAATGACTGATCTCAGTTTCTAATTGCAATCACACCAGAAGCATTAAAAAATCAATGGCTCAAAAAATATCACTGGCCAGATTGTGGTGGGTTCTAATCATTGGTGGGATTCTAGTTAATTGGAAAACATTTCAAGTTTGTTACAAGCTGTTGCTTCTTAAGAAAGTTTTTTGCTTAAATGACCAGGAAGAAACCTGACCTTTTCCTAGAGCCTATGGGAATCGGCATGGAGTTCTGACAAACAATAGTCCTGGAAGAAATCTTGGGCTATCTGGATGCCTCCAAGACTGCTTACACATCCCTGCAGTAAGAGACCCTAGGCAGGGCAGCACTGTGGATGCAGTGCCTGCATCCCAAAAGGGTGCTGGTTTGAGTACTGGCTGCTTCACTTCTGATCCAGCTCTCTGCTGTGGCTTGGGAAAACAGTAAAAGATGGCCCTAGTCCTTGGGCCCCTGCACCCATGTAGGGGGGTACCCAGAGGAAGCTCCCAGCTCTTAGCTTTGGATTGGCCCAGTTCCGCTATGGCAACCATCTGGGTAGTGCACCAGCGTATGGAAGACCTCTGTCTGTCTCTGCTTCTCTAACTCTGCCTTTCATATAAGTAAATGTTTAAAAATGAATAAAGCCTAGAAAGAAAGAAAATATTCTATAACAGCTTATTTCCAAGTCTTGGGGTTTGCTATCTCCAAATGACTGCTGTACTCATCAGCTTATAGTTTTCTAGCATGATATATATTATATATTAAAGTGCCAACAAATACTACTTTTCTCTACATGAATGTTTCTCTTATATGCTCCAAGGAAGAAATGCACTCGATGAGTTCAGCTCCTTGTGCTTTACAGCAGCCCTTGAAACAGAGCCATAAGCAATGCTTTCTGAAATCTCCTCTCAGATCTTCTCAGCAGGAGCGCAGAGCAAGATGAGAAAGTGGCTCCTGACTTACTGTTAGGGAGGATGACTTCCAGAAAACAATTAAAATCATGACAATGTTTTCCTTGAGCTACGTATTCTCAGTTTTGGCAAAAAGAACCAAGGAATATTTAAAAATTATATAGTTTATAGGCAACATATTAAAATGTCAATTAACACAAAATATTAATTTTATTTCTACACAAGAACATACCTATACAATCAGTAGATTTTTCTAAAACAGTATCCCACTAAAATTAGCTACAAGTGACTGTGGGACATAAATTTAATCCTTTTCTCAATAAATGATTTGATGTTTTAATAGAGGACGAAACAATATATTCACACATTTACATAAGCATGTGTATATTCACATACTTATGGATTTGAGACAGATCAGATTTTTGATCCACTAATCAGAAAAAAATGGAACTATTTTATAACTTTAAGTGCAATATTGAGGACAGGCTTGTGATTGCCAACTATTTTATGTTCTTTGTGCAAATGAGTGATCAAGTATTTTCTGTAAGTTTAACATTTCAAGAAATGAATGCAACTCAATGTTTCTTTATTGCCAGAAAAAAATAGCTAGGCACAGAGCATACCAAATTTTAAATTCTCACTTTTTGTATTATTTTCTCATATGGCTGGACAAGGGGCTGGAATTTTATTATGTCCCCAAATGTATATTCTCCTGTTCATTCCTGAGGGAGACAGTTCAGGGGAAAGGATGAATGAGTTCAATTTCCAATGTTCCCAAAGTCCTCACATCCATCAAGTTGCCTTGTGGTCATACCCCAATCAGCTCTGTGCACCTCCACTCAGAATCACCTTTTATGAAATGTTCTTCTGCTCCTGCAAGGCTCTCTTGATTATTCTTGCCTCAAAGAGCTTTCCTCTCTGACCTCCACTAACCCCAGAGTAGCTTTAAAGGGAGTGTTTACCTATTTGCAATTGTCATGGTACACTTGGCTCATCCTGTAAAATAGTGGAGATATTGCTTATTTCTCTCATGAGATTTTCAGCAGATTTACCCACTAATAGCAAATATATATGTGGTCTGTGTGCAACCAGGAGGAAAAATAGCATTATAAAATAGAAGAAAGACACAGTGAAGAGGAAAATCAATTTTCCATGAACAGATAAGTTCAAGAGATTTTTATAAGTTCATCTTAATTGGTAGCCCTTAGCATCCACTCAAAACATCAGAAATAATAGTACTTATAATCACAGCATGTTCTGGATGTGGTTGATATTAGCTAAATAGAAATCTGGTTTGAAATTGCAAAACTTTCATTCTGACCCCTGGCAAAGTTTTGCTTACAGAAAGAATAGCCTTTCAGCTGTCAAAGCCATTTGTTTTGAATCTCAATTGTCCTACAGTAACAGTTAAGTAAACTCATAATAGATGAACCTTTTCTTAATAACCTGTAACATGATCAGCTTCTCAAATATCCTCAACTAAACAGATTTGGTCTAACTCCAGTCCACTTTATTGTGGTCACACGCGTTGCCTTGGCCTCCCTGCTTCTCCCTACACCATTTTTGGTTCTTGTACTGTTGACCATCTTGGGTTTATCATTTTATCTGTTGAGTGATTCCTGTGCCTCATCTCCTTTTCCTAGACAGAACATACCTGTATTTGCTTAGTTTTTCCTTTTTATTTTCAGAAATGTATATCAGGAACCTCCTGTGTTATTGCTTAACCCTAGAAGATGATGGTGAGCAAGACCAAACCTGCTTCAGTCCACAGGAAGTGTGCAACCTATAGGAGGAAGCAACTTATTCATGTGAATAACTACATAAAGCAGATATGATATGTTCAGGAAGAAAGGAATACAAGTTATTGAGAAATAGTAAGAAAAAATAAACTGACCCAGGACTAGGAAATTGGGAAAAGGCCTATGACGGCACCTCAGTCAAGAGTAGGTTTTGCTTGCAACATGAATCTGAGGAAATCACTTCCACCTTCACTCCAAATTCATCTAACCCTCTCAGTGGCTGCCATTGCTCTTTGGAGGATAGCCACAAACCCTGCTTATTGTTTAAGGTTCTCTTTTGCCAATATCTCTTTTTTAATACATTGGTCTCTCACCCTTTTCAGCTTGTTGAATGCTTTACCTACCTCCTGACATAGGGCATTGCTCCTGCTTTTCCTTCTCTCTGGAACAACCTGCTCTCTCTTCATCCATGGCTGTTCATCAAGAATGCCTTCCTTAAATAAGCTTGTAGTGCTGTAATGAGTCTCCTATCCCCAAATCACTTATCCTCAGGTTTTCCTGATGTGATTTCTCCCCAGAACTTATTTATATCTAGAATCATGCTTTTGTTTACTTATTTTCCCATCCATTGTAATATAAGCTTAAAAAAATGGTATTTGATTTTATCATTCAACTCCTGGAAGTGTCTGCTAATGGCTCAATAGATCAAAAAAATCTTTCCAATCATTGTTAGACATCATCTAAAAGATAATGTTTAATCTTTGTGATAAAAAATATTCAGTTATCCAAACATTTTATTTTAATAAACATTTTTATTGGGCACCTACTATGCACCAGACACAAAGCCAAACCCTAGAGGTGAGAAGATAGGACAAGGAAATAATGGCTTCGGGATAAAGGCACGCTCACAGATACTAATGGATATTTTAATGGAGACAAATCCCAAGTGCAATGGAATCTTTTTTATAATCAACCACATGATTTTAAGTAAGGAGAGGAATAAAACACCGCCTCTCTGCACCTTAGTAGCTTCAGCCCCAAGAAGTGAGTAACCTTATATATGGGTAAATTTTCATTTTAAAATTCATTTTCAGAAAAAAATGACCAGAAAATTTTGGGGGAATGAAAAGCTCTATTTCTCTACCAGGTATTCACATGGAATATTTGGCAGAAGAGGGGTGGGAGAGGAAGGTGGAAACATACTTCCTGACTCCACTGTGAAATCCCTCATTTGCCAGGCCTGTAGTTTACAACTTACTATATCCACGAAGAGCTACTAGAAATTTTAAAGCAAGGAAAGGAAGCAAGATGGTAGAATAGCAACAGGGAGGTCTCCCTGGGCTCTGAGAACTTAGCAGGAAAAAAAAGGTGGAGAAGGTACTCTCTCGGGGAAAAGATGAAGGAAAAACTGCAGTGGGAGGTCTACGGGAAAGCAGTGGGAATGGTCTGGACCTGGGTGGAAGACACAAACGTGCAGCAACGAGCAGGAACACAAAGAACCCAGCAGCCCCCACTGACTAGCAAGGTGAGGTCCAACTGCACCGCCCCTTGCAACTGCTGATCAGCCAGAGGGAGAACCTAGTAGACCGAACCAAGTTTGATTCAGATCTGGAACCCTCAGGGGAGCTGAGCGACTGCTCACCCGGGGGTACCGTGGGGATGGGGAGTGGAAGTGTCTCTCTCTCCACTTCTTCCCCCTCCATACCAGTGCCCTGGTGGATGCCATTTTGGATATAAACATGTAGCAGCTGCTCCAGCTCTTCTGCACACAGAGCAGTTAGAGGGGACTGTCAACAGGGGCAACCACAGCAGTTCGAGACAACTGATGGGGTCTGTCCCCACTTGTCATCGGGGCAACACCAGTTCCATTGCACCTGACCACCACTGGCAACGGACAGGGAGGAGGCGTCATCCCCAAGAAGGAAGTGCTGACCACAGGGACTCTTATACCCATCCAGCACAAATATGAAAGGAGTAAGGCTGCAGCCAGTAGATATCGTGCACCCTTGTGATCCAGGGATTTTACCAGAGGGAAAAATCCACATTCCCCATTTGCTCCTCCCATCCTAGCTAGGAGGATCAAACTGAATCTGACTCAGTGAAACACACATGGGCAGTCACACTGGGAGCCCATCAGTCTGTCTGTCAACAGGACAGGCTAGTGGGGCAGAGTGGACTCTTGCACTCCTCGACCATAGGCGCTCTGGGTGCTGAGACTGAAAATGTGATGGTGTGGGAGAGGGCAAGGTGTAGCTGGGGTTCTGGGGAAGCTCTGGGTGCAAAGCTACACTCTGAACTCCTTGGTTGACAGGCAGCTCATTGCAGCTGGAACCATGCACACATGGAGGACTGTGCAAATCATTCACGTGGAGGAGTGCTGAACCCTCTCTGGATTAACACCTAGGAATTGCTCAGCTTGAAGAAAAGGAGGTGACAGAGTGATCACATCGACATACGTGAGCAATCCCCCAGCCTTCTGTTAATAAGAGGAGAGCTACCACCCCTAACTTAGGTGTTATGCTGGGATACTTGCTCCACAGTGGAGCACTGGCCAGTTCTCCCTGGACACACCCACTACACACATTTCATTATTCACCAAATGCACAGACATTCCACTAAGCCATAGAGGCACAGCTCAAAGATAAAAGCCATCAGGAAGAAAAAAAATAACTCACAAATACCTAAAAATAAAACCAGAAATTCAAGAAACAAGAAAAAGGAAGACATTATGACCCACCACTCAAAAGGAACACAACATTTCAATATTAGAATGTGAAGAGGAAGAGACTGATGGAATGCTGGAAATGGAATTAAAAAAATTAATCATAGTATTACTCAAAAGATATCAGAAGCAAATTCATGAATTAAGATGAAATAAAGACCTTCAATAACAAACAGAAATTGAAAAGAATTTGTTGCTACTTGTCCAGCCTTACAAAATATACTTAAGGAGGTGCTACACATGGAAACACAGAAACATGATCAACACTATGAAAGAATGAGAAGGCAGAAAATTCTTCAATAGAAGTACAAAAGAAATTCAAAGTAAACAATAGGAATACTTATGGAAAATGGCAGGGCCAAGTCATTACTTATCAATAGTCATCCTGAATGGAAATGGCCTCAAGTCTCCAGTTAAAAGATACAGACTGGATTAAAAAACAAGACCCATCTAATTGCTGCCTACAAGAAATACATCTCATCAACAAAGATATACACAGACTGAAAGTGGAAGGTAGGAAAAAGATATTCCACGCTAGCAGAAACCAAAAAGAGCTGGTGTTGCCATCCTAATATCAGAAAAATTAGACTTTAACCTAAGAACTGAACTGTTAAGAGACAAAGAAGGGCACTATGTATTGATGAAGGGATCAATTCAACAGTAAGATGTGGCTATAGTAAATGATTATGCACCTAGTTACAGGGCCCCTGACTATTTAAAAGAAATGTTAATTGATCTAAAGGGAGACATAGACTCCAATACAATAATGGGGAACTTCAATACCACATTTTCAGCAAAGAACAGATCAACAAGACAGAAAATCAGGGAAGAAACAATAGAGCTAATTGATACTATATAACAAATGGATCTAACAGATATCTACAGATCCTTTCATCCCACAGAGGCAGGATACACATTCTTCTCATATTAGTGCCTGGAACTTTCTCTAGGATACACTATAGCTAGGCCATAAAGCAAGTCTCAGCAAATTAAAAAAAATCACAATCACATCATGCATCTTCTCTGATTGTAGTGGAATAAAGCTGGAAATCAACAACTCAAGAATCTCTAGATCATATGGAAACACATTGAGACTAAACAACATGCTCTTGAATGAACAATGTGTCATAAGAAAAGAGAAATCAAAAATTTCTGAAAACAAATGAAGATGACAATACATCATACCAAAACCTATGGGATACTCAAAAGGAGTATTAAGAGGGAAGTTTATTGTATTAGTACCTACAGAAGAAATTGGAAATGTACCAAACAAATGAGCTATCAATACATCTCAAGGACCTAGAAAGACAACAAATCAAACCCCAAATTAGTAGAAAAGAAATAATTAAAATTGAAGAAACAAAATTGAAACAAAGAATACATTAAAAATCAGTAAAATGAATAGCTGCTTTTTGAAAAAATAAACCAAACTGATACACCATTGGCACAACTAGCCAAAAAAAGAACACCAAACCAATAAAATCAGAGATACAAAAGGAAACGTAACAATAGGTACCACAGAAATAAAAATAATCATCAGGAATTACTATAAAAGTTGAACACCAACAAAATGGGAAATCCAGAAGAGATGGATAAATTCCTAGACACATACAATCTACCAAAATTGAGTCATGAATACATAGAAAACCTAAACAGACCAATAAACAACACAGAAATTGATTAAGTAATAAAGACATTCCCAACAAAGAAAATTTCAGGACTGGATGGCTTCTCTGCTGAATTCTACTAGGCATTTGAAGAATAACAAATTCCAATTCTTCAAGCTATTTAAAACAATTGAAAGGTAAGGAAACCTCCCAGACTACTTCTATGAAGCCTGCATCATCTTAATTCCCAAGTCAGAATAAGATGCAACAGAGAAAGAGAACTTTAGACCAATATCTCTGATGAGCATAGATGCAAAAATCTTTAACAAATATCAGCCAATTGAATCCAACAACACATCAGAAAGATCATTCATCTGGATCAAATGGGATTTATCCCTTGTATGCAGAGATGGTTCAACATTCTTAAATCAAAAGAAGTGACACATCACATTAATAAACAAAAATAAAACCATATGATTATGTAAATAGATTCAGAGAAAGCACTTGATAAAATACAACACCCTCTCTTTATGAAAACCTTAAGCAAATTGGGTATAGAAGGAACATTTGTAAATACAATCATGGCAATCTATGACAAACCCATGGCCAGCATCCTATTGAATGGAGAAAAGATGGAAACATTCCCCCTAAGATACAGAACCAGACAAGGATGCCTACTCTCACCATAGCTATTTAATATAGTACTGGAATTTTAGAGCCATTAGGCAAGAAAAAGAAATCAAAGGGCTAGGAATTGGAAATGAGAAAATCAAACTATTCCTATTCGCTGATGACATGATCCTTTACATAGAGGATTTAAAAAACTCCACTGAGAAATGATTAAACTCATAAAGGAGTTTGGTAAAGAGGCAGGAAAGAAAACACAGAAAAATCAATAGCTTTTGTATATACAGACAAGGTCATGACTGGGAAAGAACTTTTAAGATCAATCTCATTCATGATAGCACAAAAAATAATTAAATACCTTGGAGTAAATTTAACCAAGGATGTCAAAAACCTCTACAAAGAAAATTGCAACACACTGAAGAGACAAAAAGGAGACAGAAAATAAATGTTCTATGTTCATGAATTGGAAGACTCAACATCATCAAAATGCTCATACTGCTGAAAGCAATTTACAGATTCAATGTGATACCAATCAAAACCAATGACATTCTTTGCATATATAGAAAAAATGATTCTAGAATTCATATGGAAACACAAGAGACCCCAAAGCAATCTTATGTAACAAAGCCAGAGGCATAACAATACCTGATTTCAAAACATACTCAACTAATAATATAACTCAAAACATACGCAACTATAATCAAAACAGCCTGGTACTGGCATAAAAAAAACAGCCTTGTAGACCAATGGAACAGAATAGAAACTCCAGAGATCAATCTAATCATCTACAATCAACTTTTCTCTGACAAAGGAACTAATATCATTCCCTGAAGGAATGACAGTCTCTTTAACAAATGGTGCTAGATCTCCACATACAGAAATATGAAACTAGACTCCCTACCTTAAACGTTACACAAAAATGTACTCAAAATGAATCAATAACAAATTTATGACCAAATATCATCAAATCACTAGAGAACATTGGGGAAACTCTGCAAGACACTGGCATAGGCGAAGACTTCCTGGAAAAGACCCCAGAAGCATGGGCAATCAAAGCCAAAATTAATAATGGGATTACATCAAACTGAGGCTTCTGCACTGCAAAGGCAACACTCAGCAAAGTGGAGAGATAATTGACAAAATGGGAGATATAAAGAGCCCAAGAAACTCAGCAACAATAAAACAAACAATCCAGTTAAGAAATGGGCAAAGGACTTGAACAGGCATTTATCAAGAGAGAAATTCAAATCGCCAACAGACACTTGAGAAAATGCTCAGGATCACTAGCCATGAGAGAAATGCAAATCAAAACCATGGTGAGATGGGGCCAACACTATGGTGTAGTGTGTAAAATCACCGCCTGCAGTGCCGGCATCGCACATGTGCACCAGTTTGAGTTCCAGCTGCTCTATTCCCAATCCAGCTCTCTGCTATGGCCTGGGAAAGCAGTAGAAAATGGCCCAAGTGCTTAGGCCGCTGCACCCACGTGGGAGACTCAGAAGATGATCCTGGTTCCTAGCTTTGGATCAGCACACCTTTAAGCTGTTGCAGTCAACTTGGGTAGGAACCAGCAGATGGAAGACCTCTCTCTGCCTCTCCTTCTCTGTGTAATTCTTTCATATAAATAAATAAATCTTAAAAAAAGAACATGGTGAGGTTTCACCTCCCTCCAGTTAGAATGGCCCATATACAGAAATCAATAAACAAGAAATGCTGGCAAGATGTGGGAAAAATAGTATCTTATATACTTTTGGTGGACATGTAAACTGGTGCAACTATTGTGGAAGACAGTATTTTGATTCCTCAAAAATTTGAATATAGATCTACCATATGATCCAGCCATCCAACTCCTGGGAATATTCCCAAACCAAAAGAAAACAGTACATGCAAGAGTTATCTATATCCCCATGTTCATTGGAACACAATGCACAATAACTAAGACTTGGAATTAACCCAGATGTCCAACAACTGATGACCAGAAAAAGAAATCATAGTGTATTTACACTCTGTAGTACTACTCAGCTGTAAAACAAAACAAAACAAAACAAAAAAACAAACATCTTTTGCAACAAGATGGTTGCAACTGGAAACCATTATACTTCATGAGATAAGCCTGTCCTAAAAAGACAGGTATCATTTATTCTCCCTGATCCAAAGTAACTAATAAAGTACTTGAAATATAATGTATTGAATACAATAGACATCTTGAGAAGCAATGATTGTTTATAGCCCTTATTTCTTTCATTGAGAAACAGTGTTTTGTATTCTCTCTCTCTCTTTTTTTTTTTTTTTTTTTACAGGCAGAGTGGACAGTGAGAGAGACAGAGAGAAAGGTCTTCCTTTGCCATTGGTTCACCCTCCAATGGCCGCCGCAGCAGGCGCACCGCGCTGATCTGAAGGCAGGAGCCAGGTGCTTTTCCTGGTCTCCCATGGGGTGCAGGGCCCAAGCACCTGGGCCATCCTCCACTGCACTCCCTGGCCACAGCAGAGAGCTGGCCTGGAAGAGGGGCAACCGGGACAGAATCCGGTGCCCCGACCGGGACTAGAACCTGGTGTGCCAGCACCGCTAGGTGGAGGATTAGCCCAGTGAGCCATGGCGCCGGCCTTGTATTCTCTTTATACTATTTGTTGAACTCTTTTACTTATAGTAGGATTAACTATATGGTCATTAAATTTACTCAAAAAGATCATTGTAAAAATTAACAGTGGGAATCCAAGAGGGAGGGGAAGGAAGGGTTGGAGCACGTGTGGGAGGGACGGTGAGAGGGAAGTGCACTATGTTCCTAAAATGGTATGGAGGAAATATATGAAACTTGTATAACTTAAGTATATGAATAAAAACATTTTAAAGAGACAAGCAATGATTATATATAAGATCCAGAATGTTCACTTTGGTAAAGTCAAGATATCTGATGAGGCACAAGATAGGAGGGACAGAAGATGAGATTTCTACCAGAATATACATGTTATGAGTTAAAATGTATCTATCTTATCCACTCTCCAAAATCAAATTCTGAAATCTTGCCTCCTACTAGCTAACAGTGTGACAATATTAAAAATGAAGTCATTTGTGTTAAGACTAATGTAATATGCCTGATACACTAATAAAGGGGAGTATTTAAATACAGAGAAATATATCCAGCAAAGATGATATGAAGAAACAGGAGAATACAGATATCACAAAGGCCTGGGACAGGTCCTTTCCTCAAGCCCACAGAAAGAACCAACTGTGCTAACACCTTGATCCCCTAGCCTCTAGACTGCCAGTCAACACAACTCTGTTGTTTAAGCTACCCAACCCACAATACTTTGTTTGCAGTCCAAGAAAACTAACACATCAGACAGATTAGTGAGCGTCAATACAAAGCAGGGCAGAAGAGAAGGACCGAAGGGAACAGGTCTGTGAAATTTGCAATGATTCTGTAGGGACTGCTCCGATTCCCAAATCAGATAAGGAGGAATTTGAGTCCTGATATTAACACTTTTAAGATACATTACTTTACAAAGATATGTAATATCTGTGTGTTTTTCTACCAGGAATAATGTCCACTCTGTAGAATACTTCTGAAAATCTGATATGATGCTTTGAAAATACCAAGCACAATGCTAAGTATATAGGAGGTGCTAAGCAAATATTAATGCTGTTGTTGATGGTTGTGAGAGTAAAAATGTTTTCAGTTTTTGTTTAAGAGTAATCTGGAAGCACTGCAAACTCCAGAGATATTAACCCAACATTGTGTTCCTGAAGTGGATGATGACTGATATCCAAAGAACATTCCTAGTTGGAAAGTTCATGAGCATGGAAGAATGGTAGCTTTCATATGAAATCACCCACTGCCTGTGTCTCATAATATTAACTCTAAAGGTTAACAATTGATGACAGTCTCAAATTATTTTTTTCCATGATTCATACAGAGACCCTTGTCCGAGAATGCACTGATATTTACCTATTTGGGTATCTTCTTCGCTTCGTGAGTTGCTCTTGGATGGCGAAACTCATATCGTAGTCTTATTGCTCGAGTACCAAGTATAGTACAAGTAGTAGCAATATCTCAGAAAATTTTGAAACTTGCATAAAAATGAATAAATGCAGACCCCTCATCTTTGCCTTTTAGTATGCAAAAGAAAACTCTTACAGCATAGTGAAGACATTTGGGAATGATTTGCTTACTAAGCAGTTTTATACTATCTAGAAACATTGTCCTCTAAGATAACAGAGATAACATCTCATTCTTGTGTGAACATCTGTTCCGGTGAGTCAGCAAAAATATGAATAAACCTGATAAATGATGAGTGTGTGAAAGAGACTGCCATGTTAGAGCCCTTTTGTCTTGACACACCCCACGTGCCCCTCCCTCTGAATTGGGGCTATTTTTCTCCCGGCATCACTCTAATAACTTTTTGCAGATTAGACATTTTCAATTTCATTTTTCCTTTCCAAGAAAAGTTTTTGGCATTATTAAAGGCAGAAGTACTGAAACACTTCTGGTGGAATTTTTCTTCTTTGTGAATTATTTATGTTGGGACAAGTTCTTCAAAATCAGCAAGTCACAGTATTGAAAAGGATTTTAAACAAGCTCATCTCTGCTGTTGCCTGCAGACAGGCCTCCTCTGCTAAACCGCCAAAGAGATTGAGTGGAAACTGACAGAAGCTTCCTCTAAAATGTTTTGCAAGGCTTCAGATCATCCTCCTTGGGAAGCTGACATTTTTTTTTTTGGACTTTAGATCCATATTCTTTAAGTACAGATGAAGAACCCTTTACCTGCTTGATAGTAATTGGTTTTTCTGCTACTGAAGAATTCATAGGTGCTAGATATCGAGTGGATCATGCTTTAGCTAGTGTGGACGATGTTGAACTAAGTATATAATTTTTTTCTTTTAACTTTTTAAAGGAAATTTTCATTATATTTCATTGAGAAGGTAAAGAAGACTCCCTGATTCCTATTCCATAATTCTGACTCTCTTTGCCCTGCCTTAGTCTCCCAACATATATTAATTGAGTTTCTACTGGATTACAGATGTTATGGTAGGCTTTTGGAATTGAGTAGTCAAGACAGCATGTACCCAGAGTAATCTCACTGTATCTTCTTTTCCCTTCTATAAGATTAAATCTTTAACTTCAGGATTTTAAAAGTTTTAGAAATGACGAAGTCTCTCACCCAAGAATGTACTTTACATCAAAATCAAGGACTGTACAACTAAGTCCCAGATCAATTTAAAATGCACAAAGGAATCTAAGAGTTGATAAAATCAATGTATCAACAAAATGGTCAACGACAAGTAGGCCAAGTAGAAGCAGATATAATCTGGAGGCGGGAATTGTGGACCCAAACCTCTTTTTATAAGATGCTAATATACAAAAAGGCCCTCAGACAGGCATTGAGGTGTAATGGTCCAATGATTAAAAAAAAAAAAAAAAACTTTTACTTTGTTTATTGCCCAAAATGAAAAAGAAAGGGTGGTCCAAGTTTTTAGCAGGGTAAATCAGAAAGAATAGGATCATGCTAGAAATAAACCTAACAATAATAGAAATTTCATGTGTTAAAACTTAACGTGCCTTTCATATATAGGCAATGTATGGAGCGAAAGGCACCAAGCAGATCTGAGTATCAACAAGGTAAGCATCAATGCTTGGAGCTCAGGGTCAGTGATGGACTCACCATTTGCCTTCCAAGCCCTTAGTTCTGAACCAAGAGCATGGCAGGCATTCAATGGATGAGTGACCAAATGGATGACTTTTTACTCTCCTGGCATAGGGCAGTGTGGCCTTAAAAAAGTCTCCAATTTAATTCTCATTTTCATTTTTTCCACATTAAAAAACAGGTATGTAAAATATATGTCCTAGTATTATTTTGATGATCAAATGATAAAGCACCTATGGCGCTGAATGTGCTTGATGAAGTTTTTTCCCTAAGATTTGTTTATTTGAAAGGCAGAGATAGAGAATAAAGGAGAAAGAGTGAGAGCAAAGGAGGGAGTGAGGGAAGAGAGGGGGAAGGAGGGATGAAAAGCAAGCAAGGGAGAGAGAGAATATGAATAAATGAATGAATATGAATGAATGAATGAATTGATCTATTTGCCAGTTTACTCCCCAATGGCTGCAACTGCTAGTGCGGGGCCTGGCAAAAACAGGAGCTTCTTCCAAGGTCTCCTATGTGGATGCCGGGCCCCAGGTACTTGGGAAATCTGTTTTCTCGGGCCATTAACAGAGAGCTGGATAAGAAAAAGAACATCTAGGACTAGAACCAATGCCCATATGGGATGCCAGCAGTGCAGGCAGAGGCTTAATCTATATCACTGCACTGGCCTGGTGAAAAACATTGTTAGCATCCCTAACTCCATTTTTCTGTCTCCAATCTTGAGTGTAACTAGCATCAGAAAACCAATTCCCAGCTTGCTCTAAGCTTTATATTAGCACTTTCTAGGACTTTTCTTGACATCCGAAGGGGAAGGACTCGCTGATTCTATAATAGACATACTTATTAAAATGCCTTAGATCATCTGGAATACAGGAATTATAAAAAATAAAAAAGTACAGTATCAATAAACCATTCTTGAGTAATTAACGTAATTTTCATGCATTGAGATTTATAATAGCAAGATATATACAATTATATGCAAGAGATGTGATGGAGAAGTCTCTAAGACTTCTTATTTGGGGCCCGAAGCCATGGCTCACTTGGTTAATCCTTCACATGCGGCACCAGCATCCCATATGGGCACCAGGTTCTAGTCCCGGTTGCTCCTCTTCCAGTCCAGCTCTCTTCTGTGGCCTGGGAAGGCAGTGGAGGATGGCCCAAGGATGGCCTGCCCCGGCATGGGAAACCAGGAGGAAGCACCTGGTTCCTGGCTTCGAATCAGCATAACTCTGGCCATAGCGGCCATTTGGGGGGTGAACCAATGGAAGGAAGACCTTTTTCTCTGTCTCTCTCTCACTGTCTAACTCTGCCTGTCAAATAAATAAATAAAATTTAAAAAAATGACTTCTTATTTTACTATTCAGTTTTAAAATCATTCATTTCACAAGATTCTTAATTCTGGTAGGCAAAATGACATATCAAATATTTCTTGAACAAGTCTACAGATAGATTAGAAAATAGTCACTACTGTATGTTTGCACCAAGATTTGAGAATTTTTAAACCTGTCCAATAACACTAATAATTTAAAAGGGCTGGACTTTCACCTTGAAATGCTTTTACTTCGATCTTGACAAAATCAAAGCACATCAAAACATCTTAAAGAGGCCGGCGCCGCGGCTCAATAGGCTAATCCTCCGCCTAGCGGCGCCGGCACACCAGGTTCTAGTCCTGATCCGGGCGCCGGATTCTGTCCCGGTTGCCCCTCTTCCAGGCCAGCTCTCTGCTGTGGCCTGGGAGTGCAGTGGAGGATGGCCCAAGTGCTTGGGCCCTGCACCCCATGGGAGACCAGGAGAAGCACCTGGCTCCTGGCTCCTGCCATCGGATCAGCGTGGTGCGCCGGCCGCAGCGCGCCAGCTACAGCGGCCATTGGAGGGTGAACCAACAGCAAAGGAAGACCTTTCTCTGTGTCTCTCTCTCTCACTGTCCACTCTGCCTGTCAAAAACAAACAAACAAACAAAAAAAACCTTAAAGAAAGAGAATAATAGAACTCAAACATATGAAAACAAATGTTTGTTGGAGAAAATAAAGGTGAAGGTAGCTGGAGAAAAAGATATATTGTGATACAGGAGTGTAGCTTAAACATTTTTTTTTTTTTAATGGGACTTGTCTGATACATGAAGGAGCAAAACTTTCTAATCCTTCCATTTCAATGAAATTGATAGAGGACATTATCAAAGGGTTAGCTGATCAAAAATAACTTAGTAATTTTGGGGCAAAGAAATTAGAAGTAATTCAAAGAGTTAAAATACAATTTTAACAACACTTATTCCCTTCCAATCTACTTTTTGCTGTTGAGAGAGGCCATGTGAAGCCCAACTTTCTCGGGGAATTCAGGTCCAGGTTCCTACTTTCCTGTGTGGATGTAGGCAACCTATCAGTTTCATTACATCTAAGGTTTTTCAGTTTTAATAGCCAGCACTAATAAGCATTTTAGACATATTAGTTCATTTAACTCTCACAATAATGCTGTCAGGTAGTAATATTATTCTTCAAGTAAAAAAGTTGCAAGGAGATAAAAATAGTAAGTAGAAATTTTTAAGATTTCAAAATATTAACAACTACAAGGGAAATTATAGAAAAACTACTTATCTGATTTGGCTACACATGAAGGTCAAATTAATGATATTGTATCCCAAACACTTGGACCCATACCCAGCACTCAGAAAACATGATATAAGTCTGTCATGGAGATTCATGTGAACAAAATTCTTACCACTTATAACCATTGGAATATAAAGGAATAATATGATTGATTGCTAATTCCTTTTTATTTTGGCAGTTAATAAGTCTTCCATAGAAAGGCAAACCAAGAAATAACATTCTAATGATATTTATTCTTTGATTTGAATATTTTCCTATTTGAAATTAATGTTTTGATCAATCACATACTACTCGTATGTTTCACAACTAAATTGAGGATTTTAAATTTATTCCCTCTAATCAGTGACTTATTTCTCAAAAATAAATTGAAATTCATATATTTTTCTCGTGAAGAAATATGATAGCAAATGACAAAGATATATATGTCACATATAGGTAACTTTTTCTAGACAAGAAAGAAGTTGAATATTTTCAGCTCTTAAGAAAAAATGTGTATGTCATGATATCTATTTGCTATGACGGATTCAAGTTAATACCTTTAAAAGATGGATACGTATTATACTTACAGTATGCTTGGATATAACATCCAAAGCTATCATAATTAATGTTTTCATCCAAGCATTAGATCTCAAAAATATGGAAGGGCATTTAGAATTTGCTTAAAATTATTTTTGAGGATATGAGAGGAAAAAGTCGGCATTGGTTAAAGAACAGTAGCCTTGAATGCTGACAACCCATCCTCCAGGCCTGGCTTTGTGACTGTATCTGTTTTTAGACCTGGGTAAATATGATAATATTCTGTGTCTGCTTGACTGAGTTAGGGGATGCCTGCATAGTCCTATTTTGTTTCTGCATATGTTTGTGTGAGGGTTTCTGGAAGAAATCAACATCTGGTTTATTTGATGAAGTAAAAATTCACCTTCACTGATGTAGGTACACATCATCCAATTTGGTGAGGACCCAGTTACAACAAAACTACACTTGATCTTAGCCAAAAGGCCGAGAAGTGATAGAACAAAACTGAAGAAAGGTGAAATCTTACTCTTTCATCTACCCCTCCCCTCGACCCAGGCACAGAGAAACCTGGACTAGTACAGTAAATTAATGTCTCTAAACTTCTGTTCCTGTATCTCTAAAATGAGTTTAGCTGTGAAAATTAAACATATGAAAGTATTCTTAGAAATAATAAAGTGCTCTAAAAGTTCCAAATACAGACTAACCAAAGAAATTACTTGCTTATGTATTTTGCAAGATTTCTGTAGCCAAAGTTGTACAATTCTTTCAAAAGTATTTAGTTCTTTGAAAAAATAGTGTCAATTTATTTTCTCCTGGTACACAAATATTCCCTCAGTTATGTCCAAAGAAGTTTTAAGCGGAATGTGATTTTTATTTTTATAGTCCATACTTGAACTTGTGGGGACTTTTCTGAAAGGTGACACAAAGCAAGAAGATAGATTTTTCTCCTTGGATTGTAAACTGGCTCTGTAGATAATTTCAAAAGCGTAATTTATCAAAAGACTCTGACAGTGCCACGAGAATCAGAACAATTTTTAAGGTCATCTCATTAAAGGGAAAGGATCATTTGCATGTGGAAATCCTGGTGTGTTTTCTCAAAGTATGTCTCTAACTTAAAGTCACAAGTTCTATTTTTGATTTTCCATTTACTTGCAAGAGAAAACACTTCAATTCATACCTGATGCTAGGCTAACACCATAAGCAGACCTGCAACATAGGGATATTTGAAACAAATAGAAAAATCACTCACTCAAGAAAGTCAGTATCGTGTCTGATGGTGAATTTCCTACCACTTCAGTTTCCTTGTCACTTTTTCCCTTTTGCCCGTGGGATATCTGCAGTAGATGTTCATCGGGATTCTCTTTATGGCACCTGGTCAAGATTCTTCAATACACTCAGCTACACAGAAGGGCCACAACACACTCATCGGAGTCTGCTTCACAATTTGTAGCCATGAACCTAAGATAACTTCAGTGAAGAACAGTCTAGGGTAGTCATTTGAACAACAAAAGATTACACACATGGGAAGTGTGGAGTATGACTTGGGACTGCTTTCTAGCTTACTTTGGACTGAACCAAAGTGGTTGAACCAAATAAATATTTGCTTCTACAAAACAAAAAGTTTGCAAGAAGGCAGTTGAAATTAAGCCTTCTGATTTCCTTGCAGTGTTATTCTGTGACTTCATTCCTTATGTTCAAAGCTGGCTCTTATACCTCCCAGCATCCTATCAACATTATACCAAGAAAAAAGGAAAGGTTAAAGGGTAAACATTGAGTGCTAACTGAATCCCTTCCCTTCCCCTCCATCTCCCTCTCCTTTTCTTCTTCCTCACTCCCTGTCCTGTTCTCCTCCTTCCTTTTCTCTCCTCTTTAACCTCTTGTTCTTCTCTTTCTCCATATTCCTCTCCTCTCCTTCTGAAACCATTAGCTCTTTAGGAACTTTCGTCCACATGACTTTTGTTTGTAGTTTGTTGTTCACAATTGTATCATTTGGTCAAGAAAACGTGTATGGTGGAATGTATTCTAGGCGGTTGTTCTCTTAATGAGGAAGGAAAGGACATATGGAAGTTATGTCTAGCTCACTCACTCCACTTTAATAAAGCATTTAAAAACTGCTCTCAAAGTTAAATACACTCTAATACCTCCAATATATGTGCTGTCTTATGGACCCAAATGTGTACTTATTCTGAAGATTTTGCCTTATTCCTTGTTTACCGCCTAGCACACAAAAAAAGCTAAATTTATGATTTATTTCTTTCCAATCTTAGGTTTGAAATCATTCTGACTCTTGGATTTATCAAAATGACTGATGCATTGCCGATGAATTTTAAATATGTGTGCTTTGATTCATGGGGGCATTCAATGATAAATGCTAGGTAAGCATTCTTAAAGCTTTTGCACTTGGGGCCAAATAACTTTGATTTGATTGAAAACACAAAACATTCCAGGGGCCACCGCTGTGTGCAGTGGGTTAATCCTCTGGCCTGAAGCGCTGGCATCCCATATGGGCGCTGGTTTGAGACCTGGATGCTCCACTTCTGATCCAGCTCTCTGCTATGGCCTGGGAAAGCTGTAGAAGATGGCCCAAGTCCTTGGGCCCCTGTACCCACGTGAGAGACCCAGAAAAAGCTCGTGGCACCTGGCTTTGGATCGGTGCAGCTCCGGCCATTGTGGCCAATTGGGGAGTGAACCATTGAATGGAAGACCTCTCTCTCTCTGCCTCTCCTTCTCTGTGTAACTCTGATTTTCAAATAAACAAATAAAAATTTAAAAAAAACATTCTATATTATGTTTTAATACTTCTGGGCCATTGCTGAAATGGGGGAAATCCACATTCTATTTTCATTACCTGAAACAACTCAGATTGGTGAAAGCCAGGGGTAGAAATCCTCTGGATGTTTATACCAAAGGTTGGAGAGCAAACTTAGTGTCTAACACTTCGGGATGCCTTTGATTTGTTTCAGATGTTAGGTGTTTACATATTCAGATAATCCTCCAGTTCTTTTTCCTATTAATACATTTTTATTAGACATTGCCTTGTCTATATTTTATTAGAGGTGTCTGTATAATGTCTTTGCTATATAGCCATGAATTTCTCTTTGCATTAAAGTCCTCTGTCACCCATGGCCTAGCACAATCCTGGAACATATGTCAAAATAAGTGTACAGTACATGAATGACTTTGGGCCAGTTTCTAAGCCTCTCTATACTAAAATGTCCTCATTAGGAAGCATAGAAGCAAAACTGTTTAGCTGTTTGCAATCATGAGATGTGCTGATTTGAGTCCTTACTCTACAACTTACTATTCTAGAAATGCTAACATGTACTATTTTGCCATGCATGCATTCACTCATTCGCTCAACTACATGATGAGAACTGTGCTGGACACTGGGAATTTATGAGCGGATAGTAGCTCATAGTGGAGGAGACAGAAAAGTGCAAGATGAATGATCCAGTCTTGTCTTTTCCTTCTGGTAGGTTAGTAAGGCCTGCTTCCTCTTATTCTGTGAATTCAGTCCGTAGATATTGATGACTATTATGCTTTAAATTATTCTAGAAATACAAAGATTTAAAGTTTTTGTTCAAAAACATTTTTTGAAATGCTAAAATAATTTGACTGACTACTCAGTGTTCTCAATAATAAAATAGTACCATGCTAGAAGCACCAGAGAGAGCTTAGATCATGATCTACAATGGATGCCTGTGTTGGGAGTCCCAGAGACCACGTCCAGGTCCAGTGATTCACCAGAAGGGCTCACAGAACTCAGTGTATAGTCATACTGAAGGATTATTACATACTGCAAAAGGATACAAAACACATGGAACAAAGTCCAGGGGAATACAGGTGTATGCTTCCAAATGCTGTCTATCTCTCAGTATGAGCACATGGGACTTACTTTTCCCTCAGCAAAAAGTTATGAAAATACTTTCAAAAGTGAAGAAAACTTAGAGACTCAGTGTCCTAGGCTTTTAGCTTTTATCAGTGCACAGTTACAGAGGCACTCTCAGCCTAGGACATAAAGATTTCAGACTCCCAAGATGAAAAAAGGTGTTCATTTTATTATTTCCTACAGTATAGGTGCAAGAAAACACTCATCATTTATGTAATAGCATGAGTCCTCCCCACATCCAAATTCCCAGAGACCAAAGGTCAAGAAGCCCTATTTATCTCTACCAGTCCTGTATCAACTCTTAACCCTTTTCCAGGCAATGTCTAAGTCAAAGTCATTTGAGAAAAATGCTTGACCTTTTGGAGTCTCTAATTCCTTGTTAATGGGGAGCCTAAGAGTTAAGAGGTGCAATGATTGAGGAAGAAACAGAGTAGAACTCTATCTTCCCTCCTCTCTTCTGGACAGAGAGGGTGAGAATTCAGGCAACATATAAATTAGTCATATCATATCATCTGCTTGCCTTCCTCTGATTTTTCTGTTCATCACAGTTTTCATTACAGGGTGAACGGAGATGGTTTTCTATTTATATACATTAGAAGACCACTTTTGCTGCGTTCCCTGGGAGCACTGCTTATAGTGTTTGCCTATGCATTGCATGCATTGGAGCTCACAATTCAAAGTAGACCTCTGCAGAACCCTCTGGCCAATTGAGAGATCCATTTATAAATTTCACTTCGGAAGTCATTCATCATGTAAGTTCCGAGTTTAGAGTTTTGAGAGTTTGTAAAGTACAGCACACTTGTGAGGCATTTGAACTTTTCACAGCTGAAGTTCTTCATGAATCACTCCACTATATTGAAATGCCTGGACATGACTGACCTTGGAAAAATTTCTCCTGAATTTTCTGCTAACATACGGTATTTCTCTTTTCAACTTAGTCTCTCCTGAGCAAATAATTAACTTTGGGCCACTGGCTATAATTAAACAACCAAAAATAAATTCCTACACCTCTTGAAACAAAGCAAGAAATTATACAATCAATAATTAGTATCAAAATGGAGTCTTATCCTATTTTTCTTAAGATAGTTTTGCTGGCTCTATTTTGGGATGGTGGCTTGACAGCCTTTTTCCAAGAAAAATGGTTAGTTTAGTGAACAGAAAGGTGAAAGAAGTGTGTGGGAATAAAATATTTAAATTCCTGTTTTCTTAGCTGCTATAATAGTGCATGTCACTCAGTATTTAGAATTAGAAGGAATTTATCTGAAAATACTTGAAAAATGTTTGCAATCACAATTCTCTGAAATATAACAATCCACTAAAAGTAAAACGGCATTTTATTGATCCAATTTTAATCCCTTCATAGAGTAGCTTTATCCTACTCCCCCCTCCTCAAAAAAAGTGAAAACAAATAGTACTCTTACTAGCATTTTAACTTCTATAGCAGGATTTGAGGCTAAATTCTAAATACTTTTTCAGTACTTGCTATAGTTTAAATTAAAATGTCTGTAGGATTTAGTCATTCTGTCCTAATACCACTGCAATTGTGTTGAAATGAAAAGTTAGATGCCACAGCAAGTGCTACATCTCTCCATATATTTTAAAGGGTATTTTTAATGCTAGCAAACAATGCAAGATTATATATTTTAAACTATCATATGTGTAAGCACTGCCATATTAAAATGCCCATTATTTCTAGGAATGATTAATAATTAAAGACAATTTGTTTCCGGGGATTAATTTACTAAATTCTAAGAGGATCAATAGGAAGAAATACTATAATTAAAGGACCATGTGTTTCTGTATAGTTGGACACAAAGCAAATGAATGTTACAAAATATGTTTAAAGAAAAATTTGAGTGTGCTCTAGTATATGCTATTTGCTGTCACCTATAGAACTATAGGTGTTTAATAAGATTGTCTTAATCTTATTAAGGAAGGATAACACAATGAAGATTGAGAGTTCCAATGTTTTCATACTTAATTCTTGTCAAAGTTGAAATAGTGTGAAATTAGAATTAATTAACAGGAGAGATCTTGGACATTTTATAAAAATGTGAAAATTAAATCAAACATCTGAATAACTAATGAGTCAAAGTAGAAATCTAAAAGGAAATTGTAAAAAATCTTGAGACAAATGACAATGAATAAACACTAAAACTGCAGCAAAAGCATCCCTAAGAGGGAAGATTATAGCAATGTATACCTATATTAAAAAAGAATAAATATCTCAAATGTCATATACAAGGAGAAAAAAGGAAATCAAAGTTGGTAGAAAGAAAATAATAAAGATCAGAAAAATTAAGGGGGCCAACGCTGTGGTGGGTTACAGCCCTGGCCTGAAGCCCCAGCTGCTCCTTTTCCGATCCAACTCTCTGCAATGCTCTGCAAAATCAGTAGAAGGTGACCCAAGTCCTTTGGTCCCTGCACCCATGTGGGAGACCTGGAAGAAGCTCCTGGCTCCTGTCTTCTTATCGGCGCAGCTCTGGCTGCTGCGGCCATCTGGGGAGAATGAACCAGCAGATGGAAGACCTCTCTGTCTCTACCTCTCTCTGTAACTCTGTTTTTCAAAAAAAATAAAAAACAGGAAAAAATAGGAAAAATAAAAAAAATTGTTTCTCTGAAACAATTAACAAAACCAACAAATCCCTAGATAGACTGGTTAAGATAAAAAGACAAAAGATTCAGGGGCTGGTGTTGTGATGTAATGAGTAAATCAATTACCTGAGATGCTGGCACCACTATGCACATTGGGTTATGTCCTGGTTGTTCCATTTCCAATCAGGCACTCTGCTAATGGGCTGGGAAAAGCAGTGGAAGATGACCCAAGTGTTTAGGCCACTAAAACCCAAGTGGGAGTTGCAGACTGTAGTTTTTGGCTTCTGCCCTGGCAGTGTGGCCAACTGGTAAGTGAACCAGGAGATGGAATCCCTCAGTGTCTCCCTCTCATTCTCTATCTCTGACTTTCAAATAAATAAATCTTTAAAAAAAGAGAAAATATTCAAATAAATACTGATATAAAATTAAGAGAGATTACAACAGAGGCCTCAGAAACTCAAAGGATCATGAAGGATATTTATGAACAATTACATATAAACAAGTTGGCTAACTTACAGGAAATGGATCTATGCCTATGAAAATAGAACCTAAGTGATTGAGTCAGGAAAAAATAATCTTGGAAAAATCATTTAAAAATAAATATATTGAGATAGTCATAAAATACTTTCCAACAAATAAATGCCTAGGACCAAAGAGCTACATGGATAATTTTTACCCAATATTCAGAGAACAATTATTACCAATACTTCTTACAATCTTCCAAAATAGTACAACTAGAGGGAATACTTCCCAATATATTTTATGAAGCCAGAATCCTCTAGCTACTTAACCCAGACAAAAACACTGCAGGGCATGAAAACTATGATTCAATATCTCTAACATTGATGCCAAAATCTGCAATAAAATGCTAGCAAATTAAATTGTACAACACATAAAAGAGTTTCAGATATTCATAAAAAGTTTGGGTTTTTTCAATAGTTAAAATATTTAAAACAAAAAGATTATATAATATAAAAAAGTTATATTTATACCTAGCAGAGATATTTATCTTACGTGAATCAGTGTAACAGAATGAAAGGTAAAAGTCATATGATCACATCAACTGATGTAGAAAAATATTTCCAAAGCTCAATTTGCTTTCCGATTATATTATATACTACAGAAGGGAAGATTCTTTACATAATGAAGTTCATTCATGAAAAAAAGAGAGCTAACATAATCCATGGGCAAGAACTCAAAGATTTTTCACTAAGATCTGTGAAAGGCAAGGATATCCACTCTCACCACTTAGATTCCACATAGTTTCAGATGTCCCAGTAAGAAAAATAAAAATGTCACACAAATTAGAATGAAAAAAGAAACATTCTATTTTAGGGGACATGATTGGATCTTCAGAAAACCTCAATTATTCTACAAAAAAAAAATCTATTACTAATAAATGGATTCAGTAAAGTTCCAGGACACAAAATCATTTGCAGAAATTCAGTAGCATTTCTGTACAAGGAACCTAGCTGAAAAAGAAAGCAAGAAAACAATCCAACTTCCAGTAGCATGCATATAAGTGGGAGTAAATTTAATCAAAGAGGTGGAAGATTAGAACTCTAACACCTATAAGACATTGATGGCAAGAAATTGAAGAGGACATAAATAAATGCAAAGGTATTCTATTTTCATGGATAAGAATGATTAATGTTGAAATGCCCATATCACTCAAAGCAGTATAAATATTCAATGCAATCTTCAGCAAAAATCAAATATCATTATTCAGAGCAACAGAAAAAAAATCCTGAAATTTATTATGGAAACACAAAAAGCCTTGAATGGCAAATTTAATACCAAGAAAGGAAACAAAGTTGGAGGCATTACATCTTATGTTTTAAAATTATATTACAAAGCTATAGAAATAAAAACAATGTGGTACTAGCAACAACAACAACAAAAATAAGCATAGGTCAGAAGAACAGAATAGAGCGTCCAAAATTATTCTGACCAGTAGAACAGAACAGAATAGAGGGTCCAAAATTATTCCAAACATATTTGCTCAGCTAATTATTTTTTGGGGGAGACAGGCAGAGTTAGACAGAGAGAGAGAGAGAGACAGAGAGAAAGGTCTTCCTTTTCTGTTGGTTCACCCCCCAAATGGCTGTTATGGCCAGTGCGTTGTGGCTGGTTTGCAGCGCCGATCCGAAGCCAGGAGCCAGGTGCTTCCTCCTGGTCTCCCATGAGGGTGCAGGGCCCAAGCACTTGGGCCATCCTCCACTGCACTCCTGGGCCACAGCAGAGAGCTGGCCTGGAAGAGGGGCAACCAGGACAGAATTTGGCACCCCAACCAGGACTAGAACCTGAGGTGCTGGCGCCGTAGGCGGAGGATTAGCCAAGTGAGCTGTGGCACTGGCCTGCTCAGCTAATTATTCACAAAGATTCCAAGAAAGCAGAAAAGGAAAAGGTTAGTTTCTTCAATAAATACTGCTAGGAAAATTATATTTCCTCATTTAAATTAATTAATTTGGACACTTATCTTAACCCACACAACATTTAATTCAAAATTCATAAAAGGCATAAATTTCAGGTCTGAAATCATAAAACACCTCGAGGAAAAAATATGAGAATATCTCCTTGAAATTGACTCAGACAATATTTTTTTTGGATATTATGCTGAAAATCAGAGTTCAAAAGAAAAAGTAAACAGCTGAGACTATATCAAACTAAAAATCTCCACAATAAAAAGTAACAAAAAGAAATGGCCATTTTCAGACTGGAAAAAATATTTATGTGCCATGTATCTGAAAAAGTGTTAATGACAAAATTAATACAGGAGAAACACTGCAAGACATTGGCATAGGCAAATACTTCTTGAAGCACTGATAATAAAGGCAAAAATGGACAAATGGGATTATATTAAGTTAAGAAGCTTCTGCACAGGAAGCAAACATTAAACAAAATAAAGAAGCAACTGACATAATGGAAGAAAATATTTGCAAATTATAAGGAATAATATATAGGGTATATAAAAAGCTCAATAAACTCAATAATAAAATAATCAAGTTCAGAAATGGGATGATATTATGAATAGGCATTTTTTAAAGGATGCAATACAAATGGCCTACAGACTACATGAAAAAAAAATGCTCAGAATCCTTAACCATCATATATATGCAAATAAAAACCACCGTGAGGTTTCATTTTACCCCGATAAGAATGGCTATCATCCAAAAATCAAAACATAACAAATGCTGGTGAGAATGGGGGAAAAGGTACCCTAATACATTGTTGGTAGGAATGTAAATTGTGTGGCCATTATGGATCACATTTTGGCGATTCCTCTGAAATCTGAATGTAGACCTACCATATGACTCAGCCATCTAACTCCTGGCAATTAACCCAAAGTAAATGAAATAAGCAAATGAAAGGGTTTCTGCACTCCCATGTCTATTGAAGCTCAATTCCTAGTAGCTAAGATACAGAGTCAACTGGGACATCCATATGCCTGGATAAAGAAATTGTGGTATAGACATGTGAGGTACTACTTAGCCCTAAAAAAGAATGAAATCCTGTGTTCCACAAGAAAATGAATTCAACTGGAAACCACAATGCTTAATGAAATAAGCCAGTCTCCAAAGATAATATGTTCTTCCCAATTTGTGATAACTAAAATACATTATACAAAATAAGGACTATATGTGTAATATTAACATTTTGAGATTTCATTATTGTTTACAGCCCTTGCCTATACTCCTGAGGAACAGAGGTTTTCTAATTACTAATTGTTGAATTATTTAGTGGAGAGTTAAATGTATGATTATAAAGTTATTGAAACATACCATGTAAAAATTAAAGAAAACTATAAAAGAAGTAGGGAGGGTGAGAGAATGGAAGATTGAGTAGGCCGAGAAGTATCATTATGTTCTTAAAACTTTATATACAAAATACACAAAATTTGTTTACATAAATTTAAAAAAATAAAAATCAAATCTTTGAAAAATAAGCTGATTTTTAAAATGGGCAAGAGATTTAGACAAACATTTCTCTTAAGACAGAATGTGGCCAATATGGGTATGAAAAAGTGCTCAGTATCCTTAATCAAGAGAATGCAAATTAAAGCTACTATGAAACATCATCCCATGCCTGTTAGTATGACTGTTATAAAAAAGACAAGAAACAACAGTTGGTGAGGGTATAGAGAAAGACAACACTGGTATGTTGGTGGTGGTAATGAAGATTGGTGCAGCCATCATGAAACCAGTCAGGAGATTCCTGAAAGAATTTAAAATACAATTACCAGGGGTGGGCCTGGGGCACACTGTGGAAACACCTGCATCCCACACCGTGAGAACATGGTGCAAAAAACTAGCTGCCCCGTTCTGATTCCAGCTTTCTGCTAATGCACAACCGGCAAAGCATCAGGTGATGGCTCAAGTAGTTGGGTCCCCATCACCCACACAGAAGACCTAAATTGAGTTCTGGGCTCTTGGTTTTGATGTGTCCCAAACCAGGCTGTTACAGGCATTTAGAAAGTGAACCTGCAGATGAAAGATATCTCTGTATTTATGCAGAATATTACTATTCTGTAAAAAAAAATCAAAAACAGATACTACCATTTGTCCTAACATAGATGGGCTTGGGGAACATTAACTTAGGCTTAGTGAGATAAGTCAGACACAGAAAGCAAAATATGTCATGAATTCAATTAGTAAATGTAATCATAAAAATTAAAAATGTAAAATATACAGAAATAGAGAATGAAACTGATTTCCAGGGGTGAGGAATATGGAGGAAATGAGATGTTGATCAGATCATATAAAGTAGTTTACATGCTGGATAAACTATTCTAGATGTACAGCATGAGGACTACAATTAAGAAATTCCTATCATATTATTGTTATGTTAAATAGAGGTTAGCTCCTTTGCCCCCCAGACCCAAACTAACTAAGTTGATATGTTAATTCTGTTCACTATGGTAATGGTTTTACAACCTATATGTATCCCATAACACCATGTGGTAAACTTGAAATGTACAAAATAAAATTAAGGCAAAAGCAAAGCTGACTTGTCAAAACAAGATTATACATATATTGGATTTGTGTTGCTTTTAAGGTTTTCATATACCTTTTGAAACGTTTACTAAGATATGAATTCATATAAAAAACTGAGGAAAGTTTTTCAGGCCATTTTATAGTTAATTATTACGACAAAAAATAATGTATTTTCATAACTGGAATTAAGAGAAACCTTCATATTGTAAGTATTGAGACTATTTTCTTATTTAAAATACAGAATAGATACTGGCTAATCCTACCAGTATTTATCAAATGCCTGTTAACCATAGGTAGTTCTTTTTTACATCTGCCTCTCTAATGGCAAAGATATACAAGTACATATAATAAACCCAGACAAATGTTAATTCAAGCTAAAATTAGATTGCTTTGACTCTTGACTCTCTTCCTTCCTTTCCCTTATAGCTTTAGATATCAAATCTGGCTAAAAAGACCAATAGAAAAATATTTGGCCATTGCAAAACTGGAATTATTCACAACGTCCCTGAGTAGAGTGGATATCCACCCTGGTTTGGGCAGTGTCTGTTGAGATTTTAGAACAATCCCATGTCCTGGGAAAACCTTCAGTCCCAGACATGATGAGGCTGGTCATCCTAGCTATGAGCTCTTTCCATCAATGCGATCCACTTCTACCCTCTATTGGCAGGTGTGCACTGAAGTAAGAAGTTTGATAAAGTTATATCATTCAAGAGATCGAAACAAGCCTTTGGTTGAAGTAACTGGAAAACAGGCACAAAAAATATTCTGCTTATATAAATGCTGAAAATCTTATCAGGAAAATATAGGAAGTTATGATGGGATAGTAGAAATTTGAAGTAAAACAGATCACAAGCTACATCTTGTGTTTCTTTCTCTATTTCCTCCTGTTGAGGTTTTCCTGTCCCATACACATTGTGCACACTCGATTTTCTCCCATATTTTAATAAAACAAAACATTCTTCAACATGCTTCCATCTAGCCGAGTGCCCATCTCATTCCTGGATTTCTCTCACAGTTCCTTATGATTTCTCTATCTCCTTTCAGTTTTGTAGATCATTCCCCATCATGTGCCACTACAAGCTACTCCCTCCTTCAGTCTCTCCCTTCTATTGATTTACCCCATTTTCCTTCTCCCAAATCCTTGGCCATTTCCACCTAATCTGTTCTTACATTCATCTTACTTCACCTGCCCTTTGATTTAAGAATCCATGTTTTCTGGAGTTCTGTGACTGACTGACTTCTCTCTTTAATCTACCCATCATGTAGATATTACAAATACAACAGACTATTTGTTTAAAAGATGAAGCTTTTTTTTATTATGAAGCTTAAACTCTTCTGGAGAAAAACAGCCAATGGAAAAAATACTTTTATGAACTCATTATTGCACCGAAATAAGCTTATCTTTTAAGTTAGATCCAAACATTTTCTGAAGACTCCTCTCATTACATTCCTGTAGGAGTCTTAACAAATCTATGTGGACTTGGTGCCTCAAAAAAACTGCTATTTCATCTCCCATAGTTCTGAGGGTCTGAAGTCTAAAATCAAATGTCAACAGGGCTACATTTTCTTCAAAGTCTGAAAAGGAGAACGGTTCTTTTTTTTTTCTTCCATCTTCTAGTGATTTCAGGGTTTCCTTCACTTTTTAGCAACCTCACGTCAATCTCTGGCTACATTTGGAGATAGCATTGTTCCCTTTGTGTGTCTGTCTCTGCCATCTCTCTGTCTCCAACTTCTCTCTGAAGACACAGTCATTGAATTCAGGACCAGGGCTCATCATGTGACAAAATCTTAATTGAAATATATCTTCAGATGCCTTATTTCTGGTTAATGCCACATCCATAAGTTCTGGACGAACAGAAATTTGAGACACTCTATTCCACCCTTCACAATATTAAGAAGTGCTTGTTGCATAAATGAGAAATTCATGTGATATCTCTATTTGAATAGTTAATAGGCACCTAAACCTCAAGTCAAAAACTAAAATCATAATCATATTTTAAATCCAGCTTCTGATCACATGCAAATAGTCATGCATTGCATAAAGTTTTGTCAATAATGTACTGCAATATAACACATACCATAGAGCGTAAAAGTAAAATAGACTGTATCATCTAGGTTTGAACACACTCTTATGTTTCCACAATGACAAAATTGTCTGGCAACTCATTTCTCAGAGTATTTTAAGCAATACAACTAAGTACCCTGCTCCTTAGCTAAAGGCCTTGGAATCATCTTAGACAATTAGCTCACACACAGCCTCTCTCCATATCCTAACAAAAGCTAAAACCTGTCAATTCTGCTTCCTATAAATCAATCTATTTAGATACTTAATTCTACCACTTTTATTTAGGCCATTCATATTTATTACCTATTCCTTTCACCCATATTCTCTTCACTGTCTTACTAAATTTCTAAAGAGAACAACCTTATCATGGCACCTCTTCGCATAATATCTTCTAACGCTAATGTTTGATATGAACTATAGTTTCCCTTATAAGTAAATAGAATTGCCACAGTTGTTTAAGGATATACTCCTCCCAAAGAAGCTTTGAAGACTCAAAAATCCTTTTTGTGACTTCCAAAAGCCTTTTTCAACATGACTAACCAATAATCTCAGTTCCTTTGCTACTGCATCCAACAATTCTATAACACAACCATGTTCAACTAGTCGCTACTTTACAGCCAGTTTGAGCTATCACCACCACCACCCTACAACTTAATGAGCAAAGTTATCAAATAGTATTTAATTACTTTGTGTTTAATTTTTATACATATGTTGATGAAGGAGGTGTTACACTTTCCATATTATAAGTGAAAGAACATGAGATTGTCTTCTTGTGCAATAAATGACCATACACAGGACACTATTTCCTACATATATGAATAATAGTTAATTCATAAAACTCTCTCCCTAAAGGTTAACTTAATTTGGAAAGTTATCTAGGAAGATATGCATATTGCAGATATTCCAGCAATGACAGCAAGGATCAATAACTTTATAGTATTTTGATAGAAGAAAGCTGTGCCTGAGAAAAAGTCCTGAGGCTATAACAGCACTGAAGATGTGCATTTTCCATCCTGCCAGAACCCCACCTGAGACTGAAGTGTGATTTTTTTAAAAAATACAACTACAGTCTAAGTACAGGGTTGCGAATAGATTTGGCTAATCATTCATTCAATGAACATTCCTGCTAGATTTTCCATGTGAAAATAGTGAGATTACAAAGATTAACCAAAGAAGTCTTGTCCTAAAGATTTCATCTTTCATAAGGCATATTGATATCTGGACCCATATATTTATAAATGAAAGTATTTTTACTTCTTTAAATATTTATTGAACATTTACTCAGCTCTACTAGGACATGAAAAATCCCAGTGTTCCATTGTACAGGTAGAAGTTCATAATGTCCATGCTCAGACTGTATACTACCCTCCCTGTCCCATTGATTTCCACTCCTCTCTTCCTTCTTTACTGTTTGCTTGTATCTCTTTCCACAGCCAGTCCTTCAGCAATTAGAACGAAAAGTATGTCTTTTACATATTCTTGAATCCTTCACTGCTTCCCACTCAGTGCTAAGTAAAACAGAAAAAAAAATTTAGCCCAAAGCTGATACCTGGAAAATGGTGAGTAATAGAATCACAGTTATTAAAGTCAGAACCATTATCCAGGTTTGTGATATGTGCTCTATCTGCAAATCTGCCCTGTGGCTACTGTGGGATCTCAGTAGTGTTTAGGGCATGATCTCAGAGACTGAGGTACAAGCTGCAGGAAAAAGATGTCATTTTCCTGATGTCTGTTGTACTTTCCTGTGCAGCTTTGGCACCATGGAAGGAGAAATGTAAAAGCATCTTTGAGGGCAAGGGATAGCTTGCTGCTAAAACACTAACCTCGATTTTTATAGTGACTTGTCTGGCTTATACAGCTGGTTCGTACTCATTTGCTGGATCATCATCTTAAAAAAATATTTATTACTGATGTGAAAGTCAGAGTGACATACTGAGAAAGAGAGGAGAGACAAAGAGAACAACCATCTATTGGTTCATTTCCCAAGTAGCCACAAGAGTCAAAGCTGTGCTAGGCTAAAGCCAGGAACCCAGAACTACATCCACTATGTGTGGCATGGGCACAAGCACTGGAGCCATCTTCCACTGTTTTCCCAGACACATTGACACAGAGCTGGATTAGAAGTGGAGCAGCTGGGAATCAAACCGGCGCTCTGAAAGGGGATGCTGACCTTGCATGGGGAGGCTTAAGCTGCTGCACAATGCTGGGCCCTGGATCATCTCTTAGGCACATGCTTAAGACATTAGCAAAAGGTGACCCAACAGAGTCTTTCAAAAAAAAAAAAAAAAAACCAGACATTCCACATTTAAAGGAAGAAGAGAGTGTTTAAGATGATAATCACAGGAACTTACGAATGCTGTTTGCCTTTCTCATTTTTATCCTTTAAAATGGATTTGCCTTACTTAACGAGGAAGTATTAAAACTTGTTTTTCAATTTTTGATTTCAAAATGTTTTATGTAGCCCTAGCTTTAACCCAGAGTTAGGACCTACCTTGTATGAAATTATCTACTCACACAGGGAGTCTTCTCCCTGTGTATAACCCAGCTGTAAATCTGTCCAGGGCACCCCATGAGTAATTAGGCCAATTTATGAAAATTAGCAAAAACCAAGTCATAGGTTTAATATTTTTCATCAATTTGCTTTCTTAATCATGTTTCTTTTGATACAAATACTCTTTTGTATTCTTTACCCTCAAAGTTAAAAGATTTTCTTTAGAAAGCTTGAACAGGTAATAGTAGCCTGTTTAGCAGTTTTCCATTTTCAATCTCAACAGAAATAGTCAACTAAGTACAAACAGACTTCTTCATAAATATACATCTTTAAATTTTGAGCAGACACACCCCATCCAATTTTCACTTTCAATAGAAAAAGGAGCTTTTGATGTACTTGCATTGAATTTCTCTAGGTTTTTCCCCATACAAAACATTTTTCTGTGTAAATTCACTGCTCAATTATAGGGTGATGCAGAATCAGAAGAAAACAAGATAAGGAGGAGCCAATGAAAGGTCATGTGTTTGCATTCACTATTGATGGACTCTAAATAGCCAGAAACCAAAACTACCACTGTAGCCACTACCACTTAATAATGGTGCTGACAACTAAGCCTTTTGAAGCTGTATCCATTCTGTGTTGGTGATTGGCGTCCTCTATCAGCTGCTTAACAACAGAGACTAAGCACTAAGTTACTGTAACTAGGGCAGGTACTTCCTGCTATGTCCGTTATCCATAATTCCTGTCACCAGTAACAAAACTCATCCCTCCCATACTATTACACAACTCCCTCCTAACTCCTGCCTCTACTGAACCCATCACCTAGTGCTCCAACCCTCTGCCCACCAAACCATTCCCACTGAGATCTCTGGGTCTTCTTTTCATCATAAAAGCAAAGAGAAACCAAACACCTCTTACATAGTCTCCATTGTTCCTAGAATGGGAAGGAGTGAAATTATGTCTTTAAACTGTGAATGGGGAATGACAAGTTTGATAAATAAGCACCCAGTGAAGGGGTCAGCAAAGCTGCAAGTGTCTTGCACGTGTTTGTGACTATTGTGAGCCATATGCCCTGGGTGCTCTCCTTTCTTAAAACAGAATCTATGTAAAGATTGGCTTAAGTATCCTTTTCTGCTCATTTCTCCAATTTGCCATTTCCTTTTCATGATTTAAAGAAATAATTTCACTCTTTTCCCATTCTGACAAGTTTTTTTAACATTAATTTATTATCCCCTAATTTTCAAATTCAAAACAAATCCTTCTCAAATTTATCAACATAGAATTTTTGGTTACATTTGATACTAGGAATTTTGGAATCTCTAAGCTTTGCTGATACCTGATTCTAAATCTCTCATCTTTTTTTTCCTTTTTTTAAAAAAAAAGATTTGAAAGAGAGAGAGAAGAGGAGATAGAGAGAGAGAGAGATTGGTTGATTATCTTCTATCTACTGATTCACTTCCCAAATGGCTGCAATGTCTAGGTCTGAGCCAGGCCAAAGCCAGTAGCTTCTCACACATGGGTGACAGGGACCCAAGCACTTGGACCACCTTCTGCTAATCTTCTAGGTGCATTAGCAGTGAGTGACTTAATTGACTCCATCACAACACCAGCCCCTCATCATTTTTTTCTTAACCTTTCTCACCTTTAAATATCACATTAATGCTTATCACCCATTGCCTCTCTATATGTGAGGCAAGAACTTTAAGAAGTTCTTGGAAAATGGAATTAAAAGGTAAGTTTTTGGGAAAGCATGTGACACTGCTCAGGATGTCTACATCCCACAGCAACATGCCAACTTGATTCCTGGCTGCTCCACTGCAGGTCTTGTTTCTTGTTAATATGTCCTGGGAGGCAGCAGAGGATGTCCCAAGGGCTTGGCAACTGCCACTCCTGTGGGAGACTTAGAATGAGTTCTGGGCTCCTGGCTTCAGCTTGCAGGCATTTCTGGAGTGGACAAGTAAATGGAGTGTCTGATTCGCCCCAACTCCTGATACATGATAACAAACACTTAAAAAGATAGGTTTATTCTGGTGAAAAAAAAAAACTTTTGAATCCATATGGAGAAAGGTCTTTGAAAAGAATAGAGAGGGGCCGGCGCTGTGACATAGTGGGTAAAGCTGCCACCTGCAGTGCTGGCATCCAAAGGGAGCATAGGTTCCAGTCCTGGCAGCTTCACTTCTGATCCAGCTCTCTGCTGTGGCCTGGGATGGCAGTGGAAGATGGCCCAAGTCCTTGGGCCCCTGCACCCACGTGGGAGACCCAGAAGAAGCTCTTGGCTCTGGATGGGCACAGCTCTGGCCATTTGGGGCCTGGACCAGTGGATCAAAGACCTTTCTGTCCCTGTTTTTCTCTCTGCCTCCCTCCCTCTCTGTAAATCTGCCTTTCAAAAAATAAATCTTTAAAAATAAAAAAAAATCATGCAAAATAAAGATACAGAAAATGTCTATTTTGAAAAAAGTATACATGGATTTCAGTTTTTGACATCAAAATAAGCTTATCTTTTAATTCCACTTTTCCACAGTCTGTTGAAGAATTTTTTGGAATGAATGCTTTCAAACTCTATTAATCAACATTCTGCAACTTGCTCATCTACCAGGAAACTAGGTAGAGCCTTGATTTCTTAGAGTTCCCTCATGGTCTTATGTTAAAAAATTTCTTTTTTTTTTCTTTTTTTTTTTTTTTTGCTTTCAAATTTTTATTTGATGAATATAAATTTCCAAAGTACAACTTATGGATTACAATGGCTTCCCCCCCATAACGTCCCTCCCACCCACAACCCTCCCCTTTCCCACTCCCTCTCCCCTTCCATTCACATCAAGATTCATTTTCATTTCTCTTTATATACAGAAGATCAGTTTAGCATACATTAAGTAAAGATTTCAACAGTTTGCTCCCACACAGAAACATAAAGTGAAAAATACTGTTTGAGTATTAGTTATAGCATTAAATCTCAATGTACAGCACACTAAGGACAAAGATCCTATATGAGGAGTAAGTGCACAGTGACTCCTGTTGTTGACTTAACAAATTGACACCCTTGTTTATGGCCTCAGTAATCACCCTAGGCTCTTGTCATGAGCTGCCAAGGCTATGGAAGCCCCCTGAGTTCACCGACTCTGATCATATTTAGACAAGGCCATGGTCAAAGTGGAAGTTCTCTCCTTCCTTCAGAGAAAGGTACCTCCTTCTTTGATGACCCATTCTTTCCACTGGGATCTCACTCACGGAGATCTTTCATTTAGGTTTTTTTTTTTTTTTTTTTTTCTTCCCAGAGTGTCTTGGTTTTCCATGCCTGAAATACTCTCATGGGCTTTTCAGCCGGATCCGCATGCCTTAAGGGCTAATTCTGAGGCCAGAGTGCTGTTTAGGACATCTGCCATTCTATGGGTCTGCTGTGTATCTCACTTCCCATGTTGGATCATTCTCTCCCTTTTTGATTCTATCAGCTAGTATTTGCAGACACTATTCTTGTTTCTGTGATCCCTTTGACTCTTAGACCTATCAGTGTGATCAATTGTGAACTGAAATTGATCACTGGGACTAGTGAGATGGCATTGGTACATGCCACCTTGATGGGATTGAATTGGAATCCCCTGGTATGTTTCTAACTCTACCGTTTGAGGTAAGTCAGCTTGAGCATGTCCCAAGTTGCACATCTCTTCGTTAAAAGACTTATTGATTGGAAAGTCAGAGTTAGGGAGGTAGACAGAGAGGTCTTCCATCCATGGGTTCACTCCCCAGATGGCCACAATGGCCAGAGCTGTGCTGATCCAAAGCCAGGAGCCAAGAGCTTCCTCTGGGTCTTCCATGCGGCTGCAGGGGCACAAGCACTTGAGCCATCTTCTACTGCTTTCCTAGGCCATAGCAGAGAGCTGGATTAGGAGTGGAGCAGCCGGGACTTGAACCAGCACCCATATGGGATGCCAGCACTACAAGTGGCAGTTTAACCCCGCTAAGCTACAATACAAGTCCCTATATGTTAAAATTTTAACCTATGATGTTATCCACTAAATGACATACACATCTTTTTTACCTGAATTGAACGTACCCCCCCACACACACACACTAATATAGGATATCCGGAGTCATGTATGATTGTCTCTAACTTCAGTGTCATCCAATCTCCAAGTACTGCTAATTTTGCTCTGAAATACTTATGCAATATGTTGCTTTATTCTCATGATCTGACCTATACAACCTATCCAATCTTCACTGCTCAGGTTCAGGACTTCATCAGTCTGAACTCCAGACACAGCACTTAATTTTCCTCCATACATCTTGTCTTATTCTTCTAGCATAGAATTCCCCAAGTAATATTACATAACAATATAAAAAATTATGAGAACAAAAAATTTCTTCAATAGTCATTTCCTATGTGAGATATTCTGGTTCTTGCTCTTTATTTTTTATTTTTTTGACAGGCAGAGTTAGACAGTGAGAGAACAAGACAGAAAAAAAGTCTTCCTTTTTCCGTTGGTTCACCCTCCAAGTGGCCGCCACGGCAGGTGCGCTGCGGCTGGTGCGCTGCACCAATCCGAAGCCAGGAGCCAGGTGCTTCCTCCTGGTCTCCCATGCAGGTGCAGGACCCAAGGACCTGGGCCATCCTCCTCTGCACTCCCGGGCCACAGCAGAGAGCTGGGCTGGAAGAGGAGCAACCAGGTCAGAACCGGCGCCCCAACTGGGACTAGAACCCGGTGTGCCGGCGCCGCAGGCAGAGGATTAGCCTAGTGAGCTGCGGTGCCAGCCCTTGCTCATTTCTTAGGAAAACAATTCCTTAGAAAATATTTTTATGATCTGAGACTTCCTTTAAATCATGGATTTGATCCAGAATACAACCATTATGATCCAAAGGACTGATTCTATCATTATTTATTTTATCAGTCTTTGGCCTACCACTGTGTGTGTGTTTCCACCACAGACTAACCAGTAGAAGGCAGCATGGAGAGGAACTCTGTTATAGGAAGGCAGGGAAGGACTCCAGAAAGAGGCCGGCGCCGCGGATCAGCGTGGTGCGCCTGCTGTAGCGCGCCGGCCACGGAGGCCATTGGAGGGTGAGCCAACGGCAAAGGAAGACCTTTCTCTCTGTCTCTCTCTCACTGTCCACTCTGCCTGTCAAAAAAAAAAAAAAAAAAAAAAAAAAGACTGCAGAAAGAACACAGGCTTAGAGATGGACACACTGGACTCTAGCACCAACTATTCAATGGCTGTGTGATATCAAGCAAGGTTCTACCACTCTGAGCCTCATTTCAAGTCCTCTTAAAGTGTGAATAGCAGTGCTAGTCTGTAGACTTCCAGTGAGATGTGAGGTAATACCTGGCCTCATAATTTGATTTCCTCTTTTCCAATTTAGGGTCATGTGCAAGTACTGCATAGGAAAGCCAAAATAATGAAATAGATGTCTGAATATTTAACAGCTTCCATGCTAATTTGTATTACTTGCATAGTGAAAATAAGGCTTCTCAAAAGTAAAATTTCTGGGAAAATAAAGGTAGTTACGATTTTTCTGTCTTGCTAATTAACTTATTTCTGCTTTTCTTGACTAGTTGCCAAAATTTTTCCTTAACTATATGGAAGCAGAACCAGGATGAACCTTTTATAATTGGCAAAAAGAAATTCAAAGTAAGAGAAATAATCTGCTTCCTAATAGAAAACCCAGTACAGACAGGAACCTGCAAACAGAATATTCTGGTGCCAAAGAAACTGCGGAAGAGGGCAAAGGGAGACGGACTTTTTAAGATAGAAATACTCATTAGGATGATTGATTGTTTGCGTAAGGCTAGTTTTTGGAGGCTTATGGACCTGTTAAGTTTAAGATGGCAAACAACAAAATGTTACTCCTAATTAGACATCCCATGAAATGTCACTTGGAAAGGTTAACTATGTTAAAGAATGTTATGTATTCTTGTATTGAAAATGTCATTGTTATTAGTTTTGAAATAGAACTCCCTGACAAAACAGGAGAGAGTGCATTTTCAGAAAGGGAGGGAGAAACGCTTTATGTCCAGAATAGAAAAAGATGAATAAAATATACAAACTTTCGTTCTTTATTTGAAATATTCACACTTAGCTATTTCTGTAGTGACTTAGGCCCAGAATCCTCTGGGTTCATGAGGACGTGTTCAGAAAGAAACAGAGTTGAAGTACCCCATACCCATTAAAGGCTTCCTATGGGCCAAGCTGTGATGGAGACCGAGAACAGAGTAGACAAAACAAGCAAGGATCCTGGTCCACGGAGGTTACAGTCCAGTGTGGGAAGACTTGAAGTAGAAAAATCATGATATAAGGTGGTGCCCAGCAACCACAAATGCTATGAAGAAAGACTTGGAGATGGCAATTTTCCTGGCCACCCCCTGCAGCAATAAGGGTGGTCAATTCAGGTTTCTTTGCAGACATGATGTTCAAGGAGAAACCACACGAAAGCGAGGGAGCAAACACTGGGACACTGGGAGCAGAGGTCACTATTCAGTTGTGGTTCCTTGCTTGGCATCTCTTGCTGCAGTGCCTTGTCACAGCTGTGGTGGTCTGAGTGAGGGGAGGATTAAGTGCTATGTGCTGGCCACCAAGAGAGACTCAAGACAGAGGCTACCTCATTTCCCTGTGCTAACCAATCTGAAAGGAAGCCTGAACTACCACTGTCCTCCAGATAAAGCAAGTGGGATTCAGCAAACTGAAGGGACTCACCCTGGGTGTCTCGGTAGTAAATGTTAATCCAAGAAGTCTGTGCAGAATTGCATTCCTGAGGACTCTTGAAGCCAATGCAACCACAGAAGTAACTGCAATGCTTACCCTACCTTCAGAGCATGCTAAGCTCCAGGTGTGTATGTTTCTTAGCTCTGGGGTCCCCACTATATTACTGTAAGGTAACGTAGTGCTGGTGTTGCCCACTGTGCTCAGATAAGGAATCTGAGGCTTAAGGAGGTTAAAGAACATATTCCATGTGATTGTGGGCCCATGAGAAAAACTCAGCCCTGCTTTTTCATTCTCTCCAAGGAGCTTACATAGTTTGTCTTAGGGTTGTTGATTTCAATCATGGTTCAGGATAAATGCGATTAGCAAATACATCTACCAACTAGTAAAACTACAAAATACAGATGTATGATGTATAAATATGGGCATTACACTTAGTTTTTACTGAACCTTGATTACGGATTCATTTCATGCTGACATTACTGCATGTCCTTTAAAATACAACCAACCAGATAATAGTGGGTAAGAAAGCCAGTGATATCTGTTTTCCAGAAGACTAGAGGCTTCCAGGATTCATTGGTTTGTAGTCTCAGCTACAAAGGCTCTTGGAAAGCAGAAGAGTGCCTGCCAACCAGTGCATGTTCTAGAATGCTGTATTCTCTCTTATGAGTGCTCAGCATCTATTAATAGCTGAAGCTCCATTTGTGGCAGGGGCAATATTTTAATGACTAAGAGATGGGGTTCAAATCTCTGCTCTGTAGTTCACTGCAATTTATTTGCTGCCTACCGCAGCTTTCCGTTGCTGTTGTTGTTGTTAAATGCTCATTATGTTGCTCAATGTTCACTGTGGGCCAGGGATTATTCCACACACTTGACATTTTATCTTCCTAATGGTCCCAAGATGGATTTTTAACCCCATTTTTTGGAGCAAAAAACTGAACTCTGAATAGAAAAATTCACTGTGAATGGCAATACACTTAATAAACTGCAGAGCTAAACGTTGCACACCAGGTGTCTGATTAAAGAATTTGTGTTTCACCCACTTTATGAGGCTGAATGACTCAAGAGGGATGATGAGGTGACTGTTGAAGAGACAAAATCAGCCTTGGGGTAAGAGTATGTGGTAAGTATGTAGAGCCTCTGCCTCTGCAAGTGGAACAAGGCCCTCTCCCTCAGTCCTGTCTAATTAGTGCAATTGTGACTTGTAGCCCAGTATAGGATCAAATATTCAAGGGACATCCTTAGGAGTGCTAGGAAAAAAGTGGACATCAGAAAGAAGGATGGACATGATGACTGGGATAGTCTAAAATAGGGAAAGGATTAACAGTGGGAATCAAAGCATGTACAGGATGCCTTGGGCAGTTACTGCACCTGAGACTTGGGGTTATCATACCCATACTCACTGAACAGTTGTGGACAATGTGTGAAATTAAGTCCAGCACCCAGCTCCACTCATGCATGCACACAGTCATTTTGGCTCCCAACCCAGCATCAGATACTCACCATCATTCTCAGCAGCAGTAGCTTTGCAAGGTCTCCGCCATCCTGTGGCATCCGGAGCAACAGTTCCACATCTAAGCTGTGATTTCTGCCTGGGCTTTGGTCTTGGGGAAGACAGAAATGATCCCTCGATGTGACTGCAGCTACATCTCCATGGACTCAGAAGCGATTGGCCACTCAGAAGCAGCCCTTTCCAATTCAACTACAGTCATCAGTGGGCCATCACAGATGGCTACAAAACCCTCAGTGACTGAGGATTCCAGTCCTGACAAGGCATAACGAGAAATCCACCTGTGCTTCATGAGATGATGAAAAACTAAAACACTAAGATTTACCTTCTTTGTCAGCTCAGATAGTTTCTTGCAAAATGCAAAATCCTCCACAAGGCAATACTCTGCACTCACCATGGCAGAGAAAGCAGGTATGCCAGTTTGCCTGACTGCTTCCCCCAAGCTTTGCCTGGCTCCAGGGAAACCAACTGCCTCCAATTCTCCTAAGAAAGCAGCAGAAGATGACCCGAACTCTTGGGCCCATGCCACCCACATGCGACCCCCAGCTGGAGTTCTTGGTGCCTGACTTCTGCTGGCGTAGCCTCCGCTGTTGCAGCCATATAGGAGGTGGACCGGCAAACGGGGGATCCTTTACTCTGTCTCAAGCTCTCTCCCTGTCGCTCTTTCAAATAAGTAAAATAAATCTTTAAAAACAGACCAATAACAAAGAGTGGTTGTTGTGAAGCAGGTAAAGCTGCTGCTTGGGTTGCTGGCATTCCGTATCAGCTCAAGTTCTGGCCGCGTTGTTACCATCCAGCTCACTGCTACTAGGCCTGGGAAGTCAGTGGAAGATGGCTCTCGTACGTGAGCCCCTCCACCCACGTGGGAGAGCCGGAAGGTGTTCCTGGCCCCAGCTTTCAACCTGGCTCAGCCCCAGCTATAGCTATGCGGGGAGTGAACCAATGGATGGAAGATCTCTCTCCCTCTGTTTCTCTTTTTCTCTCTCCCTCTGTCTCTCTTACTTTTTCTCTCTCCCTCTGTCTCTCTTACTTTTTCTCTCTCCCTCTGTCTCTCTTACTTTTTCTCTCTCCCTCTGTTTCTCTTACCTTTTCTCTATCTCCTTCTCAGTCTTTCATCACACTTTCACACAAACAAATAATTTTTTAAAAAAGAAAAAGAAAAAAAAAAAAACCAAGTACCTTCCTGATCCTGAGCCTACACATACGTTGCCAGTTAGAACTTTCTCTGCTTCGTCCTAAGATTCAGCTGGGCTACAGAAGCTGTAGGGGCAAAATCTAGCCACTTACTCATCTGTAAAATTCTCATCTGCTTTTGGAGAATTCAGATTTCTGTTTTTAAAGCCGTTACTTTCCAACTATTTTTCTCCCCTTTAAACCTAAATAATTGCACCTCACTGACAAAGTTAGATCTCCACGACCCAACTCAGTTGGACTTGGTGACTTCTGAAAAGAGCTGAGCCCCGGGAAGGATGCACCTGGGAGGAGAGTCTTAGTCTCACAACTGCAGTTCATTAGAGCAGCATGTCTCACATTCTACCACGTGCCTATAAACTCAGCAGATTTTGTTGTCTCCAAGTCCATTTCACTGTAATGCCTACAGTGCGGTCCATGAGCCAGCATCTTCAGTATACTTGGGGGCTGATAACAACTATTAAAATGTACAACAGCTGGCAAACCACTTCAGGACTGCAGCCTAACAAGACCTCCCGGAGACATATCACCAACCTGAAGTTTGAGAAGTACGACCTTGGAGATCATTCAATCACCGCATTATCCAGGGATGGAAACTGACCCTCAGTGAACTGCCTTTCCAGAGTGTCCCTCAGCAGAACCAGATTTCAGTTCCAGGACTCAGTTAAGCTGAGTAAACTTCTAAACTTCTCTGGGTCTTTGTTTCCATACGAATATTAGTAAAAATACGAATACTCACAAGTGTCTTGCTTCCTTCTTAGCATAAAATGTGATAACTGTGAAAGATCTTTAGTAACACCAAGGCCAAATATGTATGCTATTACATCAAACCAAACTAATTGGAATCCTAAAAAAATGAGTGTGTGTGTGTGTGTGTGTGTGGCGGGGGAGAGCAAGCAGGAATTCTAGGTACAGAACTGGGCCATATATGACAAATTTTGCCCTACTTAATTTAGAATGTAACCTAATTCTCAGAATGCTTGCCAAAAAAGGAATCCTTTCTCCTCTAAATCTCAGTAGGCTTCTTAAAATGGATGGGCCCTAAGAGACTCTCCGACATGTTTCCACTGCTACGGAATCTGAGCAGCCTGAGATCACCAGATTTTATTTCAGATGGTGTTGTTAGATTTGGGGACAGGAACAGAAAACAGGTTAGAGGTGTACAGCCTTGTTTTGAAAAGTCCTTGACAGCAACTCAAGTCAAATGCAGTTTAGTAGAGAAAGGGAAAGGGAAAAGGAAAAGAAAGAAGATAGAGATGGAGATGAGGGTCCTATTGATGACATCCATCCATTTAACAGATATTTATTGAGCAATTTCTATATGGCAGGTGCCATAGTACAGATCTTTGATATAGCTGTGAAAAAGATCTGTAAAAATGCTCATCTTGGAGGGCTTATGTTCTCATGTCATGATGCAGAGGGGGACATTTGGGGAAAGATAGTTCGTGGGTGTTCTGCTGGATGATCAGTGTAACTCCTCTGAGGTGCAAATTCAGCTGAGATCTTAGGGACAAAAAGTCATGTTCTAACTGGAGGGTAGAGCTTCCCAAGCTATGCAAATGCTCCAAGGTGAAAATGAGCTTGAGAGTGTTCAATAACAGAGGGAAGGTAGATGAGGTTGGCAATGTTGATCATACAGTTTTTTGTTTGTTTTTGACAGGCAGAGTGGACAGTGAGAGAGAGACAGAGACAGAGAGAAAGGTCTTCCTTGGGCCATCTTCCACTGCACTCCCGGGCCACAGCAGAGAGCTGGCCTGGAAGAGGGGCAACCGGGGCAGAATCCAGCGCCCGGATCGGGACTAGAACCTGGTGTGCCAGCGCCGCAGGCAGAGGATTAGCCTATTGAGCCACGGCACCATCCGATCATACAGGTTTCTGACTGTGGAGATGAGCATGGACATCCCTCTTTGTGCCAGCCCCGCTACCGAGTTGTCTGGATCCAGAAATCAGAATCTCAGCACCTTTCAGCTGCGTTGAAGGAAAGTGGAATAGTAGTGTCTATTCTCACACTTTTTTGACCCTTCATGCTTTCCTATCTTCAGGTATTTATTAAATACTTATTATGTATAAGGCATTGTGTCCCTGTCAGCATTTCACTGAAGTTCTTATGAAGTTAAAATCATTGGTATTGATTAATGCTAGTTGCTTAATCAAGAGCAATCAATGGTTTGACATTGCCTACAGCAGGGGTATGTGAACTGTGGCTTGTTCTACTGAACTTGATATATATAAAAATAGTATATATCCAGATATATTGACTAAGAATCTTTTTTTTTTTTTATTTTGTTTATTTTTAATGTGTATCACAGGTGATGCTCAGAGTCATGAACAGCCCCTTTGATGAGTCTCTCTCTGGGTACTGGACATCTCTCTGCTCTTCAAAGCTGTCAGTAAACTTTTGGAATCAGATCAAAGTCTACTTCCTCTGTTATGAAGTCTCACTAACTCATGCTACACTGCATGCTATTCCTACATGTTATATCTTTGCCAATCGCTCACCTCCAGTGCTTTATAATTTCATCCTTCCAATTCCAGGTCTGCTCTATATGCAAGCATTTGCTCTATATACAAATACTATGGCTCCTGAGAAAAATAGCATCCATAAAGGAAGTACCAAAAGTCAAGGGTGTTCCTTAACTTTATTCTTGTTTCCTCACAGTTGGGAAGAACTGATTGCAAAAATGACCAGTCACTGCCATTGAAAATGCATTATGTATTGAATATTATTATTCAGACACTGGGCTAACTACATGCAACAGCTTATTATGCAAACTGTTCCTCTTCAAATCCTTATAGCAGTCACCTGGATTTATATGAAGCCGCCCAGCCTGGTGGAAATTGTTTTCAGTTGACTCTCAATTCTAATTTAACAACTGATCAACAGAGCAGTCTTTTAAAATCTCTGAGCTTGCATTTATACATTTGGAAAGAGGGATGATAAACTCTTGAGTTTTCTCTTTTCCAGTGTTGTTATGAGGATCCAATGAGGCAACAAAGCAAAATCCATGAAGACACTTGTTAAAGACAGAAATAAAATTAAGAAGACTAAAAATCATTCCCAGGGGCAGCCATTTATTGCAGTGGGTAAGTCACTGCTTAGCACAGCTGCATCCCATGTCAGAGCGCCTGGCTCCAGTCTCAGCGCCTCCACTTCTGGTCCAGCTTCCTGGTAATACGTACATGCAAAGGCAGCAGATAATGACTCAAGTACATGTGTTCTGCCACCCGTGTGGGAGATCCAGATTGAATACCAGGTTCTTGGCTTTGGCCTGAACCAGGCCCGGTGATTGTAGGCATTTGGAGTTAACCAACAGATGGAAGATCTCTGTATTTCTTTCTGCCTCTGCCCTTCAAAACAAAATTTTAAAGACAGAAAAAGAGCCCCTCTTTGTGAGGCAAACCCACAATTCTGAAAGGACAATTCACACTGCTACTCCAGAATTCAACCTCTCTTCTATGCAATATCGCCAAGTCATGGGTTAAATCTGAACTTATCTGAGAAACAGGATGAGTGAAAGAAGTTTGATTCCCTGTATTACTGAAAGGCAGAAAAGTCCTGAAATGCAAAATTTAATAAGTATTGACTAATATCCCTCAATTCTAGTTGGATTTCACAATAACCTTTATTTTTCTATTAATTAGGCTGGTGTTTCCCTGAATCAAACAACAGGCTGGACTTGAAAGCTCCCAGAGCTCAGCCATCACCTGTTCTCTCTTCTTCGCTAGCTTTAAGTAGGCTCTTATCCTGGAGATAGGAGATCACCTATTCCACACAGATAGGGGGTAGGGGCAGGAAACTTCATTGCATTTCTACAAGACAGTGTCTGCAATTAAAAGGCATCACATTTTGCATGGTGCAGCTTTGCTTAAGCACAAAGTTCAGGATGTAGCCCTTAGACAGAAAGACCTGAGTGTCCCCAAGGCCCATATTATTGATGTGAAAACCTAGAATCCTTTTGTCTCCTTCTTAACAATGTCCATATCACTGTTGTTCAAAATTGTGTTATGGAGGAATAAATAAATAAATTCAAAAAGAATAAGTAATGGATGTCTGACCTTGTGGTTAAGACTCTTGTTAAGCTGCCCACATCTCATATTGGAGGGCCTGGTTTCAAAACCCAGCTCTGGCTCCTGATTCCAACTTCCTGCTATTGCAGTCTCTGGAAGGCGTTGGTAATAGCTCAACCAGTTGGGTCCCTGCCACCCATGTGAGAGACCTGGGTTGAGTTCTTGGCTCCTGACATTAGCCTGACTTAACACTGACCATTCGGGCATTTGCGGGAGTGAACCAGTGGTTGGGAGCTCTGTCTCTTTCTCTATGCCTCACAAGCATTTTTAAAATTTTTAAAATAAAAATGTGAATAATTCTGAGAATGGGAACACAGGAAAATGAATATATTAGTTCCACCTTGCCAACTGGATCCTTTTTTGGACAGGAAAGAAGTTATGCGTTTTTATAGAATATGTCCCATACAATGAGTATGAACCCTTAACTGTACCAAGTCATTGAATCCCCATAAAGCTTTTGTATGATTGCAACCATAAACCGAAGAGTTTATCTCCCACTGGGTCACATAGATGGTGATGTTTTGAACATATGTCTTTGTATGAGCACGACATTTTTCCTATCTTCAATGTTCCTGAATAAGTGAGAGTGTGGTAAGACAGACTGCTTGGGAGAGAGGGAGGGGCTGAGATTTTGGTCAGCATAAAAATAAATCCTTTTTAAATAGGGAAGCACAGTCCCAGTGCTTTTTGTAGCACCTTCAAGACTCTGAATGGACAGCTGGCCCTGTTTTCACAAACAATACTAGTGCCTGCTGACAGGTTACTCTGACACAGCCTTTGTGGTAAAGCTGATCATGGGTTACCCCTTTGGTCTTTCTGGTCATATGTTCTATTAATTAGATGTGGTAAAGATTTTATCTGCCATCCTGTAGACGAGAGAGGGTAAATACCTTCCTTATCTGGAGGGTACAACTATTAGCCACTGTGACTCCTCACTCTTATAGCTCCTTATTCTTTTGAACTTTGTGCTTTTTACTTGACCTTGAGACATGATGTTGAGTAGAAAGTGAAAACTTTGTCAAGAAGTTCACTTGATTTCTTTTTTCTTGATATTTCATTTGGTTCACTTTTTTTTTTTTTTTTTGGTCTAGCCCAGAATGAATAAGCCCGAGTTCCTTTTAATCCCCATTGCTATTCTTTGATATTAGAAACATTCCACTCAAAGTCATTCTGCAATCAAAATCCCCAAGCCACTAAGGAGAGATCTAACAAGATTTTTGGTGGCAATTTAACTCCAAGTTGATGCAATCAATACTCTGTACAGGCGAATAGGATGCCATTAGAGGCTTTTCCTCTTCTTGTAGGTTCACCGACTTAGCTTTTTCAAGCAGTAGCGAAGCACGCAATGTGGAAGCCAATGAGATTATAGCCTCTGAATCAAATTCTGCAGTTATTAATGTAATCACAGCCTCTCGCTTGAGGACTCTTACAAAACCAACTTGACTTTCCCAAACCAATTTGAGGCTGAAGCACTAAAGGAGAAAAGTAACAATAAGTGCTGGGTTCACAACTTTGCTACTGCATGCTCCATTGTTTTGGCTTAACTTTTGTTCCCAGTCTCCATTTTAAAATACGGATACTTTTCTATAGAGTTCAATGCTAACGTGATACTGATACCTATTTTTTATGCCTTATCTCCCAATTCTTATGTCGAAGCCTAACCCTCATTGTTATTGTGTTTGGAGACTGGGCACCTAAGGAAGTAATTAAGGTTAAGTGAGGTAAGGGTGATTCTCTGATCCAATAAAATTAATCCTAAAAGAAAACAAACCCAAGAACTCCAGGGCATTCTCTTTCTGGCTCTCTGTACAGGCATGGAGCACAGGTTTCATGTGGACATAGGGAGAAAGCAGCATGGAGAAACATGAGGAGATCTCCCACCAGAACCCAACCAGACTGGGACCCTGACTGCAGACTTTCAGCTTTCAGAACTGTGAGAAAATAAATGTCCTGTGTTTAACCAGCTACTCTCTAGCATTTGTAGCTGTCTGATTTTACAACTACATTACTGATCCGAGAAATTCTAAACATTTTCAGCAATATTTTGAAGTGTTGGATGAATTACTCCAGATCCTTAAAAAATTATTAAAATTAAAGATTCCATACAATTGAGACCAGTCTAACAATCAATGATAAATACTTCATTGTTGGGTCTGTAATACTCTGTGTTACTGAGCTAATGAATTTACATTCCTGATGGAAGAAAACAAGAAAAAGGGAGAGAAAAATCGGAGTTTACTTATGTAGTTGAAGATAGCATGAAAGATTTTGAAATGAATCATTCAAAAGGTATTTACTCTAAAGAAATCTAGTATCTTTCCTACTTCTCTTCCTTTTTCACATGTAAATTGTTGAAAGGAAACCTGGGCCTTCTCTAGCAATGACAAGTATATGCTTTGATTACTGTTACATTCCGTCTAGGTAATGCAGTGTATGGCACACAGCAGGTGCTCAATCAATATAACTGATATATTGAACAATCATTGATAATCAATCTTGCTTTCTTTAATAAAAAGTAAAAATATAAATTCTTCTGTTATTTATCTGTGATAATTACAAATTCATAAAGATTGAGATTATAATATAAAGTGTGTTGGTGGTAATCTATTTCAAGGTGTCTAATTTTCAAAGTGATGGCAATTCATAAAAATGAATTAGAAAACAAAGCTAAGAAAGAAATTATGGGTAGGCATTTGCATGGATTCAAATTTTTTAAACAGTAAAGGGCATTTCCTTTTATTGATTTACAATTATATATTCCTCCTCCTCAAAACTCCTTTATATACAATGACAGTGATGCTATTACTTAAGAATTAAATTATTATGATATAAAGTTCTAAAGTTATTACCTTTCTTCTTTCCTGGCTGCCACCCTTATAAATACAGAATTATATTAACTAATAATAGACATCACAACAATAAGTAAATTTTGCTGCATAAAAGCTATATATTTAGGTAGGGCATTGTGTCACAGGAGGTCAACCTGCAGGTTGAAATACCAGCAACACACACTGAAATTCCTGGGGTGGAGTCCTGCCTCCAGTTCCAGCTTAGATTCCTGATAATGCGTCAAAGAGGCAGCAGAGGAGGATCCAAGTGATCCAGTTCCTGCCACCCACATGGGAGACCTGGATGGAATTCCTGTCTCCTGGCTGCAGCCTGGCCCTGCCCCAGCTGTGGTTGGCATTTGGGATGTAAACTATTGGATGGATGATCTCTCTCTCTCTCTCTCTCTCTCTCTCTCTGCCATTCTGCCTTACAAATAAATAAGTAAATCTTTTTAAAAACCCTATCTATTGGAAAACTGTAAGTAACTGTAAATTTCAGAAATACTCAGAGATAACCTTTTTTTTGAGATAGCTTCTCACTATAGATGATTTGTAACAGAAAGCGTATCTTTTCCCATCACTCATGTGACTTGTGAGTTACTGGTCTGTCATAGCAACTACATAGTAGATTCAAAACCAGTTATTAATGTAACGTTACAACAGACATAGAGAATGAGGACTCTGAAGTTGTATAAGTTCCAAGGGCTTTTGCATATCTCCTCAGGGAACCTCATTCTGGCTTGTTCATACACCATTGACTACATTTTCATTTTCCATGGTGTCTATCTGTTTGATCTCATAATGATCAGAAACAGCTTCAGACTCTGCAGCACCAGGACCCAGCAGAATGCGTAGGACTCAGTCACTGCACTGCCAAGTACTGAATGAATGAATAAGTTAACAAGATCCCGCTCTGTGTTCCACGGACACATATGATCATCCTAAGCTCTCTGAGGTTCCCTGCAATCTAGAGTTCCTCCTGAAGAATTACAAAGGTGAGTCATTTTCAGTTATCAAAACTGGGCCGGTTCAATGCTTCATCACTTAGAAACATGTGTTAAACTTCACCTTAAAGCCAGTGGTCCACACAGGTTAGCAAGTAGACTCACAGACTCGGGAACTGGGCAGCACTTCTGCACAAAATTTAAGAAAATTATTGCAGAGAAATTATAAGTCAGTGTCCCCATTTCAAAGCTATAAGCACACCTGTTCTACTTGATGCATATTTGCATACTCTCATAGCAAAGTTATCTTTAAGATAAGTAATAGAAGCCGGCGCCGTGGCTCAATAGGCTAATCCTCCACCTTGCGGCGCCGGCACACCGGGTTCTAGTCCCGGTCGGGGCGCCGGATTCTGTCCCGGTTGCCCCTCTTCCAGGCCAGCTCTCTGCTATGGCCAGGGAGTGCAGTGGAGGATGGCCCAGGTGCTTGGGCCCTGCACCCCATGGGAGACCAGGAAAAGCACCTGGATCCTGGCTCCTGCCATCGGATCAGCGCGGTGCGCCGGCTGCAGCGGCGGCCATTGGAGGGTGAACCAACGGCAAAAGGAAGACCTTTCTCTCTCTGTCTCTCTCTCTCACTGTCCACTCTGCCTGTCAAAAAAAAAAAAAAAAAAAAAAAAAAAAAAAAAGATAAGTAATAGCTTAAATAAACAAGATCTTAATATAAAAAGTAATTGGAAGTACACAGAAAACTGGATGGGTGGGGACATTGTGGTGTAGCAGGTTGGGCCTGCCACACTGGCATCCCATACGTGGGCTGGTTCAAGTCCTGCCTGTTCCACTTCTGATCCAGCTCTTTGCTGGTGCATCTGGGAAGGCAGTGGAGGATGGCCTGTGTCCTTGGGCACCTGAACCCACGTGGGAGAGCCAAATGAAATTCCTGGCTCCTGGCTTCAGCCTTACCAGTGCTGTCTGTTAAAGCCATTTGGGGAGTGGACTGGTGGATAGAAGATCTCTCTCTCTCTCTCTCTGTATCTTTCTCTTTCTGTAATTTTGCCTTTCAAATAAATAAAATACATCTTTTAAAAAATCTATTAAAATAGAAAACTGGGTGGGCTCAAATAATAAAATGAGTCCATGTTCCATAAAGAAGCATACCTTCAAAATGTTGAAAATTGATTTATTTTTTAGGATTCTGTAAACACATAAAACCTCTTCTTTTTATAAAGGAGTGTTAGAGACATGCTCAAAACTTGCTCTACATCTAAGGTAGAGATCATGACATAGATTTTTATTTTGTGCAAAGTGAACATTAAATTAATATTTTTAAAAAAGATTTATTTATTTGAAAAGCAGAGTGACAGAGGGAGGTGGGGAGACAGAAAGAAAGATCTTCCATCTGCTGATTCATTCTCTAAATGACTGCAACAACTGGGGATGGGTCAGGCAGAAGCCAGGAACTAGAAAGTCCATCTGGGTCTCCCACATAAGTGCAAGGGAGCCAAGTACTTGGGGGCCATCCTCTTTTGCCTTCCCAGGCTCATTAACATGAAGCTGGATTTGCAGTCGAGTAGTGAGTGGGCTTTTTTTTTTTAAGATTTATTTTATTTATCTGAAAGACTTACAGAGAGAGGTAGAGACAGAAAGAGAAGTCTTCCATCCGCTAGTTCACTCCCCAGATGGCCGCAACAGCCAGAGCTGCACTGATCTGAAGCCAGGAGCCAGTGCCTCTTCTGGGTCTTGCACATGGGTGCAGGGGCCCAAGGACCTGGGCCATCTTCCACTGCTTTCCCAGGCCATAGCAGAGAGCTGGATTGGAAGAGGAGCAGCTGGGACTAGAACCAGCGCCCATATGGGATGCCGGCACTTCAGGCCAGAGCGCTAACCCGCTGTGCCACAGCACCGGCCCCAAGTGAGTGGACTTTGAACTGGCACTCTGATATGGGATGCTGGTGTCACAGGTAGCCGTTTAACCCACTGAATTAATGCCCCTGAATTAATGTTTATTAATAGAATGATTGAGATTTTAAAATCGAATCAATAGAAACTTATTCAGTAGTACTGAGCAGGATGTAGAGATAATTAAAACCTTAAGGAACTTATAGTTTATCTTAGTCAATAAGGCATAATCATCATGATAATGCAAAGAAATTAATCAAGGTATACTTAAACAATAATAAAAACAACAATAACAAGAGGGGGCATTGTGAAATAATTTGCCAGCAAAGCTGGTCAGGCAGCAACTGGGTTCTGGGATATATATGGCATTCATACAGCACTGATTGTTCTATGCCCGCACTTCTGGCTGACTTCACTTATCTGTCACAGGGCTTTATCCTACTGGGCCCCAGAGCATCCCCCAAATCATTCTCAATTTTATGTTCTTGGCAGCCAATTAGCTACAGCTGGCTGACGAGATGAAATCTATTTGTCATCCCTGTCTTATACTTTTCCTCATATGCTATGGCTTGGGTCCTCTAATCCTATTACCCACCGCCCTCTTGGATTTCTGGTAAATGGTTTGAATTGTCTCATCTATTTCAACCTCCTTTGCAAGAGTTATATTTTATTGTACGGACTGGAAAGTTACACACTATATTATCCAGATTGCCTTACAGCTAGTGTTCGGGATTTCAGCTCCACAATAGAGGGGAGCGAGGCAGGGCTGGGGCAGAGGCGGCATGGTTCTATAATCACTGCTCAGAGACGCAGGGTTCCCTACCACAGTGGCCGGTTTTCCTGAACATGGATGTGGTGGAGTCAATCTGGCAGCTGTGACCTGATTGAGAATTCCAGCTAGTTTCTTAGCCAAGAATACCTGGTTTTTTAAAAACAATCCTTTCTTAAATCTGGTTTAGGTAGGTTAAACAAATGTATCATAATTTGTGAATATAGGATTTTTAAAAAATATTTACTTTTATTTGAAAGGTAGTGGATGTGGGAGTAAGAGAGAAAGACATGCAGAGAGAAATTCCCTTCTGCTAGTTCATTCCCCAAATGCTCACAACAGCCAGGGCTGGGCCGGGTTGAAGCCAGGAGCTGGGAAATCCATCTGGGTGTTCCCTATGGGTGGCAAGGACCCAACTACTTAGGAGTGGGGAATCTTTTCCTTGTCAAAGGCCATTTGGGAATTTAATACATCATTTGTGGACCATAGGAATGCTTCAACTAAAAAGCTAGCCTCCAATAGATTTATTAAATTTTGAGTTCCACCTGCAATTGCCTTGGCTGGGCCAGGCCAATGATTTCATGAGCCTATACAACCCATGGGCTGGATGCTTCCCAAGCCTAATAACTCACTACTGCTGCCTACCACGGTGCATTAGGAGGAAGCTGGACTCAAAAGTAGAGGTGGGACTTGAAACAGGCATACCAATATGGGATGCAGGCATCGTTAGTGATGTCATAACTGCTACACCAAATGCCTGCCTTGGAATATAGGCTTCACATTTTACTTTGAGCTTCCTAACAATCAAAGCAAGAAGAAAAAAATAATGCCTTACAAAAAATTAAACAGCACTTTAAGTATACTTATGAGGCAACAAAGAGGACAGCTGTTGATGGAACTGAGTAGAATGATGGCTATCTGAAATCAGAATAGCATAAATAATTACTAGCATTTGCATAGCTCCTATAATATAAAGAGCATTTCATATACAGTAAAGCTCACTTGAGTATCATAACAGTTATGATGCATGTATTATATTTTGTTAGATTTGTTCCAATTTTTAAAAGAAAAAAAAGATCAGGAGAGGAGGGAAGGAGGGACAGGAATGGAAGTGAAGGGAAGACCAAGAAGGGAGAGGATGGGAATGAAGGAGAGCAAAACAGAAAGAAAATAAGGACTAAATAAAGAAAAAAGCAAAGTAATTTTTTTTAAAAAAAAGGAAAATAAGAAGAAAGAAAAGAAAAACAGATTCACTGAGGCTAAAAAAGAACCTCTTTCAATATAATACATCTAGGAAATAAAAGACCCAGGACTGGTGCTTAGTTTCGTTCCTTGGAATTGCACTTTTTTTCTTATACCACAGTAACCCTTTTGAATGTCGGTGTTCCAGTTCTTGCCATGGACATGACTACTGATTTACACTGTATTAATACAATTTATTGGAGTGTTGCTATTGGCAACGCAAACTTGGGTCAGGCACATTGCACTCATTCTCTCTGGTCTTACCAGTAATTTCATGATGTATTGGCCCATTTTACTGAGGAGGAAACAGAGGTTCAGAGAGGTTAAGTAAAGGGTTTAAGACATAGCTTCTAAGTGGCTGATCAGGAATTTAAACCCAAGTTCTCACATGTAGCAGAGATCTGAGTTCTCTATTGTGGACAGAGACATTATTTGATTCCAGGTTTGCCTGGCTTCAAGTTCTTGTCCTGTTGCTAGCCATCAGCCTCCTCACAAACCGACTGCATGCCCTGGCTCAGGTTGCTTACACCCAGTCACTTCATGGCTTGTGATCTTCCGTTTTGGGATTCTGACCTGTGCCTCTCCTGTCATCAAGGGCAATGGAGGCAATCACATGAAGAGTTGCATATGGAAATCCTCAGGGATACTATGATAGTTCTAAGAGCACTATTCACACTGCAAACGAAGAACACCAATAATTATAATTTAATCACTAAACTGAGAAGATACAGAGTTATCTAAGAATAACGGCTTAATCTGCCTGTATATAAGAGGCACTGCTGCCTCTCCACGTGGTATTCTCTGTCTGGCCTTGACTCTCTTCACAGGTATGGCCTGCATGAGGAGAAAGATGGGATGCGGGAAGTTGATTATTGACCTTCTTAATAAAATGCCTGAAGGACTGGCCTCAACTCCATCTTCCACAGAAATAAGGAGTTAAGTCACTGGGCTAGGCAAGGATTACATTTGCACATTTCATTAACCTTTATACTCTCTGGTCCCCTGGTTTCCTTGTAACCTCCTGCTCAATTAGTATTTATGGGAAAGTATCTTAAGGGTACTGTTGGGTGTGTTAAAGGAAGGACTCATGTGAAATTCGCCAGATGAGGAGATCCATTTTTCTGGCCCAGAGCATGTGGTAGGTGGAGTTCCTGATGGTCAATGAACACAAATCCACAATGAACACAAGTCGACAAAGCCAACGCTGCTTCTGCAAAACCATGCAAAGTGCACATTCCTTCAGTTAGACAATGGAGTATGGGGAAAGGCCTGGGAAAGGAAGAACTAAACTGAATTCCAAGCAAATTGAGAAACCCTTCATGTACTCTCTAAAATCTCCAGACTGATGAGTAAACCAAGAAAGTTACAGACTCCTCTGGAGGACAGACTAAGTACAGAAATTCCCTCTTCTACTGTATGGTAAAAACCAATGAACAGTAACACAGGAAGTGTGGTTTTCCTTTAGGTGGAGTTCAATAGATGTATCATTATACACAAAACAACTCTTCAACTCCATCCAAACAGAAATGAAGATTATAGTCCAATCATGTCCCTAAAAGTCATTGTTTTACAGAGGTAGACAGCAGCATATTCCTTTGAAGTATATAAAAGAATCACTTCAATAGAGATGGACTATTTGGGTGACAGGAAGACCAATAAAATAATGTAGGCTTAATCAGCAAATATTTGCACCTGAGACTGCTCAATACTACTTTGTGAATAGTCATCAAATGGTACCTAGAAGAGGTGGATTTTATTTATTTTATTTGAGAGGTAGAGTTACAGAGAGAGGGAGAGACAGAGACAAAGGTCTTCCATTTGCTGGTTCACTCCACTGCAATGGGCTGCAATGGACAGAGCTGAGATGAACCAAAGCCAGGAGCCAGGAGCTCCTTCTGGGTCTCCCACATGGGTTCAGGGGCCCAAGTGCTTGCACTGCTTACCCAGGCCATAGCAGGGAGCTGGATCTGGATAGGAAGAGGAGGCAGCTGGGAAACGAACCGGCACCCATCTGGGATGCTGGTGCTGCAGGTGCAGGCTTAGCACACTATACCCAGCATGACTAGCAGCAGTGTTAGGAACCAGCATGACTAGCAGCAGTGGTAGGAACCCTTGTGCCGGGAGAGTGATGGACATGCACAGGCTGTGAAAACATGGGCAATGCTGGGCACAGTGCTGAGGGTTAAATCTTCGCAGCTGTGGGATGCCAAACAAAATTGAAATCCACCCATCGTGGAACATGTTGACATCAGTGGGTGTATATAATCTCTGAATGATTACTTTGGCCAGATGGAAAAGGTTCAGTTCACTGCCTGCTGCAGAGAGCTTAGTTTGAAACACTGGAGAGGGCCAGAAGGATGAAAATGAGATCTTTCTCATATGCACCAAGGCCAGGGTAGCATAAGAGAAGAGTGTCACAGGGACAAGTGGATCACCTCTTAGCCTCTGGCCACAAGTGGCCCAAACTCACTGTGCGTTGAAATAATTGCCTTTAGCATCATGCATTGTCTAGTGTTGCTACAATGACCGTCCTATGGACTTAGATGGCAGACTAATTATATTTACAAATGAATACAGGTTAACATGTGGTTCCAAAATGCTGAAATTGTATCAACATGAAAGAGTAAGGGTAGAAATTACTGGAAATTAGTCTAAGCCAATTCATAAGGAGACTATTAAAATTCTCCCTTTGATAATTTCTGTCCCCTTGCCCTCCCAGAAAAATACCCAATCTATGTTTTCTCTCTTTAAAGATTTCCCTTGCTAATTGCTAATTACTAATTGCTAATACAGCTAATTGCTTTGTCTTATTTTTATCACATCACTTTTATCACATTTTGTGATATTTCTGTTTGTATACTTCTGGTTCCACCTTGAACATATTAGCAGAGAAAGCACATCACTCATGGAATAGGTTGTTGCAGATCAGCTCTGCAAGGAGGCCAGCTGTGCTCAAACTGTGTTTTCACAGCTGTGCAAACTTGGGTACAGTCCTTAATATCATACATGAAATGACAAAATGGGAACATCTACTTCACTGAATCGTTGCAGATTAAATCAAAGATCACTACTGTCCGGCTTAATCTCAGACATCTCTGGTTTAAGTTCAGGCATAGGGAACACACATTCTAAGTATAAAAAAGAAGAGGGCTGGCATTTGCCCTAGCAGATGAGATGGCAATGAAATACCAGCTTCTCACATCAGAGTGCCTGGGTTTGATAACCTGCGCCAGCTCCAACTCAAGCATCCTGATAATGCAGATCATAGGAGGTGTTTTCTTACACATTAATTGCTTTTTTTTTTAAAGAATGATTTATTTTGTATGAAAGACAGAGAGAAGGAGGTACAGAACGAGAGAGGAGAGAGAGAGAGATCCATCTTATATCTGCTGGTTCACTTCCCAAGTGGCCACAAAGGCCGGGGCTGGAACAGGCCCAAGCCAGGAGCCAGGACTCCATCCAGGTATCCCATGTAGTCGCAGGGTCACAGTACGTGGGCCATCTTTTACTGCTTTGCCAGCACATTAGCAGGGAGCTGATTGGAATCAAAGCAGCTGGGATTTTAACCTGTGCAGCAATACTGGATGCTGACATTGCAAGAACACTGGGCTTGGAGGCATGTGGTTATTGTTCTTAGCTCTTTAGGTAGTAAGATGGAATGAGGAGAACAGAAGGTAAGGGGGTGTGTCCAGGAACTGAGTTTGAATGGTCCTTTAGTCTAGATAGGAGCTTCTTTAAGAGAGCTTCACTTCTTTTCCAAAATTTTTATTTTATAAGGAATCAAGAGTAGTTATGAGCAAAATTATACCTCAGAGTTTAAGGGAAAAAAATTCAGACAAGAAGAGGTTATGGTCAGCCAGTTTTGTATTAAATGACTTTTTTTTTTTTTTTTGAGCCACTTTGGCAAAATTATGGGCAATGTAGAATGCCATAAAGAATCTGATCCTTCTCGTTTGCTGGGCCCCTTCAGCTGAGGTCTTTTGTGTTCTGACTTGGGACACCTGGCTCTAGTTCCTGCTCTACCTCCTGCATGTGCCCAACCTGGTAGCGAATGTCCCAGAAAAGACCTTCCCATATGCACAGGGAGTCAAGACCCATATATATAAGCAGGGGATGGAGATCTGTGCAAGGCAGTCCCCTCCTCCTAACAAGGACCCCATTTAGCAGGGGTTACAACCCACTGTTACTCTGACCTAAATAGTTCATTCTTTCAACTGAAATTGAGCACTTCGCAAATACTGGTGCTATTTTTGGTGCTAGGAATATAGCAGTGAGCCATCCAGAAGCAAAAACAACACCTGAACAGATCTTTAACAAAATAAAATCTCTTAGAAGTCAGTGATGTGCTATAGAGTTAGATGAGGCGTGGGTGCGGGTGGAGGGTCAGATTGTCCTAGAAGACAACGCAGGACTCTGTGGGAGCACCAGGAAGGCTCCCACTGAGACACTGGAGATTCTTAATCGTGCATATTAACACTGACCAAGGAGTTTTTATATTTTTGTAAAATAAACCCAGCTCATTTTTGTACTTCATGTACAAAGAATGTTCTTAAAAATTTGCCGATTTAATAAATTTTTGAATATTAAGGGAGAATTTTCTATTCTTTTATACTCCATAATTAGATAGTAATTCCTTAGACAGAAAAGGACATGAGAAAAAATAAAATACAATTTAAGAATTCAGAAAAAATGAGCTTTATGTATTATCTTTTTAATAATACCCAAGGCAAATGACAAAATGTGAAATATATTATTCTTATGTTTTGGATTATTTAATAAACAAAATGAATGTTTTAAAAATTCTCTAGCAGCTCAAATAAATATCTATAAAACATTCCCTAACTTTATCAAGCCACCACCCCAATATTCTACCAGTAACTATGCAAAATCCTCTTTGTGCACAAAAGACCAATTTCTGAGAGCTGAAAGAAGCTTATGGTTTTGAGAAATGAATACAATGATTTCCAATGAAAAATGAGAGTCCCCAACCTCAGCAATTCAAAGTAGCACAGGAAACGAACAAATAGTGTGCATTTGGAGCATTCATCGTTTTTTTTTTTTTTTTTTTTAACAGAAACTTTGATATAGATAGCTCGGGTTTCCTTTAGTTAAATTGCCTTGTTATCACCTGGATGCTGTTATAAAATTGCAAAATGCCGGGTCTAGCTCCAAGATGTGGATGTGAGTGCAGAACAACAGAATCTATGTGAGAATCAAGACACATGAGATGCTGGGCCCAGGGATCCCAGGATACAAAACAGTGGTCTCTGGAAGGCAATGAAAACAACAACAAAAATAATTCACTCTGTGTCAGGAAATATTAATGTACCAACACTCGACTCATGAATAGCTTCACACATAGAAGTGACTCTAAAATTAGTGATCCATTTATGGTTTAAGTTCTAGAGCTCTTAATGGGAGATTCTAAGAGGTCAGTGTTAGGCAAAGGCACCTTCCCTGCCGTTTTAGTTTCTATGACAACATGTATTCCCTAAACCTCCCCGGCATCACTTGACTCTCACTTCCACTCTCCTTGAGGAGAGTGACTTGTCTAATTGGTAAATTTAGCTAGGATAACATCCCTGCCCTGTCTGATTTCTTGTTCTTTTTAGAAGCAAACTGTCTGCAACAAGCCTCTCCCCTGCTCTTCCAAACAGCAAATCTGTCCCCACCATCTCCTGGGGCAGCACCTGGCTGGCATCACTGTTTTTAAAATTTTATTTCATGTGAACAAATTTCCTGTATTTCATATATACCGATTTAGGAACATAGTGATACTTCCCGCCCTACAATCCCACACTTCCTCCTCCTTCCTCTCTTATTCCCTCTCTTAATTTTTACAATTATCTGTTTTCAGTTTACTTTTTACTCAAAAGATTAACCCTACACTAAATAAAGTTTTCAACAAACAGTAAGAAGAAAAAAAAAACACTGTTCCTCAACAGTAGAGACAAGGGCTGTAAACCATCATCGAATCTCAAAATGTCAATTTCACTCCTATATGTTACATTTTTGGTACTCTATTAATGATTAATTTCCACAGATCAGGAAAAACATATTTAGAAGCCGAATCATACTAATTTTGGACCGAGTTGGCAGGTGCACATGGCCCTCACACAGAACCACAGCCTCCCACCTGGGGTCTATCATCAAAACAGGTCACATTTTTGCTCCAATTTCTGACTCTATGATCTTGGTTCTTATGTGTTCAGAACCAGGTAGAGGTAAAGGTGATGCTGTTGATCAGGCTGTCTCTGACAGACTCTGACAGTCAGAACAAGGGGTACTGTAGATACACACATAGACCTTAGAGCAGTAATACTGGTCATTGATCTAAACATTGAAACCAAGTCGTGCTTCTCTTTCCCATTTTATTTTAAAATGTCTAAAGGTTTTTTTTTTTTTTATCATTTTATTCATCTGAAGACAAACAAAAAGAACTAAACATAAAAATGTATTCTATTCATACTATTCAAATGACATCCTACAATGCTGAAAATATTTATAGATAGTGATACTGTGATTTATAACTAATCAATGGTCAGATTTGGGGCATTTAAATCTCTAAAGTCTTATTCAATTATTCTTCTATCCATTTGATTTGGATTTCAATCATCTAGCTAGAATATTTTAAGAGAAAAGTATTAGGAACTCATTTAACTTTTCTAACCTTTACTTTATTCATCTAAATTTAAAATGGGATCAAAACTGTCTTTTCTCTTAAAATGTGGCAAAAATAAAATAGTAGTACTTATAATGATTTAAAAAATCACACAATTATGACTTATTATTCATTTTATGAATTATTTCTATTATTCAATAATTTGATTCGCCCCTCAGGAAACCACACGATTCTGCTCCTTGTATTTCCTTAAACAGTGACTTACTGATGAAATCCCACATGCTCTATGAAGGGTGATACCCATTCCATGGGTCATATAGTGTGTGAGTCCTGTGCTCAAGGAACTTTTAGACATAGGAAGAGATACAGAAAACTGGAAGCAGAGCAGAAAGAGAATCAGGGAGCGAAATGGGGATGGCAAAAATCATAAGGAAAAAATAGGTTAAAGAAATTCTGGGGTATAATAATAAAGATAACTTTATTTTGGTACAAATATTTTTGAAGTCCCTGCATAGTTTTTTTTTTTTTTTTTGATATGTATTTTTTAAGAATTTTTTGGAGACCCCCTCATAAAAAGGCACTAGACTTGATTTTACAGATACTTTAAACTCAGGTAGATGCAGGAGAGCAGGTAGGCACCTGCAGGGAAGACAAACACATGGATGGAATGAGACCAGAATGCACCCAGCGGGCTGGAGTCCAGGGGCAAGGTGATTCTCTGCCCTCAGCCAAACAGCTCACCAAGCCCTGTTCAGTTTCCTCTAGGTAAGCCAAAGTATGTGCCAACGTCTCAATTATGTTTTTGGTAAAAGTGTAGCAAAAGTATGTTTTTTAAAGGTCTATGTAAAAATCCCCATGAATTTTCTTTAACAAACTTTTCAGATTTTTATTCTCAGTACAAAAACTGTTGAATACATATTATAATAGCCACCAAGGGGTTGCTTCTTAATGGGCTTCATTAAGGCGCCATAAGGATGTACTTACATATTTAAGGTCCTCAGCCTGTTTTAGTACTTAAAACAACCCAATGAAAGTATGTTGCTGTTTTCTGTAAGAGAATCTTAGGTTTTAAAAAAAAATGAAATAATTTGTGTCTGAAACAAACATCTCGTAAGTGGTGGGAGAATTCAAACCCACCACAGTCTATCTATCTCTGGCTGTACCATCTACTGATTGGGGTGAAAATTGGATTTTGGTAAGAGGGTAAAAAGCAAAACCCAGTCATAGCTAAACTATAGGAGTCAAATATTCAATCATTCTAATGCCCAAATACTCTACACGCATCATCTGTATTGTCATCAGAGAAAAAAGCTATTGTTCTGGCAACATGCAAAGAAAGTGTGCTTCAGTCTGAAGTTTACCAAGAATATTTTTAAAAATGTCAGTATTTAACTAAATTCTCTGGCCTTCAACTTCTTTTCCGATGATTCCTCCCAGCTACTCAGAGTTGAGCTTCACAATCATTATCATGGGCAATTTGCTAAGCTTATTTGATGCTCACTACATTTATTTTCCTCAGGCAGCAGTGTTGTGAATAGTGACTGTACTTAAAGTGCTTAGTTGCTATCATGGAAATAAATATATTTGCCCTATTTTAAATATCCTATTTTATTAGCCTTTGAAGGGAAAACAGAGCTAATATGGAGTAATTTGTGATGAGGTTGGACAGGGCCATGTGCAATTTCAAGGACTCTAATTCTCACCTACGGAGTAAGACTTCTCTTTTTACTGTGTGAGGAAATGGTTTGGAGATAATTTTAATTAGGAGGCATGTTAAATAAACATGTTCTATAGTGTATGGAAACAGAAGAGGAGGAAACTCTCATTTGTTTACTTGTATTTAAAGCAAACTCTGAATAATTCTATTTAATTAAAGAGAAGGTGGAGAAACAGACATAAGAATATAATTAAGGGGCATCACAGTACAGTAGGTTAAGCTGCCACTGGAGACAGCAATGTCCCATATCCAAGAGATGACCCAGCTTGAAACTAATGCACCTATGAGCTTAACAGATGGCAACCCAAGTACTTGGGTCCCTGCCACCCATATGGAAGCTGGATGGTGTTTCTGGCTTCTAGTTTCTACCTGGCTCCCTAGACATTGCAGGCATTTGGGAGTGAAGCAGTAGATGGAAGATCTCTCTGTCTCTCCCTTTGTTTCTGTCACTCTGCCTTTCAAGTAAATAAATCTTGAAGAAAGAATATAAAATAAAATATTTCATTAAAAAAGAATGAAATTAACTTCCACCCTCTGCTAGGGATTTCCCTCTATTCTTCTCCTATGTAGTTAACTATCTCCATATTTATAAGACTCAAGAAACAGCAAAGGAGTGAATAACTAGTATTACTCAGTTCCCATTCTTTATTCCAACTTATATCTGAGACTGGTCTTAGACCAACACAACTGGTATCTGAGATGCTATAAAAGTGCCACATATACCAATAATCTTGCTGCGGCTTACTATAAAACACCAAGGCCATGTCCAAGAGCAAAGGAAGTTATACAGTAAAGAAATCCCACCATTAACACTGTTTAGCATGAAATAATTGAATGACTTCTCTTAGAGGAGGTAATTCCTAGTACATCTGTCATGATACAAAATCTTTTCACTCCTATTCACTTGAAAAATATTCCTCCACTCCCAGCTCTCTTTAAGGAAGCCATCAGACTTTCTTAAATAATTATTCCAGGACTTAAATTGTTCTGGGAAGAATGGACATTTGAATATTCAGGCACCTCTGTAATGTGATAGGCTGAGGAGACTCATTTTCATGGAAAAATATCTCCACTCTTCTCAGACAGCCATTGGCAAGAATAGGTCTTATTATCATAAAAGTTTTGCATTTGGAATGCATTAGCTAGGCAGGTCAACATTCCACAAAATTTTTTCAACAAAAGGATTTCTTTGCTGATTTGGCATTTTTCCTTGAATAAATGTTTAAACGTTAAGCTATGTGTTAGTTTTATTGTTCCTACAGAGCTGAAGAGATATACAACAATGGTGAGGTAGGTTGCTATTCTGAGCTTTAAACTTTTAGTCTAGAATGTTGGTTGTGCAACTTTTTAATGAGGTACATTTTCCAAGAGCGTTTTAGCTATATAACCTCTATTGTCATAAAGGAATGTATTTGGCTAACTCTCTCTGGGTCTCCTATTACGTTTACAATAACAGGAAGAAGTTAATCCTGACTTTTCACTGAAGTGATGTTTAGAAGTCTGCTAATTCCATCTTCAATGCACCAGTGATATTTAGGAATTGCTCAATATTGTAAAAACAGATGTGGGATTTGAATATTTGTTCAGGTGTTTCAGTCTTCTAATTATTTTATCATTATCCATTTTCCCTTGTAATTTGTTAAAATTAGGAATCACGTCACCGATTTCCTTCAGTGCTGCTAATCTTCCATACCGTCTTGTTTATTCATTAGAGTTTCCGTGACATTCATAATGTGCATGTGTGGGCATATAAAGTCACCTGGGTTCTTAATTCTATTCATATGGAGTTCTGAGTAAATACCCAACCTTCTATGTATTATCCTGATTTTGCTAATCCAGATACCTTAGAGAATACATTAATTTATAGAAATTTTGGAAAACAAAAAACCTTAGAATTTTAAAGAAGGTTTGGGCAAAAAATACTTGTACTTTATGTATCCTGTGGTTGATTTCAGTTCTACTGTTTGGAAGTTCAATAATTGGACAAGTTATTTAGGCTCTTCAGCAAATTTTCCTATCTCTGTAAGTATGGAAAAGACTTATGACTATGGACAGAATTGAGCTTGATAAAAGGTTCTAGTCCCGGTCGGGGCGCCGGATTCCGTCCTGGTTGCCCCTCTTCCAGGCCAGCTCTCTGCTGTGGCCAGGGAGTGCAGCGGAGGATGGCCCAGGTGCTTGGGCCCTGCACCCCATGGGAGACCAGGAAAAGCACCTGGCTCCTGGCTCCTGCCATCGGATCAGCGCGGTGCACCTGCTGCAGCGCGCCAGCCGCGGCGGCCATTGGAGGGTGAACCAACGGCAAAGGAAGACCTTTCTCTCTGTCTCTCTCTCTCACTGTCCACTCTGCCTGTCAAAAAATAAAAAATAAAAATAAAAAAAAATAGTGTAAAATATTCAAAATAAGCAGAAAGGCATGCAGTGCTGCGGCTCACTAGGTTAATCCTCCGCCTATGGCACCGGCACCCCGGGTTCTAGTCCTGGTTGGGGCGCCGGATTCTGTCCTGGTTGCTCCTCTTCCAGTCCAGCTCTCTGCTGTGACCCGGGAAGGCAGTGGAGGATGGCCCAAGTGCTTGGGCCCTGCACCCGCATGGGAGACCAGGAGGAAGCACCTGGCTCTTGGCTTTGGATCAGTGTGGTGCACCGGCCACAGCGCACCAGCCATAGTGGCCATTTGGGGGGTAAGCCAATGGAAGGAAGACCTTTCTCTCTGTCTCACTAACTCTGCCTGTCAAAGAAAAAAAAAGATGGTATTAATTCAAGAGTGTTATAAACTCTGAAGAGGTAATTATCAGAACCTCTGAATAAACTTGACCACCTGTTATGTTCCCAGCCATTCATCCACTCACAAGTTAGAAAGGACAGGGATGAGTGCTCTGCTTATGTGATGCTTGAAGTCAGTGAAAGTAACGGCACTGAAATCAGGAGTTTAATGTAGTTTGAAGTGCTAAGATAGAGTGCTTTGGGATAACAGAAATGGGTATTTTAATCCAACTACAGAGTTTAAGGGCAGTTTTCTGGAACAGATAGCTCCTGAGCTGAGCTTAAGTGATAAGGAGGAGCTAACCAGGTGGAGACAAGCAGGAATTGTGTTCTAGTAGGAGCTGCGTTCATAGGCGGGGGACAGGGATGAAGCATGAAGCAGTGTGGAGTGTTGGGAGGCAGTCAGGGGTTGAAAAGTGTTGATGCATCAGATAGACCCTTTTTCCATACTTCCCAGGGGAAGAATAATAGGAACTAATGTTAAAGCTTGAAGATACAGTTCTAGAAATGTGAGAAGGGGAGGGCATTCTGGAAGAGAACAGAGAATGGCAGCTGGAGACAGCATGAGCTCCTTAGGCCACCTCTGTAGAGTGTTGCTGGACGTGAAGCTGGGGAGGAGGAAAAGCAAGGTGCAGTGACCACAGCTGAGACTGGGCAGGAAGTCACTGCTCTGATCCTCATCATTGGGCTAATATCAAAAGACATCGAGATTTTACTTTGTCGGCAGTAGAGAAGAATCGTGGGCAGGGGCTCAGCTACTTAATGTTTTAGAAGAGTTCTCCTGTGAGAGTATGAAGTCAGAATGGAAGAGTAGTAGGGTGGGAATGGGGTTGGGATATGACAAGTGTATTGGTTTTTTTTTTTTTTAATTTATTTTTGACAGGCAGAGTGGACAGTGAGAGAAAGGTCTTCCTTCCGTTGGTTCACCCTCCAATGGCTGCTGTGGCCAGCGCGCTGCAGCCAGTGCACTGTGCTAATCTGAAGCTGGGAGCCAGATGCTTCCTCCTGATCTCCCATGCAGGTGCAGGGCCCAAGGACTTGGGCCATCCTCCACTCCACTCCCGGGCCACAGCAGAGAGCTGGACTGTAAGAGGAGCACCCGGGACAGAATCTGGCGCCCCGACCGGGACTAGAACCTGGTGTGCTGGCGCCACAGGCAGAGGATTAGCCTATTGAGCTGCAGTGCCGGCCAAGTGTATTGGTTTAAATGGATAATCCATCCAAGATGCAATGGAGAAACCCACAGCTAAGTTTTCGTCAGTGTCTGTGATATGTTCTGCATAGGTCTGGAAGCATTGTGATATGATAAAAATCACACCAAGCTGAGATAAAGCCTTCCCTCCTCCCTAGCCAAGGAGAAAATGAATTAAGTGGACAATGTGTGGATCTTTATGAGACTCAAGTATTTTGCTGTGCTGCATGCACAGGATGAACTGAATTCAGATTAGAGAAGAGAGGTGGTATTAGGGAGACAGTGGGTTTAGATCTGAGCTGAAATGAGGGAAGTAGGGTGGCATTTGTGGAGAAGGCATGCTAAGAAAGGGAGTAATGTAATACACTGACGAAAGATTCAGAAACTGGAGTCAACCTGAGGGTGTTCTTAGAAAAGCTAAACTAGGTTTTTCTATTAAGTATCAATGGTTCCCAAGGATAAATTATTTGCTTACTGTGTCACTCAAAGTAAGCTCAAAGACAACCCCTGCGAGTTTTGCTGATACACCCCCTTCTAAATAGCAGTAAGTTTCTCCTTCATGTCCATTACATGGTCCTACATGTGAGACCAGGACCATGTAATAAATCAGCTTGCTTCTATGTCCCAGTGACCAGCACAATGCCTGGTACACAGATCATAATTGAAACTATTTTTAAACAGATGAGTGACTGAATGATTATGTTTAGTAACAGGTATAATGGATATTAAACACAAAGAAAACAATGATATTGACATCATTAAGAATATTCCTAAATCTGTATGTATGAAATACATGAAACTTGTATAACTTAAATAAAATTTTTAAAAGAGAATGTCCAATATTTATTGAGTGCTATATGTAGGCACAGTAAAAAGCAGATTTTTAACAAATGTCACTTAATTTCATTCTAATAGTAATGATATGTGGTAACTACTATTATTATCCACATTTTATAAATGACAGACAAAAAGTTCAGAGGGTTCTATGTCTTTTCCAAGGTCACACAGTAAGTAAAAGGTAGAGAGATGTCCCCTGACTCTTAATTCAAAGAACATGGTTTTTCCAACTACTTCTATGGAGCTTTCCTTTTTTCAAAAGAAGCTCAGACTTAAGGTGACTTTGTTTTTAAAAACTATTTGATTATTCAATGTATTTGTCCCTGAAAGACTCATTGGAATGTAACAATCTGAAGGCTAGTTTAATTTGAAAACTTGAAATTTATCTTTAACAAATTCATTGAATAAAAGTTTAAAAACTCAATAAAAAATAACACCAATTTGTTCAAGAGATAATGAAATCTAAAATAAAATTCATTAGCAACCTAAACTGTCAAACATGATCAACAAGTCCCATGACAAAAACATGTAGATAGCTTAATTTTTATGACTAAGGAATGTCACTTTGTTGTACAAACATACACATGCTAACGCAAATCAATTGTGATTTTGACAAATGATTCCACCAACCCAAAGAGTTAGATTATACTCCTATTATTTCAATAAGACCAAAGGCTCAGAAAATTCAGATAAGTTTCCAAAGTACAATAACTTGCCAACATGAGGCCCATTTTCAGTGGGTTCCTTTATTACCAACTTTAGAACAAGTGTTGGAGAATTATAGCAAGAGGCCAAATCTAGTCTACTTCTTGTTTCATCATCTTCTAGCTAAGCATTGTTTTACCTTTAAAATAATGACTTAAAAACTTTAAAAAAAGGGTTCTACGACACATGAAGATTGTATGGTATTTAAATGTGAGCATCAATAAGTAAAGCTGTAACAGAACGTAGCCACATGTTTCTTTACATGTTGTCTATAGCTGCTTTTGTGCTACAAGAGTTGACTAGTAATGAGAGCCTACATGACCAACCACGTCTAAAATATTGAATGTAGTCAAAGCTGGCTGCTATTATTCTAGAAAATCTCACCAGGGGCTAAAGAACTCAGTGTTGAGTACACTGCAGAAATCAGGTGTTTGCATTTTCAGATTTATTGCCTAACTCAGTGATTCTCAAAGTGTGTCTCCTGGACCAGAAGCAGCAGGTTCAAGTAAGAATTTATGAGAGATGCAAATTCTCAGATCCCCAACCCAGATCTACTGAAGCAGTTCTGAGAGTAGAGCCAAACAATCTGTGTTGTTAACAGGCCATATAGTTGATTCTGATGTATTCTAATGTTTAACCGGCCCAACTCAAGGACTCTGAACATGGCACCCATCATTCCAAAGAATTACAAAAAAGGCATTCATTGGCTTCTGTTTGTGGATGAGACACAGACCTGATATTTCACTTATGTTTTTGTATTCCTTACAAGAATCTTAAAAGGTTGGGATTATTAGTTCCATCTTTCAGAAAAGGGAAACAAAGTGCTGGAAGATTAAGTAATTTGTTTGAATTACAAAATTAGGACCAATCTGCATTATTTTCTATTCCCCAGCATTTTACTCCACCCTCTCTCTCAGAGAAGGGGTAAAGTACCTCTGTATCCAGGAGGTGCTGATCTGTTAATTAGCTAGATCTTAGTGCTGTCAACATGCAAACACAATCCCTCTGTAACTAGGTCTGAACAGAGCAAGAACTTGAACTGGAAACCATAAAATGGACCACAGATTCCCCTATCCTACCTAGTACCAGTCACTTGCTTCCTTTCCAATTAGAGCCTTACTCTCCTGCTAGTTTTCACTATTTATAAGTATTAAGATACTCAGTCAAAATGTTTTGCTTCTAGACAGCTTCTAATCTACATCAATGCACTACTTCCTTAAATCCTCTCCAAAAGACCTAACACAAGCTCAACCCCTCTACTACTTTGTCTTTTTCACCTCCAGTATCTACCTATCAGTCTTAGGTCATCAAGAGATTTCAGGCTACCATGGAATCATGCAAGTGACACTAAAGGTCCTCAATATGGTATAAGTGAAGTGCCCTGTCAATATTACTGTGTGAAAGTCAATGATATTTGTCATAATTGTTAGTATCTTATCTATAACAAGGACCATGGTAAAGAACAAGTTTAATTATACAGACAAGAGAAGGAATAAAGCCACGTCAACTCTTCTTATACTTTTTGTGTTGCTCCAGGAATTTCGCCTTGTGTATCACATCCCTCTGCTTATATTGTGTTGCCTTACCCAATATCCAATGTCTTACATATCATATAAGGGAGCTTCTAATGTTTGTGGGAAATGAAATTGTAAGATAAGTTTATTTTGGTGCAAGAAAATATGGAAATCCATAACATAACAAATCTTCAAAACATTCATAGAAAATACATATTATGAGTAAACTATTTATGGATTTCAGAAAAAGTTACACCAAAATAAACTTATCTTTTAATTTCATTTTTCCATGAACTTGTTGAAACATCCCACAGTCGCATAGGCACCTTTCCTGCATATTAGTTTAATCAACTTCTCATGCACAAAAGCCCAGCTGAAAGAGCTTCACCATGGGGTCATCGCTGATCACTTCTATATCAGCTGTGTGGACTCATTACTTTATAGTATTCGTGGGCTTCCTTATATTGATCTTTTTTTACATGTTGCATTATATGTATTTTTCTCCTTCTTCTAAAACAAATGGGAGTTCCTTAAGAGCAGCATCTATCTTTAATTCATAATAGAGTCTTTGGAGCTAGCAGAGTGCCTGACATATTGTAGACAATCAAGAAACATTTATCCATTGCAAACTATTGCTGAAAATGGTAAAATGTTGACAATTATTGAAGTTGAATGATGGACAATGACAGTGCATTACATCATTTTTACATCATTTTCTATACAGTTTTAGGTGTAAATTTTTCCAAAAAAAAAAGTTCAGAGTAATTGAAGGCCTTGCAAAATGTTAAATAAACCTATCAGAATGTTTAAGTTACTATATGTGTAACTATAAACACTGTGTGATCCATATTTCATCCTTCCAATAAGAAAAATATTTAAAGCCAAACATCCCCCTGAAATAAAATACAATTAAATTGTTTCAGAATAGCTGCAGGCTATGGATATAATTTTAAATAAAAACTTCTAGTGAAACTAAAGATTGATAATTCACCCAAAGTGCTTTATTGAGAGGGAATTATATAGATTTTTGCCTTTATTATCTCCCCTCTGAATTGCCATAGAAATATAATTAGTGTCTCTGCTTCTACTGTGTTATTTCTAAATTCATCTTCACATTCTCTCTGGTTGACTCACCTGACAGTGATTTGTCCTATTTGTTTCTCCAAAAATGAAGACTTTGCACCAACAGCTCTTCACTAGTCAGGGAGTAAGTGTGCACTGAGTAAGTGTGCACCCAGTAACCTCCCCACCACAGCTCCCGTTTGAATGTTCTGAAAGCCCTGTCCTACAAACCACACCCAATCCACTGCCCTTCGTCATGCAAACTGCCCCTGTCAAGGCTTCCAGACAGCTCCAGATCCTTCCTCAGCCTGAGATTCTCTTTCCCCGGTCTCCAATTTGGAAAATCCTTCTCTAGGTTCAAAGCGCCGTACAACTGTTCTCTCTCCGTGGAGAAGGCCTCTGTGGAGCCCCTTCCAGAAGCATCTTCACCTGTGCCTCTACAGGCTGTGGCTCAGGTCTGCGCCCACGTGCTTCCTTGTGGGTCTTGGCTGGCAATTAGACTCCCTTCCTAGAATGTAGCTGTACAGAGGAAGCTTAAATATTCACCTTCCACTTTCCCACCATCTTAGTCTATACACAAGGAAGGCCGTGCACACATTTAGAATTTAACATGACATATATTCATACTAAACCTCCAAGTGATTAGATTAATCTTGTGGGTATTCTTCCTCATGCTCCTCATTAATGAGTGGATATGTGTAAAACCTCAATCATTGTATAAAAATCTCATTACTCATTTTAATCTTCTTTACAAATTGCCTTTGCTTCTTAAATCTTAGATTTCAATTGAAAGAATTTTCTTTTTCTAAATAGGAAAATTAGGACTTGTTGAAAACTGAAAACTAATTTACATGGAAAAATTGTTTCTCTTAACCCTTTTCAATCCATGGCTAATTCTGATCAGCATTAAAGATGATAGGAGAACAGAGAGGCTCAACGTTGCCTAAATGAAGCTCGTGGTTCTGCTCTTGGGGCAGTCTTCATTTTTCCACCAAAAGAATGACTGATTTAGTACAGCCGATATTATCTGTGTGGTTCAACCTTAGTGCAATGTTTAGTAATGCAGATTAGGAAAAACCTTGTCAGCCTTTTCTATGATTTGCACCAAGAAAGAATGACGATCAGATTGTGGCTTAGTCTTCAGCCACCTTTTTTTTTTCTGATCATTTACTTGTCTGGTGGCCAGAGAGCTTAAATTGTCATAGTATGAGAATATATAGGCAAGAGGCCTTGGCCAGAATTCTCATGGTCTTATTGGGTCTCATTGCTGGCCTCTGCTTAGCCTGGCCATTCATCATCGCTGAAAGTCGTGTATGAGCAAAATTCAGAGCAGAAATCAGAAGGCAAAGGACTCATGAAGCTTCCTTGCATGCTTTTGATCGAGTTCTATTTTTTCATTATTGTATTTATTTATTTGAGAGGCAAAATTACAGAGAGCGGGAGAGACAGAGAGAATGGTCTTCCATTTGCTGGTTCATTTCCCAAATGGCTGCAACAGCCAGAGCTGGGCCAATCCGAAGCCAGGATCCTGGGTGTCCCAGGTGGGTGCAAGGGCCCAGGCACTTAGGCCGTCTTCTACTGCTTTCCCAGGCCATAGCAGAGAGGTGGATCAGAAGAGGAGCAGCTGGGACCCAAGCTGGAGCCCATATGGGATGCTGCCACTGCAGGCAGAGGCTTAGCCTACTATGCCACAGCACCCACCCCTCTAATTCTATTTTTAATCTATGATAACAGTCACTGGTATGACTTTGTTTATGTCATATTCTTAGGTCCCATACTTGGTTTGGGATCAAAACTTTGTAGAAATTAAGTGCCTATTCTATGATCTTATTTCTTATTAATGCATTTCCCTTAGATATTTCATACAACGTCAGTGGGCACTTCAAAATAACATTGAAAATTTCAGACAATTTCCCATGTATGTTTCCTTTATTCTATTTTTATTGTTAGGAAAGAGTAGTAAAGGAAAAATGGTTGGTGATGTAGTAGGACACAGTATAGGATTCAGTCATTTTGATTTTGTCAGTTTTGTCTTATGATTAATCAATTAACTTCTTTGAGTTGAAGTTATTACCTATGTAAAATGTGAGAGTTGGTTTCAACCAGAATTTCCTAATTTATATTTCTGAACAAAAAATAACTGATCCACAGTGAATGTCATGGTGCAGTGGGTTAAACTATGACTTGGGACTATCTTGTCCCATACTGGGGCATTGATTTAAGTCAAACACTTTGCTTCTGATCCAGCTTTCAGCTAATGTGCCCAGCAAAGCAGAAGATGAAGGCCCAGGTACTTGGGGTATCTGTCACTCACATGGGAGACCTGAACTGAGGTCCATGCTCCTGGTTTCATACTGGACCAGTCCAGTATTTGGAAAATGAACCAGCAGATGGCAGATTCTCTCTTTCTCTGTCTCTCTCTCTGTCTGTCTGTTTCTCTCTGTGTGTGTGTGTGTGTGTGTATGTGTGTGTGTGTGTGATTTGCTTTCTGTAACTTTGACTTTCAAATAAATAAATACATCTCTTACCTTATATATGGTGGTCATCTGCATCCTTATATTTTATCACAATTGGGTCTTCTGATTGAACTCAATGTGTGAAAGTTCCCATCTCTCTGGAAATTTCACATACTATCTATTAGTATGTAGCATATCTATAAATGTGTGTATAAGCAGAAAAATATATTTGGATGTGGTTGCAGATATGGATATGATTTAGGTATCTATCCCAAAGATGACGCTTCAGACTGGCTCAAATTCTATGATTACTGTTGTGGTGTGGGGGTGGCGATTAGGTTTACGATTCTATTTTTCATATAACTGGAATGCAAATGTGAATTTGCAACATAAAAACTTTGAGTTTAAGTGACATAAAATGAAGCTTAGGCAATAAAAGTTGAGTCATGTCAGGGCTGTTGAGTTTGGGACTTTTGACTTTCAATTTATGTGTCATGACTATTGGCAAGAAAATGACTATATGGTATCTCAGAGTGCAGAGAAAGTTGACTTCTCAAAGAACTCCCTGTCTCTGGAATGAAGCCATCTGGAGCACAAAGCATTCAAGCTGGGGACTATAGCTCAACTAAGTCCAAAGAACCAAACCCAACATGCCAACATGTTTGGAAACACTATTGATAGAAATGGAATTTATCTTATTTGTATTTTATTAGGATACCAGCATTAGTGCATTGATGAAGAAGTGTTGCGATAACACAAGTTTGTTTTGTAACACTTGGACAAGTTTGTTTATACATTGCTTTTCTTCCAGGGAATAAAGAAAATCACTGTGTAATATGGAGGGAAAAAAAAAAACACTCATTTTTGAGGTTTTATTTAATCTCATTACATTATTATTTTCACTGTGCCAAATTAGAACTTGTCATAGATTGAAAATACTTAAAAGAAGATATAAAAACATGAGAACTTTTATGTTCTTATGTTTGTCTGAATAGTTAGAACCTAGTGAACCTTCTTCATAGAAAAAATAACTTCCTGAATATAACACAGAGTGACTATCATTCACACAATCATAGAAACAACCTATATACCAGATGTGCCTGGGATGATGTCATTTTAGCTAGCAGGTTCTACCTCCTGTAGTTATATTACAAGAAGCATGGCCAGGTTTAAATATTTCCATCTCTCCATACTATATATCATATGAGACGTAAAGACTACACCTAGTCAATAAAAAAAAAAATCCTTTTCTGGAAGGGATATTAGTATCTCAGGGACTCCATTCTTTTTCTTGAGAAGAAAGCAGAGCTTAGATGTAGAACAGACATCAAATGATTTAGTTAAGTAATTCAAAATATATTATTTTAGTAGAGATATTATTTCATGAAAAATATGTACATATGTGTGCTTCTATCATATGTGTATATATACATACACACATATGATGGTACTTCAAAATGTTCATGGAAAATGGAATTAGATGTTTATTTGTTGCAAAATTTTTGAAATCCACGCATACCAAAGATCTTCAGAAAGGTCATGGGCATGCATATTACTAAAATAATTCTCCATATATTTCAAAAAATTTTTCACCAAAATAAACTTCTTTGAATTCCAGTTTTCCATGAATTGTTTGATGCATCTACTCACATGTGCATATACATATTTATATTAAGAATGTTAGAAGAAATTTCATCAACTTTTTAAAAATTCTCCAATCTTTAAATAACAGAATGGATTTTAACAAGCAAAAGTACAATTTATATTGTATGGATAAGATACATACTGGTAGCAGTAGTTCTGTCCTAACTGTGTGTTTGAGTTCCTAAGAAAGAGAAACCAGCAAAGTGGCTCATTGGGAAATGTAAATGAAACATTTTTGCAAATTAAGTGTTGAGAGCGCATTTTTGCTGAGCACCCATTAACTCAATTTATACCAAAAGCTTATGCATTTATATCATAATCAACAACCCAGCCGTACCCCACACCTCCTAACTGATGAGGCACACACAAATATTTCTCTTACAAATCAAAATGTTCTCCCAGAGCCTGCGATTGCTAATGACATTAAGGCGTGGTAGCCAATGTGAACTTGACAGTCCCAAACCAACCTGTATTATCACCTCACAGCGGAGGCCTCACTTCCCACCTTGGAAATCTAATTAACCCACAAGACACATGCACCTCAATAGGCTTCTAATAGAACGAGAATGGTACTGTATCCCTTCCCTCAACCATCTGGGTAGACAGAAACGAACTGTCCAGTCCATAAGGTGCTCTATGCCAAGCATGCATATTTCCCAACTTTTACTCGGGGCATTAAGCTTTCTCAACTTCTGCAGCTTCTGCATCGAATTCTGAACCAGACCTGACCAACGGCATGGACTGGAAGCGACCACTTTACCTTCTGAAAAATCAATCAGTCCCAGCAAATGAAGCAGCTTCAGAGACGCACATATAATCACAACAATACCCACTGTTTGCAGTCCTTCGGACTCCCACTCGAGAGTCAACATCGTCTAAGCAGGCAGAGCATCCCAGCCTCCGGACCCCTTCGGAGCGGAGGGAGTTAATTAGAGACTCCAGCAACGTCTGGCTTGCAACAAAGACTTGCAAGGGGGAAAAGTGAGCGGCTCCTCCTCGCAGACTCGCGGTGCGAAGCCGGCGGCCCCCCGGAGTGAGGACAGACCTGGGCCAAGGTCCAGCCTCTCATGCTGATCCTGGCATTTGCCTGGCTGGGCTCCCCCCAGACCACAGTGCACCGCCAGCCAGCCTCTCGGCTCTGTGCTGCGACGGCGGATACTTTGACTTCAGAGCTGCGAGGGAAGCATCAGTTGGCAAACTGGAGAATTTGCAGGGTCGGTGGAGACCAGGGACACTCCCAGCAAACTTGCCTCGAGCGCGCAGCGCGCTCCACGCGCTGAGGACGCCAGGCTGGGCAGGGCTGTGCGCTAGTTTTGCTGCCTGGGAAGCCTGTGCATGTCCCCTTTTTGCCACAGCAGCTGCTCTCTCCTCTCCTCCCAGAGCCTCCTCCGGGAGACAGCTCAGCCCCCTCTCTAGATGCTAGAGAAGAAAAAAAAATCAGTGCTACCGGCTGACGCCTGCAGTCCCTTGCAGAAAGCCCCAGGGAGAACCCTTGGGCAGCTTTTCCAGGGAGAAAAGTGTGGGAGCAAAATGATTCGGAGACGGTCAAGAGGGAGCCCCCGAGCTGCCTCCATGCACTGGTTGCTCATGGGACTTCACTGATCCAGCGGGAGCGTGATTAGGGAAACTGATTGGGACTTTCTATTGAATATATTTCCAAGCATGGATATTGGGAAGCCCAGAGAAAACCTTGTAAGGACTTGATTTCCAGTGACTGCCACCTGTGGGGTGGGGGCCACAGTCAGCCTGCTCATCTAGCCTCAGCCACTCTCCAACCAGGTTCCCAGGCTTCCCTGATGATAAGCATCACCCCGAAGTGCTTGTTAAGAACACTCTTCGTGGCAGGGTGGGTGCTTGGCTTAGCAGCTGAAGTGTTAAGATACCTGCGTCCCAAACAGGAATGTCCGGATTCAAGCCTGTTCTAGCTTCCTGATAATGCAGACCCTGGGAGGCAGCAGGTGATGGCTCAAGCACTTGAGTTCCTGCCACCCACATGGGCGACCTGGCCTGAGTTCCAGACTCCTGGCTTTGGCCTGAACCAGTTGTTGCTGTTGTGGGCCTTTGGGGAGCGAACTGGCAGAACTCTTTTCTCTCTCTCTGTATGTGTGTGTGTGTGTGTGTGTGTGTGTGTGTGTGTGTGCCTGCCTTTCAAATAAATAAAATTAAATCATTTTGAAAAAGCCTGACTGCTGTGGAGAGTCTTACTCAGACACTCCTGGAGTATCTGGTTGAAAAATAAGTTCAGGTGATTTTTATCAACAGGGAAGCAGGGGTCGTGCTGGTCCCAAGGTGCCATCACTTGCCTTATCCCAACGCCATCCAGCAGGAGGCAGCCCCATGGAAATGATTGTGGATTCTGGACTATGCTAGCACCGCACTGGCTTAATCACTGTGTCGGTTTTATCCACCCTGTTCAAGCCCAGGCTGATAATGGACATGAAGAGGCTCAATGTGGCCCCTGGATATATGTGAACTCACTCATATCTGAGACGCACCTCCTACGGGGCAGCATCATATTCAAGTTCTGCTTTTTCCTTGCTGTGGGATCTTCTACAAGACATGTAGACTTCTCTGAAAACTGTTCCTGGTGTGTAAAGTCAGGGTTATAATCCTTCATTTAAAGTCTTCCATTTAAAGGGAATTAGGAGAGTTAAATGAGCTTATAATTGTAGCTAATATTTACTGACCACTTATTATGTGCTCATCAATGTTATCATGATGTATCAACAATAAACTCATGCCCAGAACTCTGAGTGGGAGATATTACAATCATTTTCTTTCTTTCTTTCTTCATTTATTTTTTGACAGGCAGAGTGGACAGTGAGAGAGAGAGACAGAGAAAAAAGTCTTCCTTTTTGCCGTTGGTTCACCCTCCAATGGCCGCCGTGGCCGGCGCGCTGCGGCCGGCGCACTGCGCTGATCCAAAGCCAGGAGCCAGATGCTTCTCCTGGTCTCCCATGGGGTGCAGGGCCCAAGCACTTGGGCCATCCTCCACTGCACTCCCGGGCCACAGCAGAGAGCTGGCCTGGAAGAGGGGCAGCTGGGACAGAATCTGGTGCCCCGACCGGGACTAGAACCTGGTGTGCCGGCGCCGCAAGGTGGAGGATTAGCCTATTGAGCCACAGCGCCGGCCTACAATAATTTTCATTTTTAGAGGCAGGAAACCAAAACATAAAAGGATTAACTTACTTGCCAAGCAGTGGACATAGTACCTAGAAGCCCAAAGGCATTCATTCCTTCAGTTTTTCCTTACTAATATTAAAAGCTGCTACTACTAGCTGTGAATGGCACACGAATGCTACAAGGACAAATCATGCCCATCCCTAGCATTTAGTGGGGGAAGCAGACATGATGTGGGATGTGACCAATAAGTTCACCAGCTCCTGAGTAGACACCTCTGCAGAGAACAGGAGCACAGGAGAGGGAAAGGCAACTTCATGCAGGGAAGGATGTGTGGTGGTGAAAGGAGGGAGACTTCAGGGAGGAAGGTACCATGCGTAACAGTGGCTTTTGTCATTACTAGAAGTAGTAAGTCAGAGTCAAGTTTGGGATAGATAGAGAGGTCCTAGTTCTGTCCCTTGCTTAGTGTGTCACCTTGGGGAAAGTGTCCCATATTTGAGTCTGTTTTCCTAGTTTTAAATGGGAATTCTACCATCTCCTTCTCATCATTATCTGAAATTTGGTTCAGAATATAGAGATGGGAGCCCAGTCTAGGGTGTTTCCTATTCAGTATGTGGTAGTTGTGGGATTATGATGGAAATGCCACCTCTTTGGAGTTTCTTTAGGGTCCCCTTGGATGGAGTGTCTTTGCTGTTCCCTTATCCTGCTCCAAGGTCTGGTTTCCCTCTTTTTACCATGAAGACTTTTTGATCACCCTAGCCCATAGAATTGTGTTTCTCCTCTGGGCACTAGGAAATTACTTGGGTTGCCAAGCTAACCCTTTTCATTTTGGATAATATGTTTACGGGAGGTACCTTTGTATCTATCCATAGAACCACCCATACATCCAAACATTTTGTTTGCAGTTATGTCAGCAAGCCGGTGAGGGAAAAAGCAGGTCTTAGTAGTTGGAAGGAAAATAAACACTGTAACAATTATCTGGAATTTCCACCAATGTTTAACTATAGTGAATTAAAAGTTTAAAAAAATAGAAATTAATTAGGTCAAGTCAGATATAACTGTGTCTCTTAATCCTGTATAATATCATATTGTGGGAAAGAACTAAAGTACAGAGAGTTTAAATGACTTGCTAAAGGTCACAGAGCCAGTAATCCAGAATTCAAACACTTCTTTGTCTGGCTCTCAAATTCACGCTTGTACATATAAAACCCCTCAGCAGATTTCAACAAAATGTTTGTCTGCTATCTCTTGATATATAGAGTTAGGCAAAGCATTTAAAAATGGCCACACCTCATTTTCTAGGAAAGAAGTCTGCACCATTCTGGAAATTCACATAAATACTTATGGATATGCTTTTACTGATTGCAGGCAGATTCCTTTTCAGGTCAACTTCATTTGTAGTTTTAAGATCCACTAGTTGAGTGTCTTGGAGGCCCAGTCTTCCCTATTGACATTAGCTAGCATTAGGACATGGATTTCTGGGCTCCTTCTGTTAGGTCCAGTTACAGGATGCCTTGGTTCTCAAGGATGGCAGGAGATCTTTCACATGCATGCTCTACAGTGGGATTTTGTAAAGTAATAGCACAATCGAAAGAGTGTCATAGACACCAGCATTTTACCATAGCAAGTTAAGACACTTGCAACATCAGCATCCCATACTGGATTGCCAGTTGGAGTCCTGGATGCTCTACGCCAATCTAATTCCCTGCTAATGCACCTGGGAAGGCAGTGGGTGAATGCCCAGGTTTTTGAGTTTCTGCCAGCCATATGGGAGACCCACATGGAATTCCTGGCTCTGGGCTTTGGCCTGGCTCATTCTGGTCATTTAGGTAATGAACCATCATAAGTAAGATCTATTTATATCTCTCCGTGTCTCTGTCTCTATTTCTGTCTCTTCTCTGTCTCTACTTCTACACTCTACCTTTTGAATAAAAAATAAATAGTTACATCTTTTTAAAAAGAGTTTTATATTTCTCCAGAAAAGTCTAATAAAGAAGGGAAAATCTGGGGAAAGAGGTTTTCTAGGGCTATCCTGGGAAAGAATAGTTGACTGCCTATTGCTTTAAAAGTATCTCCAGATGATGGCTGAACCCACAACCACTTGATTGCATACACTGTTAGCCCCAACCCAGTTTGTCTTATTAAAATATGCCCCCAGCTTTCTCCCTCATCGCCATGTACATCTCCTTCTTCACATTATGAGTAGTGAGCAGATGTCTTTCATATCAAAGAAAAAGAAGAGCAAAATAATACACTAACACTTCCTATACACTGACTCTAAACCAAGCACCATACCAAGCACTTTATATGTTTAGATTAGTTTGATCTCACTCTAAACCACTAAGTTCAGTGTTAGCACTATTTCCGAGATGAAGAAAATCCATGAGGCATTGGGATTGGTACTTTTGTAAATTCATATTCAATGGAGGGGAAAACCAGGATTTATTCCTGACTTATTCCTGAAATCATAGCAGCCATAATTTATGGAGAAGTTATACATTTCATACACTTTTAAAATCTTTACAGATATTAACTAAATGAATCATTTCAGAGTTCCATGAGACCTGAATTATTTCAAGGAGAAAATTATGGCTTCAGAAGATGAACCAATTTGGGATCTCAGGAAACTGAGGTAGCAGTGGGCATAGCTGGGATTTGGACTTAGGTGTCCCGAGTACTAAATCCTACACATTTCACTCCTTACTATTTCACTCCCAGACTTCTCTGAACTATGTTGAATGTTTTTGTTTGTTTTTGACTGGGGCTTTGGTTAGGGACTGTGAATGGACAATATTCACAACTCTTAGGAAGTGGAAAATCTTACTTCTAGGAGATATGCCAAAGCTAATTGACCAGGCTGAGAATGAGAGAGGTCAGTGACAAGACCTTCAATTTTCTGCCCACAATCGACTGTGATCCGTTAAATCATATCAAGAGAAATGATGTATCTAAATCCTGGGAGTGATCATTTCCTCCCCTGTCATTGTAGCTTTGTTTCAGATTTCAGGTGATCGTCTCTGGCTAAGTAATACTCCTCAGAGTTTGGCCTTTGGTCTAATTGTTAATTAAGCTGATGGTAGTGACACCTGCGTCCCTTATTTGAGTGCCTGGGTTTGAATCTTGGTTCTCCTCCCAACTCTAGCTTCCTGCTGATGCACGTTTCGTGAAGTATATCATAGCTCAAGTGGTTGGTACCTGTCACCAGGTGAGAGACCTGGAATGAGTTCCTGACTTTGGCCCGTTCCAGCCCTGTCCATTGTATGCATTTGGGAAGTGACCCAGTGGAGAAGAGTTCAGCATGAGGGAATCCTCAGAAAGTTCCACCGAAGAGAGAAGCCTGATCAAGTCAGCCCAGGAGTCATGCCAGGAGCGACTCTGCCTGGATCACACTTGTGCACACACGAAGGCAGCGTTTGTGACAGTGATAAGCCTAGACGGAGGCCTCCTCAGCAGGAGAGAAAAATCATATTACACAGTTGCTGAAAGAGGGCTTTTCATATCAAGGCTTGATGGAGCAAATAACAAAGACAGGATCTCTGAGTGACTTTTAATGACTCTTCTGATTTTAAGATTTTCTCACAAAAGCAATTAAAGCTATTCAGCCTTGGGTAACCTCTTTTCTATCCCCATGCTACTACCACCCCAAAGTAGATTGCCTCTCTGTATTGGGGTTCTCAATTACTTTGAGAAGATCCTTAAATGTTTTTCAGATGAACTTTCTGTTCAAATATGATAGGATTCAAATTCTCTCACTTAGCACTTAGCTTCAGGTCTCACTCTCAAAGTTTACTAAATAGATCTTAAATGAATTTCTGTAAAAAATATATATGCATGGATGTCCATCAAACAATTAAACATTGCACACTCTTCCGTTTTGAATGTAATCTTGAATCCATAGGTGGTTTAGATTCTACATAGAGAATTGAGAGGAAAAATGTCTTCCAACCTAAGATGCTTCCAGCAGTATTGTTTTAGCCTATGTTGAAAGTATGAGAGTTTTCAAAAAGCTAGTAAAAAGTACATATTTTAACAAAATTGTACAGGGATTTCATTTTTGCACCAAAGATAAACTAATATTTTAATTCTCTTTTTACATCAACTTGATGAAGTGTCATTGTCACTCTCATACATACACAGTATGTGATCTTAATATAAACAAATTAGCAGATTATGTGGAAGTACATCAAGGCAGTTTCCATTAGAAAATGATTTATGACTTTTTTTTAACCTTCTCAATTTCCTCTTCCTGTCCTTTGTAGACTGAACTCAATGGGTTCTTAGTTTCACCAAGCTAATCCAAATTACACTTTGCAGCTATATTGTCATATCCCGTTTGATGTGGTCCCTTTAAAAAAAAAATCTTCCTTGTACTATCATCCTAAGGTGGCTTGGGGCAGTGATTCTTCAGGATAACAATAATTAAAATGAAAAATAATACCTGCAATTAAAACAAATGTTTTTATCTATGGCATTGTAATTGGCATTATAATAACATTTAGTCTCAATCCTGCACATATAATATGCTGAGTGCATTACTCAAACTGCCTCCTTGAATGGTCAGAACTAGCCAGTAGGATAACTCACATTAGGGACTCTACTGTATAGATGAGGAGTCTGGGATGCAAAATCCAAGGTCACTTGCCCAGCGTTATATGCTAGAGCTTCCGGAATTCTCACTCAAGAGTCAGTATTCTTAATGTTCCAGGGGTGGTAAATAGGAAGATCATCCTTTTGTTTTATTTTGTTAAGAATAATTATTTAATTAATTGGTCCAAGGGTCAGAGATACAGGGAGGTAAAGTCAGAAAGAGATGGAAAGAGAGACAGAGAGAGATCTCCCATCTGCTAGTTTAATTCCCCGTGCCCACAAGACTTGGGGCTGGCCCGTGCTGATGCAAGGAGACTGCAACTCACTCCAGGTCTTCCATATGTGTGGCAGAGACCCAATTACTTGAGTCATTAACCACTGCCTCCTAGGGTACACATTACTAGGAAACTAAAACGAGGAGCAGAACTGGGATTCAAGCGTAGGCAGTATGGATTGAAATGCATGTCTCTCAGTCATCTCTTAATCACTATGCCACTCTTCCAAAACAACTGTTTTTTTTTTTTTTGTTATGTGACCTCAACACACAAAGAGAAATAAGATATAAAATGCAAAAGATCTCAAGAAAGGTATGTGGCTTTAACCTCATACTGAAGTATAAATTTTTAGGACCAAGAACTTTCCTCGGAACAAACAGAACAATGATAAAAAGATAAATGAGATAAAAGAAGGAGCCTGGGCTAGAAAATGAGAAGTGAGAAGTGTAGAAGGAAGGAAGACAGGAAGAAAAAGTGCAAAGAAGAGATGAGAGAGAAGAAACAGGCAATCCTCTACCACAGATATTGTGAGGTTTAGGAATGCAAAGATGAATTGGGTCTGTTTTCTACTCGTGAGATACCCAAGACTGTCATAGAGCTGTGGTCTGAAACACGAATCAAAGAGGGCTGTAGGGAAGGGATGTGTGAGGGCGTCTTTCTCCTTGAATTAGTCCTGCCTCCCTGCTACAGTCTCTGCGGCCCTTATAATTAGACAAGTATGTCTTCAACTTGACTTTCACAGCTGCAGCTGAAGATGACCTTGGAAACTAAGCAGGTGGTTTTCAAAGCATGAAGAATGGCATTCCCATGGGTGGTGCACTGGTCATGGCTGGCCCTGGCCCTTCCTACCAGGTCTCATCCCAGGCCCCGTGGTGCCTTCCCATTCACTTGTGCCAGGGCCTGCATCCCATCAATTTGTGATTCTTTCAGATCTCAGTTACGGGATTCCCAGAGACACACTTGGGTCCTCTCAGAGCTGCATCATCTCCTTTTGTGAATCACAGAAGCACTTTAGAAACTGAACTCAACAGGTTTAAAGTAAATGCATTCCCTGTCTCCAGGGACACTGAATGCTTATCTCGACCACACGTTTTTTAATGAAGAGTTATAAGACTATATTGAAAGAGTATTTTGTATAGTCCTCAAGATTCTTTACCTAAAATACTTCTAAATCCATTCTTTACCCTTATGGTTGGTTTCTCTCTCTCTCTCTCTCTCTCTCTCTCTCTCTCTCTCTTTCTCTTTCACACACACACAATTATAAGAATTATTGCTTTTACCCGCAAGGTCAGATCATGTGAGATCCTGGTGAGTACAAAAATCCCCTTTTGCCCATTTGATGAATGATGAACAAAGCCGAGTAAATGTTCAGGCAGTTTCCACTAGGATGAATGGTGGGGGGCTTTCTCTAAACTTGCTGAAACCACTGGCCCAAGTGAGACAGCAAGGGCACATAGCTTGGTCTTCAGTGCAGTGCTAATGGGAAATGAAGATGTCTATATAACAACTATGATACAAGCTGGAAAGGAGTAGAAGGGAAAACGTTCTCATAGACAGAAGATCAGAAAAATCTCCTGTGTAAACTCTGATACAGAGCTATGGAGGGCATGAAAGGGAATTATTCCCCTATGGGGCATGGCATGCTTCCCACACTCAGTCAACACTGTTGTAGCTTATCACACAGAGGTTGCTTCTTTTATATCAGTGTATCTGCTACATAAAATGCTGAAATAAGTTTGGATTAGTTTCAATGGTTGCTGTCAGAAACTGTTATTAACTTGCTGGCTTAGAACAGCACAAATTTTTATCTTATAGCTCTGAAGATCAGAAGTCTGAAATGAGTGGTACTTGTCTAAAAGCAAACTGCTTATAGGACTGTATTCCTTTTGGAGTTTCTAGCACAGAATTCCTTTTTTCTTTTGCCTCTTCTAGAATCAAGAGGCTGCCTGAATATCTTGGCTTGTGGTGTCATCCATTGTCAATGCTAGCAGCAAAGTTGAGTCTCTCACATCCATCACTCTAACACTCTTCTGCCACCCTCTTTCACTTATCCTTGTGATTATATCGCGTCCACCTTAATAATCCAGGATACTCATCCTATTTTTTAGAGATTTATTTATTTGAAAGGCCATGCAAAAGAGAAAGGAAGAGGGAAGGAGAAAGAGAGAAGGAGCAGGAGAGGCAGACTCAGAGATTGATTTTCCATCCACTAGTACACTCCACAAATGCCTGCAGTTCTAGCCAGGGCGGGGCCAGCCTGTAGCCAGGAACTCCATCTTGGTCTCACATATGGGTGGCAAAAGCCCAAATAATTGGGCCACTTTCCCTTGCTCTCCCAGGTATACTAGCAAGAAGCCAAATCAGAAGCAGAGTATCCAGGACTTGAACTTGCACACCAATATGAGATGCTGGTGTCTCAAGCGGCAACATAACCTGCTATGCCATGATGGCAGCCCACAAACCTTCCTATCTTAAGGTCAGTTGAATAGTGATTGGACTGTAATTCTGTCTGTAACCTTAATTATTCTTTAACGTGTAACCCAAAATATCCACAAATTCCTAGGATTAATGGGGGTCATTATTCTGCCAGCCCTACCATAGTGACATATTAATTATTTTTAAGAAAAAACATTTTAAATAAAAGAAGAAAAATACTAGAACCTACAAAGATAGACTCTACATTAGAGCCAGTTATGATAAATGTGCATGAGTGTGTGTGTGTGTGTGTGTGTGTTAAAGTACAGAAAATAAACCTTGTCTTTGAGGAGAGAAGTCCAAGATTAAGTAACATTTCTCTCTCTGAACTTTGATTTTCACAGAGAAAGGACTCTGAGGAAGTATCCTTCAAAGGAACACTAAACAATTTAGAAAGTATAAGCTAATGATGAGACTGAGGACGGTTCAGTGGTCACAAACAACTCTGTGTGAGCCCAGGATGAACTAGAAGCTGCAGGGCTAGAATCCTGGGGGATGCAGAACTGGGAGAGTGCTCCTCAGTGCCCGCATTGCCCAGAATTTCTGGGAGGATCACAAAAGGTAATGGAGGAGCTGGCACTCAGGAACGGAGAAAGGGCTCTCAGAGGTAACACGCAAAAGAATGGACTCAGACATCCTCAGGTGGGTAAAACCAGACGGGAACGAAGTTCTCCAGTTGCCAAGATTTCATTTTTAGTTAAAGTGTGTAATCCTCTGAACATGAGAGTCATAGACCATGACATTCTGCAAGATAGTTCATGGCAGTTGAAAAACACAACACAACATAAAACAAAAACAAAACAAAGGGGAAATGAGAGGTTTGTCCTTTGAAGATCCATTAGACACTTTCTCCTAAGGACGCTTGGGCTAAAAATCATTTTCTTTCTGCCACTTATATCTACTCATGATGTTACCTATAGGAGAGGTCCTCAAAATTTCAGGGAAAATGTATATTATAAAACAAACCTCATATGGACTGCAGATACACTTTCATTATTTATTGGAGAGGCAGAGAGGCAAAACTTTTTTGCAGCAAAATATATCTTTATCATAATTTTATTTTCCACAAACTTCATGAAACACCTTTGTCTTTTTATTTGCAACAGCTTTATCCCAATCATTACAACAGTCCATTTTAAACATGAGAAAATTGAGAATATGAAAGTTTGCCTTATTTAAGGCCAAAAATACCAAGAAAACTGGGTTTTAAAAACAGGTAGTACTGTCTGGCCTCATGGTGTGAGTTAAGCTGCTTCTTGCAATACAAGATCCCACATAGAAGCACAAGTTGGAATCCCAGTTGCCCTGATTCCAGTCCAGCTCCCTGCTAATGTCCATGGGAAAGTATTGAACATGACCCAAGTACTTGGACCCCCTGTATCCCTTGTGGGAGACCTGAATCGAGTTCTAGGCTCCTGGCTGCAGCTTGGCCCAACCCAATCATCACAGCTACTTGTGGAGTAAACTAGCAGATGCAAGATGTCTTCAGAGCAGTGCTAATGGGATGTTTTTCTGTCTCTACCCCTCTCTGTTACTCTGCCTTTCAAAGAAATAAAGTAATCCTTTTAAACAGTAAATAATTTTAAAAAACAGGTAATCTGACTTCATGTCTTGATTGGCATGTATTTCTTTTCTAGTACTTACAAAAAGCCATTTTCCATGTTAGGTGTTGTGGAAAGTGTTTTTCTATTGGTAGCTTATAAAGTGGGAATAATACAAGCACTCACCCCAGAGTGTTGTCAGGAGCAACAAATGTGACAGTGCAGTTGAAGCACTCAGGGAAAATGCTCTATTTATAAGAGTAATTATTTCTTCAGCAGCCATCTCTCTGGTATTTCTATCGTGGTGCCCATTTGCCAAGCCCATTTGCCAAATGAAGGAACTGGGATTGGGAATGGGTACTTCATTTCTTGCAAAGCTGGTAAGTGGAAGTGGCAGAGAAAACCTGAAACCGCTTTTTTTTTCTTTCAATGAGAGCCTTTTCTTGTGTGAACAAGCCAGATTGGAGTAGTTTCACAGGTTTTAAGGAAGCCAGCCACTCTCAGTCCTCAGTTCATCCTTGGCGTTCAATCAAAACACAACCTAAAGTAACTGAGCTGTGTAATTGCTTTATCAGTTTGGAAAGATCCCCAGATTTCAGTCACCAGAGCTTAGTAAACACTTTATCTGAGGACTTCGAGCTTCCTATGATTTCCATCTCACTTCATTCTTGCATTTATTCATTGTTAAAGATGTTGATACTGATTGTACACCATGCAAGGGACTGTGAGGGATAAATACAATGAAAAAACTTACATTCTGGGTGGGGAGGTAAGAAATACATGTAAATTGCTGAATCCGAGGAACAATATTGGAGTCCATGAGGGAGTGAACTTATGAGGTAGGATTTCAGAGGTGGGCGAGCAGTTGCAAAGTAGGAACTTGGGGTCCATCAAAGAATGCTTCATGGAATCTGACCAAGAAGAGCAGTTCACTCATTCCTTTAATGAGTCAATCAACAACACTTCTTGAGTGTTCCCTATATGCTAGACTATGTCACACCCCAAATACAATCAATTCAACAAATCCTGTTAACTCCACTCCTGAAACCCAGTTTCTAGCTGACTGATTCTCACCAACCCTGCTAACACAAACCTAGGCCTGTGCCACCATGCAGCATGGTCCCATCTGCGTTCACCCCCATGCTGAGTTTTCTACCGTACCTCTAGAGTCTACTTTTTACACAATGGCCAATTATATTTCATATAACTTCCTTACTTATTGCTCTCTAATAGCTGTTTATTATATAGGAGCTGGCATTCAAACTCCCCAATGTATCTTGGGCTCTCTTTGAAATCAATTCAGACTAATATCAACCTCCTCCATCCCCCTAATAATGGCACTCTCTACACATGGTCTTTTAATTTTTTAGATAAATCAAGATTCATCTTTCCTATGCTCCTTGTGCTTTAGAATCCCTTGGTGTAGACTTATTTTTAACCCAAGTTTGCCTCCTTATTTATTTCTCTTTGTCACCACTCAACTCCAGGCACTGTCTTCTCAAACAGGCCTTTCCTAACCACTCTACCAGAAACAGTACATCTGTCTTGTCATCCCTGCCTCTTCACTCACTACCAAATCACTGGGTTTTATGTTTTCTATAGCTCTTAGTACTCTCCCTTAACTTAGCTTTTATTGTTATCATGTGTTGGTTAGCATATCCATTTCCTAGCTCTCCTTCTTGTATAGTTGCTCCTGTTTGCAACTCCTTGCTATACTTGTCCATCACATTCTCTCTAGTACCTAAAGAGAACTTATCATTGCAGACTTAACTATTTATTGAACGAATGGAAGGATGGAGTAAGACAAAGTTCTTCCCTCATGCAGGCATTTGAAACTGCATGAATAAAATCATCATGCTGTAAAAGTGCAGAAAGCCAGATGTTAGGGAATCTCAAGTGTCCATAAGGGAGCAGAATGATGAGGACCTGAAGAATGTTTCTGGATAGTTGAGTAGCAGGATCAAAGCAATTTCCTGTTTGCTTCCTCTGATAATCGCATAAAACAAAAGCAACCACAATGGAAGAAAAGATCCCAGACATAGGAAGACCAGTTGGTACGATATTATGATGGCTTAAACCACTCATATGAGTGGGCAGAAAGGGACAGGGCACAGAAATTGTGTTAGGCAAAGGCTGAGAACAGGAGGCATCAAAGGTGATCTGAGCTGATTGTGCAACGTGGGGGATTTATTTATTAACATTTCACTGGCTCTGAAGAGTTGACAAAATTAAAAAGCTGTTGAAGATAACTCATGGACTTGAAGAACTGAAAAACTGAGACTTACAAAGGGATAAGATAAAAGGAAGCTCTTGATGGCAGGTAGCATCACTTCTGGTTTTTTGATCTCTAGCTAAGAGGGTCTTCCTTAATGTGCCTATCCCCAGGTACTGTTGGTCATGGCCTGTATCCATCTCCAAATTTCAATCATCACAGAGGAGCATCCTGCTTGACTCACTGGAAAAATATCAATGATTGCCAGTAAGCAAGTTGCCTAGTACAGAAGAGTACTCCTATGACTTAAGTTTCTTCTAGGAGAAAGGAAAGTTTTGAAGGCTCAGACAGCTCAGCAGATCTGGAAACAGGAGCATAAAGGAAGGTGAAGATAGCGGAACTTTTGATAAATTATATTTGAGAAATAATCAGGAATTTCAAGGAGAGAGGCTTGGCTGTAAAATGTGGTTGTAACTTAGGAGAAGAGCCAGAGTCAGAGACAAAAATTATGAATTTAAATAACTAAACATGACAGTTGAAGTAACAAGAGGGAGTGAGATGTTCATCGAAAAGAGATTTATAGAGAGAATCAAGATCAAAGGAGCAACTCTCTAGGACCAGGAGGATCTGGGAGTACCAGAGCAAAAGGGGTAAGGGAGTACAGTGTAGCAAGACTTTAGAAAGTGATTTTTCAGGAGCTGGTTCTATGGAGCACCAGGTTAAAGTCCCAGCCTTTGGCGCCAGCATCCCATGTGGGCACTAGTTTGAGTCCTGACTACTCCACTTCTGATCCAGCTCCCTGCTAATGCATCGGGGAAAGCAACAGAGGATCCTCCAAGTCACTGGGCCCATGCACCCATGCGGGAGACCTGGAAGAAGCTCTTGGCCCCTGGCTTTGGTATGGCTTAGCTCTGGTTGCTGCAGCCATATGGGAAGTGAACCAGTGGGTGGAAGACCTCTCTCTCTCTCTGTCTCTCTCTCTGTAACTCTTCTTTAAAAAAAAAAAAAAAATAAAATGATATTTCAAAGGAGTTGAGAGAGCTTCAAAGAGTAGAGGATGGGCCATTGTGTTAAAGTAGTTAACTCTACCATTTTCTAAATTAAAGGGTGATGGGCTCTTTGACCAAATGTGTATGGGGGGGGAGGTGTGTTTGTACCTCTGTGTCTATACGCAGAGCACAGGAAGGCAGTAGAAGGGGAATAATGGTTCAAGGGATTTTCACCTATAGCTTATAATCTTTAATAAAAATCTATTATCACACTATTGATAAGTTATCAGGGATAACTCCCATAAGGCAACTAGACTTTGCTTTTATGTTATTTTGATATAGTTAAATGAATAAATCATGAAAAGAGATCTTAGGTCTTTTTGTCTACTCAAATAGTAGAGGGTAGAAATTCAACCCATGTCTCATTAATTTTAACATTCCGACTTGAAACAAGGGAAACATAATGGAATGGATGAAGGAAAAGTTATGAATCAGAATAAACATCATAACTATTTGCAGTCCCTGAATGGAGCAGAATTCAATACCTTGACATCAACATAGATCAGTTACATATTCAATGTGCTTAACCATGAAGTTCTTATGCTTTTCCATGAATACAAAATAATTTAACAAATCAATTACCCAACCCTGACACAAGTGCTAAGGTTATGATGTGTATAAATGCCCTGCCCCCTTTAAGCCAACATTCCAATAGATAATTAGGAAAAATAAGGAGGTGATTATTCAATATTTTATTCAGTGAAAAGGTGGTTCATCATGGGACCTCAGTAGATAAACACTTAAACTATATTTGAATGTAGACAGGATTTATGACAGAAAGAAATCATCTGAGTTGAGATCTTAATGTAGGATCAGACAAAGACATAGAGGATGTGTACTGTGAATGGAATGGCAGTTGCAACTATTTGGAATCAAGAGAGGCCATCTTGGACATAAGTAAGAGTTTAGTGCCCTAGACCAGTTTACTTGGATACAAACAACACAGATTGGATGGATTGGACAGAAATAGATTGTATTTTGAGACATGGGGCTGATAAGACAAGGAGAACCCAGATTGTAAAGACTCTCTTAAGTACAATTAGGAATTTGTTTATTTTTCATTTTTGAGACTACTGGGAACCAACTGAGTGGTTGTAAGTAGAGGTAGGGCAGCATCACCTTTTTACTTTATAAAGGTCCCTGTGGTTGCTGGACAGAGAATTGTTTGGGGGTTGGAAAGAGGGAAAAGGGTGACTGAGGTAAAGACAGAGACATTATTGAGTCTATTCCAGGTATCTAGGTGAGAGATAAATTATGAATGTGACTGGACAGATTTGGCTGGATCTGAGAGATACCTAGGTAATGGAATCCACATATACTGTGAACCAATTAACTGTGACAGCTGAGGAGGGAAAGAGTCCAAAATGATATAAAAGTTTTCAGAAAAAAAAATTACCATCTCTGGTTGGAAGTGAAGAGGTTATTTGCAAAGCTAATTATGGTACAATTCCCAGGGTGTTCATCTTCACCTTTTGAACATCAAGTCATTATCAAGAAATGAAGAAAACGAGAATTGAGTGTAAGTAGCACATGAGCCTTTGCTCATGACCATTTTAAATCAACTGCTTTTGCTGGGTGGACTTTCACCCTCCATCTCCCTCAGAAGGGTGAATTCTCCAGGCAGGTACACACCATCTATATTCCAGCAGATGCCAAGTAGGAGACTGGCAGTCACACAGAAATCAATAGTAAATACATCCGGCAAATACTGACCACCTAGTGTCATCTCACAGACAGAAGCCACCAGAGTCCTGACTGCTCTCATCGGTCATCTCTAAGCATCTGCCCTGGCCTTTATATATTCTATTCCATAGAAATGAAAGCCAGAGCAATCTCTGAAGCCAAGTCAGACCCCACGACTCCTTTGCTCACAATCTTCCAATAGCGTTCATTTTTCTAAAAGTGAAATACAAGGATTGAGCACTTTTCGATAACTGATCCCATTTCTCATTTCATGCCCTTATTCCTTCTTGCAGCCATGCTGAATCTCCTCCATGGGCTGTGATTATGCTAGGTATGTGCCTATGTAGCACTTGTAGTTTACTCTACCAAGGCCTGGGTAGGCCCGGAGGTTCCTTATCCATAATCACACTCTTCCTCTCCCCGTTCTCTCTCACCTCCTCCAATCCTGTTATACTTCTTAGCAAACACCACTGTTAGAGGTACCCACATATTTCTCCTCTATCTTGTTTCCCCCTTGACTGTAACCATCATTTGACACAGGTCTGGTTTTGTCAGCTTCCTTCACCATCCACATCACTGAGAACAGGATTCACTCATCAGAGTCGATAAGGGTTGATGAATGTTACTGAAACATATACTTCCTTTCCCAAGCACATACAGTTTTCCCTTTGATTAACATCAGTAGATTAATTAAAGTAAATATTATATAATGGATGTAAATAGTGAAAAAAAATTCCAGGCTTTCTCTGTGCAAAGGCACTATGAAAATGCTTCATAAATTGCTTATGTGGAAACAAAAAATGTGACAATTGAAGTTTAAAAAAGTTTGAGGAGTAGGCATTTTGGACTAGTGGTTAAGAGGCTGGTTAAGACGTCTGAGTCCTCTGTAGGAGTTTCTGGGTTCAGTGCTCTGCTCTCTGCCTCATTCTAACTTCCTGATAATGCAGACCCAGGGAGGAGGAGTAACAGCTCAGGTGAGACTTGGATTGAGGTCCCTGCTCAGCTTCAGTCCCAGCTGGAGACTGTTACACCTAATTTGGGGCGTGAAACAGAGGATGGAATCAGTCTCTCTCTATGAAATAAATACATAAGCAAAAATGTTAAAGGGATAAAGTAATGCTAAAACACTATTAATATGCCTTCCAAGTTAGACAGGTCCTGAAACAATGTTCTTTGTGTTCTCTAAGTGTTCAGATGGATCCCGGCCTGCACATCTCAGATGGGAACTGGGTAGAACTGAATTGTTCTGCATTATTGAATAAGAGGTTTTTCTTTATTTTTTTTATCATGTTACTATTTAACATATAAAAATTACTTGTTATTCTTAAAGGAATTTTGTAATACATTAGATTCTCAGGGTCACAGCTAATGCATGATAATTACTGTAATGCAGTTCACAAGTCAATACATTTTTTATAATCATAAATACTTTTATCTTTTTGTGGGGTACACTGCACCTTTCCAACACATATCCATAGCATAAACTGAGCAAGCCAGGCAACCAGACTTTCCATTTTCTTTGGCTGTTCTTTGAGTTGGGCCTACCAGCTCTTCTGTTTCAGTTCTTTAAACAGAATACAACATATTATTGTGAACCATAGTCATTCCCCCAAGCTGTGGAATACTGGAACCTATCACTCGCATCTGCATGTGTTGTAGTCCATGTTATGATAGTTCTGAACTTAGACAGCTGATTATCAGAAACTGGGATGAGAAGGGAAGGAGAGCAGTGGGGATTTGAAGCACTGTTCTTCCTCCTCCTTCCTGCCTCCTCAGTGACCACGGTTCTGTGTGTGAAAAAAATCACAGAGGTGAAGAAACATGAGCCAGAGAATGTACACACCTTAAGAAATGATGGCAATAATTTATCAAACGCCTACTCTGTTCAAGATAGGGTCACACATACATTATCCCTTTAACTGTCACAAGGACTTGGTGAAGTGTATGTTATCTGCACTTAGCAGATAAGGAAAGTGAGAGAGGTTTAAAATGCTTTCACCTCTGCACAAAATTCATTGGCACTGGTATTGAACCTAATCTGACTGTTGGCATCACCTCTGTCTTCATGAAATGCAGCTTATTTGTTCTTGGAACCTCTCTTCCTTCTACTTTCAACATAGAAGACATTTTCCCTTAGAAATGTTGGGAATCCTAATTTGATTTCCAGTAAGTTCATTAAAACCCTTTGCAAGACACAATACAGTTGAAAGAGCACCATTGTTTGTATGGAAATAGGAACTGGGAGCATGAAGCTGCGACTTCCTGGATGAACTTGGAGCACAGTGTTTGCCTCCTCTCAGAGGAGAGAAGTAAGTGGCGCTGTTCAACTCCTCAAACTCTTTCTTGTTTCATGTTTGCAGATAGCATTAGTCATGCTGTGTTTTCTCTGTATACTAAAGTACAAAGGCCGCATGTTTTCCACTGCACAAAGTAAATGATGAGCCCCAAAGCCAGGTTCTCATCTGACACTGCACTTTTCAGCTTTCACTCCGTAAGCACCAAATGCAATAAACACATTAGACACAACAAACTGTAATTTTTGTAAAATAACTCTGAGAGTGCGTGTTTTCTGAAACCTGACATCCTTTCCTGAAAGTACAGTGTAGAAAGGCGGAGAGGGGGAAGAGTACCTGCTTTGCTCGTGGGGCTAGAGTCCACACAAAGCCTAATGGGGCGAAATCAAAACACATGGCCTCACCTTTCTCTCTCTGTCACTTTCTTAGAGTGAGATGCAAAAGAAAGCTGAAAACCCTTTCTAGCAAGTTCAGAACACAGCATCAGCAATCGTGGGAGCTTGGGAAAATGCACCTTCTCAGGCCCACCCGAGCTGCGGAATCAGCATCGCTGGGGGGGTTGTAGCCATCTGTGTTACACAAGCTGTCCGGGGGATGGTGATGCAAGCCACACTTTGAGAAAGGTAAACTAAAAGGAAAAAATTACACTCTGACTTGCAAGAATGAGGTTCAAGTCCCTGGAGCATCAATTGACAGAGAATTATTTTGGGATAAATCATTTAGCCTTTCTGACTCTCATTTCCCTTATCTGTAAAATAAAGAAATTAAACTAGCTTATGCCTGAATTGCTTCTTAACCTAACAGTACAGCATTTCATGATTACCTGATATTGCTGTAACCATCACTCACATTGTGCAAGATTGGGCTCTCATTATGGGAGCCGTTTTATCTCTTCTAGTTAGCATAACAATAGCAACAACAATAGGAGCCAGTGCCTCCTGTGCTGGCATGCTTTGTCCTGAGTTACAGGTTTGACCTGCCAACGTTCTCTGGTAGTAAACATCTCCATTCTAGTCCTAAAGAAACAGAACCTCCTGTGGTGCAAAAGAAAATAAATGACAGTTTCAGTTCTGATTCCCAGAGCCACACTCTTTCCTCTCTGCCCAGGTCTATCTTTCCAGAGGTGGTAGCTTTCATCAAAAAAAAAAAAAAAAAAAAAAAAAAAGAAAAGCCAATCATCAAACAAAACCACACAGTCCACAAGGTGGGGCTAGGCAGATCTCATTTCTATGGGCACTGATTTCCTTTGAGTATCTAAAGCAATTACTTTGAATACATTTAACACATGCATTGATTTCATATAAAAGCCACTTTACCTAAGAGTGATCAATAAACAACAAGGCTTGTAGTTGTACTAAACTGCTGATTTATTGACATCTCTGAGATGTTTTGTTCCTGCTGAAAAGATGCCAAAAATAGAAGTTAGGCTTGTGGAAAGTTCTAGCTTAAAGGATTCATCATAGACAACAGAACACAGAGCAGTGGAGTGACTTTCCCAACATCACACAGCTGGTTATTGGAGGAAGGCAGCCACACATCCATACATCCAGCCTCAAGGGAGACTTAGAAGGAATCTGTGGGGCTATAGGATCTTAAATGATAAACAAAGATTATTCAAGCTAATCAAGTTAAGATGAACATTCTGGGCAAAGATAAGAGCCTACACAAATGTCTAGAGCTGTGGAACCACATGATGTGTTTAAAGAACTTTTAGAAATTCCTTAGTATTCAAAATGAGGGAGTGGGAATCAGACAGCAGTTAAAAATCTGGCTGGACAGATAAGGAGTCGGCCATGCAGGACTGAATGTGTTACTCTAAGGCATGTGAAATTCATAAGGAGCTACTGAAGAATTTAAGTGGGGAAATGACATAATCAGATGCATATCTTAGCTCCATCTGGCTACAGCACGGACTTTAGGGGTGAGGAAAGAAGGAGGGTATCCCAGGAGAATATCCCAGGCAAAGAAAGTAAAATCTATGCATGGTCAGTTTTCCTACTGATGAAGTAGAGGGGAAAGATTCAAAAGATTTTTTTTGAGTGGTACATTGACGATGGCTCATTGTCTGAGAAAGGAGACAGTGTAACAGAAACTGACAAATTTCTGGCTAAGATAACACATGGCTACTGTTGAGATAAGAATAAGTAGGAATACATTGAGCCATGTGCAAATAGTAGACCTGGCATTGCTTTCACTGCATCCCTCCATCTTCACTGTAAAGCTGTCTTGGAGAGACACCCCACATAGGCTAAGGTTCAAACCATCATAAGCAAGAGAGTGGCACAGTCCAGATCAGAAAATCCTGGAGAACATTACAATAGAAGAGGTGCCTGCAACAGTGTCTGTGGAGGGAGAACATCGAAGTTGGAAGGGGAGAGGGAAAGCCTTGTGTCAAACAGAAAAAAATAAGTAAAAATCACATTCAGTAAGTGACAGTTTCAAATGCATAGAATTTCATTCAAGGGAAAACTGACTTCATTTTCACAATGTGTTCAGAAGAGCAGAAGGGAGAGAAGCTCAATCTCAGGAGGTTGTTGGATGCAGGACTAGAAAAAAAGTATAACTTAAGGAATTAAAAATGCTAAAGGCAGAGAGTGGAGGAACGATGTTATTTAAGAATAACATGCAGATATACCGAGGAGCAGGCAGGGGGAAGAAAGTGGACAGAGGGACCAATTAATGGGGGTTCTCTGGAAGTAGAGGGATCAAAAAGGCATTTGGTGTTATTTGGCTCTGACTTATGCATCAACAAAATCTTAAACCCAGATGAATAACAAAAGTATGAATCTTTTCATATTAGACATGGTACTAATATTAGACATATTAGACATGGTACTGCAATGGGCACTAATTCTATACTACAGCTGGAGGTTCTTGTAGAACACCAGGGGTTCCCAGATTCTAACTACAGATCAGATGTCTGGGAGGACATAATGAGCTTTTTTCTGACACCTGTTTGGTTACAGTGCATATAGCTCAATATGCAGGTGGAGCTAGACAAGAGTTTCTTCTAACTTGGCAAATCCAGATAATATATTCTTGGCAAAGCCAGTGTAATGTGGAAAAACTAGCCAGCAATCCTTGGGTCCTTCCCAGTTTTTCCCATTTATTGAAATCTAATCCTAGAGATTTTAATTGTTTCGACTCTGGCTAATTAATATAGAGATGGCTAAAATAATTTACACTTAATTTTCCTTTATTAAATAAGCTTCCTTAAAACAGTATGTGAATCTACCCATCATTCTATCCAAAAGTTTAAAAAATCTATAACTTGACAAAAAGCTCAAGCCAATTGGGCTTTTAACTTAGGCTGAATAGCATGACAAGACTGGTGAATTTCACTTTGAATATAGTTTGACATGATTCTATCTGAAAATGATCAAACTTGAGGGACTGGTATCCAGAATTCTCGTATGGGTTTAAATACAGAGGGATTCTGGATACAGCTAAAGAGAAAGAACAGGTCCCTACCCACATGCCGCCTTACTTAATCACAGGAGCATCCCAGTCAAAGAAGCATCGTCCAGTTTTGCTTCTAAAACCTTCTATTTACCATGACATTTTAAGTTTTCTGAAATTTGCATCCAACTTTTGGTTGATCTGACATTGAATATATTATTTATTCTCTCCCACCCTTTTCTCCTACGTAGTTATATCAAGAAGACAGCAATAGAGAGCCCTAGAATGGCAGAGACAAAGAGAAGTCATGTATCTTGCCCAGGGACACAAACTGGAATTAGTAGAGCCAGGTTTAAACTCAGGTCTATCTGATTTGAAAGCTGATCAAGAGTAAACCATAATCTACTTTATTGATGTGGGCAGTATGCTGATCCCTAGAGTAGACATGGGAAACACAGAGGGTACCTGTTCTCAAGAAACTTGCATTCCAGAGTGGGGGACGGGCAGGAAACAAATAGCCAAGAGGAGAAGAGAAATCTGGATGCTGCATAAACAGCACAAAGAAAATTTAAAAGGGTAAAATGATAGAGATTGGGCAACTTCTTTTGGCTGGCCTCTTCTAGGACATTTTTTCTAGGGATTTTTTCTCACTGCTGTAAAATATGACAACAACACATTACATGAAGTAAAAAGAGGAGCTATGAATGTCCCGAGACATGAAGAAACTGTCTTGGCTAATGACAAATCAGACACTGCCACTCTCCGTTGAAAGTCCTACCTGTCTCTCTTAAAGGGCCATAATCTATTGGTGGAAGCAGTATGCCAAATGATGAACTATTATATTGTATACCAAGAAATAGGATGGAGATGTGCTCAAGATTCCACAGCACCAGGAGAAAATGGAAGTTTGCAGTAGGCAGAATGAGTGTTTCAGGGGAAGAGGTAGGGTGAGAGCTGGGTCTGGAAGGAGTAGCAGGATTTTGTAGGAAGCAGGTGTATGTGGGGCAGGGTGCAGGTGGATATGCGCTGTGCCTGGGAGAGAACAGCATGTGCAAGGGCCTAAAATGACAGTCATGCTCAGGTCCATTGTCATAGCTAACTAACTAACCAACTAACTTAGAACTAACTTAAGAGTCGGAATGGGGAGTTCTGGGAGGCGATGTTCTCAACAAATAGCTTGTCAATCCCTCAACACACATTCTTCCTCTGTGTTCATAAGCACAGTGTCACTGAAGATTCTCCAGATGCACTTGGTGGTGGTGTCTGATATTTCCTGGCAATGCCATTAAGTTTCCTGATGCATGGCATGGAAAGCTTGAGGTGGGAAGCTGTTGGAGTCAGTGGATCCCAGCCCTGAATGCACATTCGCATGACTAGTGAACTCTGTAATAAACACAAAGACAAATAAATAAAAAAAAAAAAAAAACAGAACATGTAAAATCATCAGGTCTGGGAGGGGGCTCTGGAAAAGTGTAGTCTTCAAAGCTCTTCAGGAGAAACTAATGCCCAGGAAGTGCTGTGAGTTCCTCTTTCCAGAAGAGACTTGGAAGGGAAACTGGGTTCTTCTGAAAGTCTGGGGTACCTCATACATTGCAGAACCTGAATGGAAGAAGCCGTGCCCTCAAGGAGAAGGAACTTCCAAGGGCTAATTCTGGGACTGTCGGAGTCCACGTTCCAAGGTTTAGAGAGAGGCATTTTGAAAATAAAGCAAGTGAAAGAAATATGTCATTATTCAACCAGGCTCTCAAGTCTAATGGAGAGATCTGAGCATAATGGTGCCTTGAACACTCCCCAGTAATTATCTTGAAAGCAGAAAATGGTTCCAAACAGAGGCCCTGATTTTGAACAGTCCCAAGTGACAGTAAATGAGAAGTAATCTGACTGGGAAAGCAATTGTGAGTCATCCCTTGACTGGCTTTTCCATAATGATACCTGAAGCATACTTGTTTGTTCTGTAAACCTTAGTTAAGCAAAGTTTCCCTCCAAGACAAAGGGGTGGGGGCTTGGAGGGCAGTGTTTGCTGGAGAAGAATTTAATTGGAGCTCATCTGTTTTGTTTCTAATGAGCCTCCCATTTCATGGCCTGCTCCTGGTTTGAAATAAAATGTCCCCACTGTCTGGGATGATTAAAAACCTGTTTAAGCATACAGTATACGGTAGCTGCCAAAATGTTTCCACCAAGTATTACTGCTTAGAACTGAGGCTTGCAGGCAGGATTGGAATAGAAAAAGATTGGCAATTGTTCTAGTTAAGAAAACACACACAAACATACACACATCCAATCATAGTTACACGTTGTTAAAGAATCTGCCTTAGAACTTCATGCACTTCGCAAGATTTGCTATGGAACTCCCCCCACCCAAGCCTCCTCTTTGTTGTCTGGTTGGTTTTGCATTTGGAAAGCATGATAAATAATGGTGGGGACTCCTGAAGTCTTGCCAGTGTTTACAGTTGAAATTAGACTGTCTGTTACTGCGCTTGCCAAAGAGCTGCTCTGTGCTGTAAAATGTCTTTGTTAAAAATTAAATGACTTACAAAATGAGCAATACTTAGGAGATAGAATAATTGCAATTTCGTCTTGCAGCCATGGACATTGTTCTTTCCAGGACCCTGCAAGGAGCTGATCATGGGATGTTTCATTAGGAGACAAAGGTTAATAATTTAATTCTCTAGGCACTTTTGTTCTCAGACTCCCACATCGCTTTCACTCTCCCTATAAGATCAGGATCTAGGAGTTTCTGCTGAGAAGCTAACTATTTTGCAAAGTAACTATTGTACAAGATGAATAACTTTCACACACAATAAAGGAACAGATGTTTCTTGGGTCATAGTGATCACATGGAATGAGCCAATTTTCTTGTTGATTTGTGGTTCTAAGTCATTTGAAAATCTGACCAAAGGCATGGAACTTCTTAGAACAGACAAATCCACGTACATTATTACATATATCAAAATCACAAACATAAAGGAGTATGGGGCCCCAGGATATGCTTATACAACATTTGGCACAGTGAGTGGCACACAGTTGACACGCACTAGTGTTTGTTCAATACATGAATATATAAATGATGCATTATGAGTTTGCATCGTCTTGAAAAGCTACTTTCATTAAGCTCTGGCTTTAGAGACTCCACCATAAATGCAAATCACTGGAACTCAATTTTCTCTATTTCTTTTGGCCCTGGAAGTTTTCTTCCCTGCTCTGTGTTAAGATCTGACTGCCTCCTTCCACCCTGCACACTTTAAATCTAGAAAGGGTAAAAGTTGCCTAGGTCTCCATGTGCAGACAGTCACAACCACTGCCAGCTTCTCTCAGAGAAGTTTCTCAGATTTTCTGGACAGAATCCTGGGCAGAATATACACTCCCCTATAACGTGGGTAATGGCCATCTCTTGGTTTTCTCCTGTAGATCAATTCTAATGCATTTTATTTTTCTCAAGTTCCTAGGGCACCTGTGTGTTTGTCCTGCTGGGGGCAGCTGGAGCACACTGGTGTAAGGCCCTCCCTGGTGCCAGATGGGACTTCCTCCCTCAGAGTCCACACAGGACTTGTTTGCAGGAGAAAATCCGGTCTGCCTCCTTCCCACTCCACTGTCCTGACTGTGTCTGCACAATTTTAAAAGTCTTATTTGCCTGCCACCCTGGTCAGCTGGGGTTGCCATAACAAACACCACATTCTGAAGGCTTCAACAACATACCTGCCGGTCTCATATCCCTGAAGCAGGAATTTCCAGTCTGTAGGTGCCGGTAAAGATCCCCTTCCTGGCTTGCACATGGCTGCCTCCTCACTGCATCCACACATGGTGTTTTTTGGGACACCGATCCATCATGAGGACACACATGAGCTTAGCCCAGATTACCTATCAAAGGCCCCTTCTCCACCCATCTCTGAATACCATCACACTGGGCATCTAGGACTTCAGCATGTGAATTTTGCAGGGGGATGGGGCAGGGTGGCAAACATTCAGTCAATGAAGTTCAAAGACTGGTGGGAAAAGGAGAGGGAGGAGGAGGAAGAGTGGGAGTGTGGGCAGGAGGGAGGGTAGGGTGGGAAGTATCACTATATTCCTAAATTTCTATATATGAAACACATGAATATAAAAGGGAGAGAACGATCCAACATGGGAAGTGGGATACACAGCAGACTCATAGAATGGCAGATGTCCTAAACAACCCTTAAGGCATTCGGATCTGGCTGAAGAGCCCATGAGAGTATTTTAGGCATGGAAAGCCAAGACACTCTGGCCCAAAAAAAAAAAAAAAAAAAAAAAAAACCTAAATGAAAGATCTCTGTGAGTGAGATCCCAAAAGAATGGGCCATCAAAGAAGGAGGTACCTTTCTCTGAAAGGAGGAGAGAACTTCCACTTTGACTATGACCTTGTCTAAATAAGATTGAAGTTGGTGAACTCAAAAGGCTTCCATAGCCTTGGCAACTCATGACTAGAGCCTAGGGAGATTACTGATGCCATAAACAAGAGTGTCAATTTGTTAAGTCAACAACAGGAGTCACTGTGTACTTACTCCTCATGTAGGATCTCTGTCCTTAATGTGTTGTTCAATGTGAAGGAATACTATAACTAGTACTGAAACAGTATTTTACACTTTATGTTCTGTGTGGGTGCAAACTGATGAAATCTTTACTTAATATATACTAAATTGATCTTCTGTATATAAAGATAATTGAAGATGAATCTTGATGTGAATGGAATGGGAGAGGGAGTGGGAGATGGGAGGGGTGCGGTGGGAGGGAAGTTATGGAGGGGAAAAAGCCATTGTAATCCAAAAACTGTACTTTGGAAATTTATACTTACTAAATAAAAGTTTAAAAAAAAAACACATGAAATTTGTATACCTTAAATTGAAAAAAAAAAAAAAAAAAGACTGCTGGGGCCAGTGCTATGGTGTAGTGGACTAAGCCTCTGCCTGCAATGCCAGCATCTCATGAGGGCACAGATTTCATATCCCAACTGCTCCTCTTATCCAGCTCTCTGCTACGGCCTGGGGAAGCAGCAGAAGATGGCCCAAGTACTTAGGCTCCTGCTTCCATGTGGGAGACCCTGAAGAGGCTCCTGGCTCCTGGCTTCAAATTGGCCCAGCTCTAGCCTTTGCAGTCATTTGGGGAGTGAACCGGCAGATGGAAGACCTTTCTTTCTGTCTCTTTCTTTTTCTTTCTGTAATTTTACCTCTCAAATAAATAAAAGTCTTAAAAAAAAAGACTGGTGAGAGAAGAGGGTTGAAATAGGAGGCAAGAATTCCACTGAAAGCTTGTTAGGTAACAGAACCATGTCACAGGTGGTTTATTGAATCCTAACAGTATTCCACAGCAGCCTTTATTAACTGAAAAATAGGAGTCTCATTGAATAATCAAAGTTGAAGTTTATTAGGTGAGTCAAACTGAGCATTTAAACTGGAAGCAAGAACCAGTCAGTTGCCTAAGCCAGCTATTTTGTAACTCTGAGTTTGGTTACAGTTTCTACACACTTTTCTTAAAGAATGAGAAAAAAACAATAGCCTTGCATGTGGTCATTAGTCATATTGAAAATCAAGAATATCTCCTTGACAATTGTAGAACACTGGCTTTTAGTTAACAGACTTGACTGTTGATTATGGAGGCACAATACATTCCCACACTGATTCCCACATGGGATGATATCCATACATTGGGAGAGCCACACAGTGAGGTTGTTAATCATGCTTCCACCATAGGCCGAAGACAGAAAGCTCACTCCTTCGCAAAGTACAGCAGATGGCCCCTTGCCCATGGCTGATGTTTCCTTGGTTGGAGCTGAGGTTGGGTGGAAAGCCCTGTTACCTGAGAACAAACCGCATGCATCTTCATGGTGAGTAGAGCCTACTGGCTGACTTAGCTGTCTACAGTCACCATTCAAGTCCACGCCAAATAGACTTTCATGTTAGAAATGAGGACTCTAAGATTCAGAGAGGTTAAATAATGAATGCATGGCCATATAGATAGGAAACAAGGGCACAGGGACCCTATTCTAGGTACGGTGACACCCCAAATCCTCTCACTATCAGGTCACTGTAGAATTCATCTATGGACTGGACCTATTATTCCCCCTGATGGGGATAATGAAATAATGCCAACATCTGGGCCCCACTTCCCATTCCAAAGATTCAGGGGGGCACATGATGTAGCCACCTCTATATTTTTTTAAAATCCGCACAGAGGATTCTGACTTACAGTCTCCTTGGGTCAACTGCACCTCACTCACTGCCTTCCCAACATAAGCGAATACTGAAGTAAGTTAGCTTTCAAGTGGGAAAATTATCTTTGATGTTTTAAGAGAGACAAGATTTGGGGACTCATCTCTGGCTCCCTAGGAAATAACAAGCACATACAAAGTCCAGTGTTTGTCTGAGAGGGATATTATAGTCATACACCTAGTTATTTCTAGACATGTATCTGTCACTTCTTAGAGGGTCTTGAAATTTGAAGCCACAGGGGACACATGTGCCAGTGATGAAAAGCACCAGAGATTTTCTTTGATTTGTTGTTACAGGAATATGTCCACATTTTCCCCTGACTCCTGCCATTCACCAAACAGACATAAGATGTGACCATAAAGTAATGTCTGGTTTTGCAATTTAAAATAAAAAAGAAATCACAAACCCAAATGAAATTCAGGGCCTTTCCAAGAAATCTCTTGGGGAGCCACACACTTAGTCTAATGATGCCACTGAGGTGCAGAACACCTTTTTGAATTCTCAGTGGGAAGAGCCTGCATGTGTGTAGCATCTTCTTTTGAGTGTCCACCGCCAGGAAAATCCCTAATCCTTACCACATAGGATTTGATATGAGAAGCAGCAAAATTGCATTTGGAGACAAGTTTTGCAATCAACTTAAGTGATCACACCAGAGAATTCTGTTTGGGGAACAGAACTAGGAAAGATCAAAGACTGCTAAGAATATGTTCATAGCATGCTCGTAAAACTTGTTTTAAGACCAATTACAATATAGACATTTCCAAAGTGATTTTTACCTATCACAGCAGGGTATTTGAAATACACAGATACACTGAAAACTGAGTACAAGATACATTTGCAAGCTTAAGGAATGATTTTTCTTTTCCATTTTTATCCTTTCAGCATTGATTTTTGAACACATGGATTTTTATTTGAAAATATTACCTATTTCAGGTTGGAATTACTATGCTACCAGTTCTAAGGTTCATGAAACCAAACAGTTTCAAAAATTGCTTGGATTATCCTGTCCTGGGAACTCTGTTTTATGTCCTGAACATACATCTCATTTAGTCTGCTAAATATCTCCTGATGAAATCGGTAGCAGCAAGATATGCACAGTAAGGGAATAATTGGGCAAACAATGAATAATAATTTTGAGTATAATTAGGGATGGTGAGAGAGGGGGAGTAAAGCACAGTCATGAAAAAACAGAAATAATTGACTTCTTTGCTTTCTTTTGAAATACACTAACCCAGCATCTCAATTATTCCTCATTAACTTCAGAAGTGCTGATTCTACCATATTCACTGCCTGGTTGTCTTGCAGGAGGTGTGTGTGCCCTCCTGCCAGGGTGACTGCCTCAAGAGCTCTTTCAATTCTTCCTTTTCAAATTCTGCTGATCACTAAGTCAGAAGGGTAAACATGTCCAAGTTGTCATTGTTTTGAAAGTCCTTTAAGAGTCTCGGACTCTTAGGCAAGGCTACTGTTTCCATCAGTACTTTTCCATATAATTGTGTGCGGTATTATTTGCAGCCAACTTTGGAAAAATAGCACTTATCATCACAACAGCTTTACCTCCGTACATTGCACCTGTCTCCACGCTATAAATAATTATTTATAATTTGGATTTATAGAGAGTGTTCACAGTAACCAGATCTCTGGGTGCATATGTGCCTACTGTTTCTGCATCTTAGCACTGAAGTATCAAATCTCATTTATAATGAAAAGCTCATCCTCACTTTACAACTCAGCAAAGTCAACAAAAATGAAACTCCTTTGTTATTAACTGGATAGATGACTCTCCCCATTTTGGTGTCCCCAAAAAGAATCACCCTTGTTAAAACCCTATTTCCAATGTCCCTTACTTTCACACTATCTCCAGATTCAACAGATGTACTTAATACTTCTGTTTATTCCATTCAGAATCTAATTTCATCACTTAGCTTCTATGGCATAATTGAGACAAGCTGGATGAATTGTCCCCTAACCAGTTGATCAGGAAAGCAGTTCAAACTGATCTCAAAATAGTTTTGATTTTAGAGTCTTTTAGAAAGGGAGATAATTAGATAGAAACATGATAAGAATGTGCTAACCCAATTTGCAAAGAAAGCAACTGTGTCACAACTGATAAAAGGTATCAAATCATGATTCTACCATTTTAAAAAGATAGGAGCTCCTAGAGGACAGGACCGAAGCCTTGTGACTACTGATGTACCCAAAACCTGGCATTGTGCTTGGTGGATCAGTAGGTGCCCAATAAACATTTTTTGAGTATAATTTAGATCCTTCTGGGGAGGAAAAATGATTTGAACTTCAGGGTAAACAACCTCACTACTAGATTTTCCAAATCCATTCTGCTTTGTATGTTAATAGTTCTGTCATAGAAAATGTGCAATCAAGATCTGAAGAAGCAGATTAGGGTTATAAATAGGTATGGGTTTGTATACCACATGGGAAATAAAACTAAATTATATCCAAGTGACTTTTCAAATTGAAAATGTATCACCCTTTGAAAACACATCTGTTCTGTATTCCTTAAGGTCTTTCCTGGTGATGGATAAAGACCAGTTTGATATATGCCATGATTTCAACAATCAATAACAACTTAACGGGCTAGCTTTCCTCATACACACTTACCTTGTAATAAAATGCCTTAGTTCCAAAATGTGACTCATTCTACTGCTGAGAATTACCATGATCTGAGAATATCATGACCAAGGGCAATGAACATAGGAAAACTTTGCATTGGGGAGCAAGGAAAGAAACTAGACGAGCCAGAAATGAATGCTTGCAGGCTTTTAAGACATTCATGATGGGAAGCTAAACCCTGGCAAATTCTAAGCTAGTTACCAGGAAAGGGAACTAAACAGAGGGCATAGTACACAGCAGTGGAATGATGATAAGTGTTATATCTCAGTAGCAACAGGGCTATTAGCAGGCCTTTCTGAAATGTTATGGCAGATAATGGAATCATATCCTTCCCCAAGGAGTGAGGATGGTTGTAGCAATCAGATGAAGAAGTCAAGAATTTCAGTAAGGAGAACTACATACAGGCCAGGTAGAGTTTTAACAATTGTGCTGAGCACATTCTGAACACATAGGGTAGTTTTTGATGTTCATGAACACACTCCAGGCTAACTTCTCCCCAGTGACCCAGTAACCCCTAAACACCAGGCATAGAGTTGACCACCTCTTTATATTTCCCATTTGGTAGTGGAGGGTAATCACTGAAAATCCTACCAGGCCTCTGAATGCCAGTGGAGGTTAAAAAAGCACCTGCCATTGGAGGGCATCTCAGTTATCATAGCCCATGCCTCCCATGGGTGACAGCTTCCTTGTACACCAGATGCGGCCCCATTAGGCATGATCTGTGCCAGAAAACAAGGAACACTGAAACAAACAAGCTGCTCTAGTGGGTGCCAGAGTCCATTCTTTCTCTGGAATTGGAATTAAAGCTTAGAACTGAATCAACATAACCAGATGATACTCAAGAGACAGAATCTGGGGTTCCGGTGTATGGTATAAAATATTTCTTGGATCAGTTCTAATAATTCCAGAACTCCCTATAACATTAGATATAGCAAAATAATTAACTCCTTACAGTTCTCCTATTTGTCAGTTTCCATGGTACTTTGCTCTTTTTAATTTCCTTTGGGTCTATAAATCTTCATGGACTCCTTCTCATCTTTCCAACTTGTGAAGATGTTAGCGTTACCCCAGCAAGTATCCTTAAGGATCCTATTGATCTCATTCATGCCTTCTCCTCCCATCACCAAATTCTATTTGGATGACACCTATGTCTTTATTTTCAGTGACAATCTTAAATCTTTAAAATCATATAATTGCTTTTACCTTCTGCACCTAACAATCTCATAGATACTCAAATGCAACAAGATTAAGACTACTGTTTACATCTAAGATTTCCTTCTATTGGAGGACCACATTCCCTGTGAAAATCGTACAAAAACTACGGGAGGTTTTTTGACTTTTCCTTTCCTCTCAGAGCCCATCATGTCTAATCCATCAAATCCTACACATCTTACCTCCTCGTTACTGAGTGGGTGTCATCTTGTCCATCACTGGATCCCTAAATCAAATGCTTAATATCTGTCTCTTAGATTTTCTTGGCCTTGCTCCTACTCTTCTTGCCCGAGCCCTCACCTCAAATGCAATATCCAAATCACAGCCAAAATCTTTTTTTATATTATTATTTTTTAAAAGATTTTGTTTATTTGAAAGGCAGAGTTACAGAGAGGCAGAGGCAAAGAGGCAAAGGTATTTCATCTGCTGGTTCACTCCCCAGATGGGTGTAATGGCCGGAGCTGTGCAGATCTGGAGCTAGGAGCCAGGAACTCCAGGGGCTCAAGGACTTGGGCTACCTTCTGCTGTTTCCAGGGCCTTAGCAGAGAGCAGGATGGGAAGTGGAGCAGCTGGGACTTGAACCAGTGCCCATATGGTATACTGGCACTGCAGACTGGGGCTTTAATCTGCTGCACCACAGCACTGGCCCTGCCAAGGTGTTCTTTTAAAGATGCAGATATACCACCAAGCCCAAAACAGAATAGCAATGATTATAACATGAATATCATTACATCATTTAAAGATAACTTTAAAAATCATAACCATTCATTGGGGAAATGTAGATCAAGACCACAATGAGAAATTACTTTACACCTATTAAGAAAGGTGGTGCCAAAAAAAAAAAAAAAAAAAAAGGAAAATACCGAGAGTTTATGAGAATGTGGCAAAACTGGAACATTTGTGGATTGCTGATAGAATGTAAATTGTGCAGCTGTTGAGGAAAATTGTCTAGTGGTTTTCCAAAAAGTTAAAGAAGATTTACCACATGATCCAGGAATTGCACTTTTAGGTGTATATCCAAAAGAATTAGAAGTAGAGAGCCAAATAGATATTTGTACACCAATGTTCATGGCAGTATTATTCAGGATATATAGCCAATTTATGGGGAAAAAACCAATTGTGCCTTGATGCATGAATGGATAAATGGGATATCATATAATATACGTAAAATGGAATATTATTATTATTTTTTTTTGACAGGCAGAGTGGACAGTGAGAGAGAGACAGAGAGAAAGGTCTTCCTTTTCCTTTGGTTCACCCTGCAATGGCCGCTGCGCTGATCCAAAGCCAGGAGCCAAGTGCCTCCCCCTGGTCTCCCATGCTGGTGCAGGGCCCAAGGACTTGGGCCATCCTCCACTGCACTCCCAGGCCACAGCAGAGAGCTGGACTGGAAGAGGAGCAACCGGGACAGAATCTGGCGCCCCGACTGGGACTAGAACCTGGCGTGCCAGCACCACAGGTGGAGGATTAGCCTATTGACCCATGGCGCCGGCCAAAAAATGGAATATTATTAAACCATAAAAATGAGGGACACTTTGATAAATGTAACTACATGGATGAACCTTGAAAATATGCTACAGGCCAGTGCTGTGGCATAGTAGGCTAGCCTCCATTTGCAGCACCAGCATTCCATGTGGGAGGTGGTTTGTGTCCTGGCTGCTCCTCTTTCAAACCAGCTTTTTGCTATGGCCTGGGAAAGCAGTGGGGGATGGTCCAAGTGCTTGGACCTCTGCACCCATATGGGAGACCCAGAAGAAGCCCCTGGCTCCTGGCTTTGGATCAGCTCAGCTCCGGCCATTGCATCCATTTGGGGAGTGAACCAGTGGATGAAGACCTTTCTCTCTCTTTCCCCCTTTCTCTCTCTGTAACTGTGCCTCAAATAAATAAATACGATCTTTATAAAAACATTATGCTGGGACTGGTGCTGTGGCATAGCAGGCAAAGCTGCCACCTGCAATGCTGGCATCCCATATGGGTACCGGTTCGAGTCCCAGCTGCTTCACTTCTGATCCAGCTCTCTGCTATGGCCTGGGAAAGCAGTAGATGGCCCAAGTCCTTGTGCCTCTGCACCTTGTGGGAGACCTGAAGGAGCTCTAGCCTCTTGACTTCAGATCGGCCCAGCTCCAGCCATTGCATCCATTTGTGGAGTAAACCAGCAGATAGAAGACTGACTGTCTTTCTCTCTCTCTCTTTCTCTCTTGCTTTCTCTCTCCTCCCCTGCCTCTGTCCCTCCCTCTCTCTTTTTGCCTCTGCCTCTCTGTAATTCTGCCTTTCAAATAAATCTTTCAAAAGAAAGATTTACTTTAAAATCATTATGCTAAGTGAAATAATCCAGACTTAAAAAGAAATGTATAATTCTAAGTATCTGAGACATCTAAAATAGGCAAATTCATAGGAACAAAAGCAGAATCATGGTTTGCAGGAGCTGTAAGGTGGGGAAATGGGAGAGGCCATTGTTTAGACTTTCAGATTGTGATGATAAAATTATTCCAGAGATGGCTAACAGGTTGCATAGCATTGTGAATGTACTTAATACCACAAAACTGTACCCTAAAAATTGCTAAAATGGTAAAATTTATGCTTTCCATGCATTACCAGAATTAAACAAAAAATCAAATAACCTGCCACTTCCTACTTCACACTTTGGGCTACAGTAGCTTCATCATCAGCTGTGGAACTTTCATTTGCACCAAATACTCTGTCCCCATCAATCTGGCACTCAACAGCCTCTCCAGGTATCCTTCTAGGCTCCTTCATGAACTGCATGAGGGACTCAGCTTAAATGAGCAATAGTGCTCCACACATACGCTTTGGCCAGAGTACATTGGATTCGAATCATCTGGTTGACTGTCTCATAAGATCCCTCTGAAAGAAAAACTGAGCCTTGCATATTCTGTATTTTTGAACAAGGACATCTGCCCTGCAGAAAGTTTTCAGCAAATGCTGAGGGAATGAGCTCATGAGAAGCAGCTTTTAAAATATATAAAATATTAAAAATGAAGGAATCTTAAATTTTACTTAAATTGTTAAGAAATAGGCTGTTTTGAGATAGTAGACGAAATGGTGCCTTCCAGAGCTCTAATTTCCATTTTAAATTTAATAGTAGTCATTTTTTTCTTTCAGCCATTGATTATCTAATTTAATAAACTCATGGAAGAATTATATCCAAATCCCAAAATTCATCATGGGAATGTTTTCAAAACCTCCATATGTCTAATAATATCTTCACAGAATTTGTTCTACCCAGAGACTGGTTGTCTGAATGTCTTAATAAATTCATTTTCATATTTAGCAATATTTTCAATTAAATTGAAGGGGTTACATGTTATTTATGCATATATTCTGGTATATTAAAATAAATAAATATCAAAATAAAACTCATTCATGTACTACCTGAAGTTGTCACTTTGTACTATGTGGAATGTAAATCACGCTTTGAGAAATTAATTTGAATGGAATGATTGACAATTTTTTGAATTATTCTCGAGGGTCCTGAGTGTATAACTCTTTTTTAAAGATTTATTCATTTATTTGAAAGGCAGAGTTACAGAGAGGCAGAGTCAGAGAGAGAGAAGTCTTCCATCTGCTGGTTCACTCCTCAAATGGCTGCAATGCAGATGCCCAAGAACTTGGGCCATCCTCTATTGCTTTCTCAGGCCATAGCTGAGAGCTGGATCAGAAGTGGAGTTGCCAGGACTTGAACCAGCACCCTATGGGATGTCAGCACTGCAGACAACAGTTTTATCCACTACGCCACCACACCGGCCCCTAACGTATAACTCTGACTGCTCAACCAGTCTATAGGCCCCTTGGAAATGAAAACTCCTTTCATTTTGTTATAATGTTATATTATTTAGCTCCTTGATTGTCAAGCCCTTAGCATATACTTAACAAGTATATAGTGATGAAATATACCCGTTTCCTCTGAGATGGGACATATGATCTTTATAAAATCAAAGGTATTGCATAAGGTCATGATTTCAGAAGGGAGGTGTCCATGAGGCGGTCCCTTAGGTATGTCAAAGTATAAGAAGGTAGTTGACTGAGGGTCATAGCTGTTGCACCCTTGTATGTTGGCACTAGGATCACCACACCCACAAACTCTTTTAGCCAAAAACTGAGCACGTAGGGAATATGAAGAAAAGCTTTTCTCTAGATAACATGGAGCACTTCTCACAGCCAACTTTGGTTTCAGAACTCCCTGAAAGATTGCTGAACCTACTTACAATGGAAAGCAGTCTAGATCCCTCCCACTTACTTCCTTTCTCTCTGTCCTTCACTTTGGATCACCCTGGTTTCATAGTTCCACGCTCTTGCGTTTTCCTCCCCTTTTTCCTGTTATAGGCATTCCTCTTAACAAAACTCTTGCACATTTAATGTTGTCTTGGGATCTTCTCTTAGAAGACCTGGACTAACATAGGAGGTGTTAGTGAGGACTATATAAGAGTTATTAATATTTCAAACAGAGTTTGTTTATGAGAGTTTAGGGTACAATTAAGTCTGAATTCAGATAGTACTTTGTTCAATTTCTGAATTGCTATCTGTAATTTACTGCAGTTTCACTAATAAAATACCACAGAATGGCTTGCTTAAATGACAGAAATTTATTTCCTCACTCTTTTGGAAGCTGAAGTTCAACATCACAGTTCTGACAAGGTTAGTTTCTTCTCTGGCCTTGTTTTTGGCTTGTAGATGGCTGTCTTTGCTTTATGTCTGCACATGGGCTTCCCTGTATAAAGGTCTATGTCTTAATTTCTTCTTCATACAGGGATTCCAGTAATATTAAATTAGTGCCCACCTTAATTACCTCATTTTAGCTTAATTCTATAAAGATTCTGTCTCCAAATACAGTCATGTTCTAAGAGATGTGCAGTTAGAATTTCAACATAGGACTTTTGGGGGAACACAACTCAGCCTATAACAAGATTCCAACAACTTTGAGTCAGTTCTCTGAGAGTTAGTCTACAATAGAGGAAATCTATTACATTATTCTATTGAAATTAAATACAATAACAAATGCAATGCCATTGGTACATGCAAGGCAATCACTGAAGGTTATTTTTATTATAATCTGCCCAGTTTGCTAGAATCATTGCTCATTACTTTATTAAATATTAATTTGTGTGTAGGCTGTATCACTAGAGGCATGTTTCACAGTTCTACGAAGTAGAATCCTATGATAAAATTGAAAACAGGAAAAACGTGAACCAAGGCAGGTTGTATACCTTCATGTTTTTGATATGACAATTCTATAATTCTGAGTTTGGCATGTCAACTTACTAGAAATTAGTAGCTAAGCAGCAAATTTGCCTTAAAGATATCTATTGCTTTCCTTGGAATGCTTCAAAAATCAGAATAGAAATGGCTTTGGATAGGGCATGTCTTTGCAGTTTTCCACAGATGCCCTTGTATTCCTAGCACGTGGTCACACAGTACTCATATGGCCCTTAAAGACTTTTGAGTTGGCAAACACACTAATTCAGGTGTGCTACTTCTACTTCATTGCCTAGTTTCAAAAGAATATATTTTCTATCACATTGTCTAAATTAACTGCGGAAGGCGCAAGTATCTCAAGATTTTTGTCCTCAAAAGATATAAAGCATTTTAATATCCTCTAGTTCTTCCTTTAATTATCTGAGACTGCCTGCTATGCTATCAATACACGCTGATTAAAGCAAGGGAGTGCTGCGCCAGGCATATTTATTGACTCACACGCTCAACTTGAAACACAGACTGTTTGGAATGATATTCCTTTTGTCTGTAGATGGATAAGCATCCTCTGCAGCCACAGTTTATCAAATTGTTCCTTTTAAAAATGTTTAATTTGAAAGGGAGGGAGAGAGAAACTAACTCTCATTCTGGTTCACTCCACAAATGGCCAAACTAGTCCCATTCTCAACTCCAACAGAAATGTCCCCATAAAAGAATTTTTACTGCACTGTAATAGAATAACATTGTTCATTCATTTAAGATCCCACATTCACTGTGTTATTCAGAACACTGGTTTAGATAACTCCTGAATTGCAATTCCTAAAATTCAAATGAAGTACTTTTTCCCTTTTTAGTTTCTGAGTTTTGATTGCTGATATCAACCACTGCATTTGATGCTATAAAAAAGATCTGTTAGTCCAAAAACATATATTGGAGGCTTTGCAGTAAATGCTTACTTTCAAGATAAGTTATACTATTTGTATACAACTGTATCACTGTATATCAATATATACATTGTATTATATATAATGTGGTCCTTACACTGATTGGAGGGTCCCTTAGCATGCAATGAAAATCCATGGAATTAGGCCGGCACCGCGGCTCACTAGGCTAATCCTCCGCCTTGCGGCGCTGGCACACCAGGTTCTAGTCCCGGTCGGGGCGCCGGATTCTGTCCCGGTTGCCCCTCTTCCAGTCCAGCTCTCTGCTGTGGCCAGGGAGTGCAGTGGAGGATGGCCCAAGTACTTGGGTCCTGCACCCCATGGGAGACCAGGAAAAGCACCTGGCTCCTGCCATCGGATCAGTGTGGTGCGCCGGCCACAGTGCGCCGGTAGCGGCGGCCATTGGAAGGTGAACCAACAGCAAAGGAAGACCTTTCTCTGTCTCTCTCTCTCACTGTCCACTCTGTCAAAAAAAAAAAAAAAAAATCCATGGAATTCAATAAATGGAGAAAGAAAATTGAAAATTTGGGTTTTTACACAGTAATGTAAAAAATAAAACTCAGAAGGTATTCTTAATCCTTACTCAAGTTACTACTTGAGGTCAAGTATTTACTTTTGCCTTAAAAAAATCACAGGTTAGTAGACCTAAATGCTCTTTAATATCATTTAGTGTGTCTTAACTGTTACTCTATAATTACATTATGCCATAATTACCACCTTAAATGTGAACATGAAAATGAATGCTTCAGGAAGGACAAACTAAAAAATAATTACTAAGACATTAACTAGTAGCTATGGTAGATAAGTTCAAAAATACAAAGGAAATCATGCTCATAGACTTGAAGAAACCTATGATGATAATGCCTGATCAAATATAGAATATAAATAGTGGTATGGATTTTTTTGGAAAAGAGATAATTATATGGAAATGCTAGAGTTGAAAAGTATAATAACCAAAAAGTATAGGAGACTTAAATCTGGAATATATAAAAATCCCTAAAACTTAATAATCAAAAGATTTTAAAATGGATAAAGAATCAGAATAGATAGCTTTTTTTATTTTTAACTTTTATTTAATGAATATAAATTTCCAAAGTACAGCTTATGGATTACAATGGCTTCCCCCCCCATAACGTCCCTCCCACCCGCAACCCTCCCCTTTCCCACTCCCTCTCCCCTTCCATTCACATCAAGATTCATTTTCGATTCTCTTTATATACAGAAGATCAGGTTAGCATACATTAAGTAAAGATTTCAACAGTTTGCTCCCACACAGAAACATAAAGTGAAAAATACTGTTTGAGTACTAGTTATAGCATTAAATCTCAATGTACAGCACACTAAGGACAAAGATCCTACATGAGGAGTAAGTGCACAGTGACTCCTGTTGTTGACTTAACAAATTGACACTCTTGTTTATGGCCTCAGTAATCACCCTAGGCTCTTGTCATGAGCTGCCAAGGCTATGGAAGAAGAGATAGCTTTTTTAAAAAGATATAAATGGCAAACAGGTACATGAAAAGATGCTCAGCATTTTTAAGCCAACAGGGAAATGCAAGTGAAAATCACAATGCAATAGCACTTTATAGCTACTAAAATGGTGCTACAACTTAAAAAAATAAGCAAATTCTGATAAGGATATAAAGAAGTTGGAATCCTTCTGCACTGTTGGGAGAATGCAAACTTATTTGGAAATGAGTCAAGAAATTTCCCATTAGACATAGTCACCTTATGATCTAACAAGAAAGTGATTTTGTATTATTTCTGCTGTATGATTTAATTCACTCACTTTACTGATTAAAAATAATTTAATGTGATTTGAAATCTGTAAATTAATATTTTTCTCTTCCAATAGCAACTAGTACAGTGTCTGAACGTCACTTTGTATCAGGCTTCCCTCTTACCAAGCACCATCTTCTCTTTACAGGTTCTGTAGTTCAAAGGAATTCATGTTTACAGGGCTCACAGAAGAATCAGGTAAGAGTCTGAGGTTCTATTTAAGCATCAGTGAAACACTGCATTATATTTAGTATTATGTTTTGTCAAGTCATTTTATTCTTGGAAATTTGGCAAGTCTTGATTAGTATTTATAGTTATTCTCTGACAACTAAAATCTCTGATTAAGACTGCCAGAGAGTAAAGTTTACAGAAGGATTTTTTAAGCTTACATTTTGGTGTGCATATATTTCCAAAGAAACCTCTGTTATTAATATTTTTAAAGTTATTACAATTGCTGTCTGTACCAAATGGCTGAATTGGCTGAATTAAATTTTTCTTCAAAATTTCAACTCTACTTTCTGATATTTAATTCAGTGCTATACTCTGGAGTTTGTGAACTATGATTCTATTGTCATTAAATAAGCAATAATTCTACCTCAAATCTTAGAAAATATAATCTTGGATAAAGCAAATATATTTTTATATCATATGATATGATAGTGGTTAGTCATCATAGAAATTATTCCTTCCATGTTTTTACACAGTCTTTAAGAGGAAAAATAGAAGTGATATCTTTATTATACATGAAATATTTGAGCTTATTAATGAGGGTAAGAGTTAAGATGAAACAGAATCTGAGAGAAGACATGCTAGGGAGGCCAAAAGAGCTGTCACTTTGGGTTAAGAATATGAGTAATTTCCTAAGGAAAGAAAAGTATGAGAGTTCACTACATTAAAGTCACTTACTCACTACCATTACATGGCTAGTGATTTTCATATGTTGTAATTTGTTAGGTAAAGGCTTTCTGAAATCCTATAAAGCTTAGGCAAAGGATGGAGAAGAAAGCAGGTAGATCCACCTCAGGTGTCTGCTTAGTGGTGAGAGCTTAGTAGGTAAATGGCACTGAGTAGCTGGAGTACTTAGAAGTCTTGTCCTAGGACTGGCCAGTTGCCAATACTGTCAGAGTCAAGTTCTGTTCTTCAATCTGAATGTGCAGCAAGAGACTTAGAGTTGGAGAAAGAACTGCTGCCAAAGCCAAGGAAATACCATCGTAGGGCACAAATTGAGAACAGGGAATGAGGAAGCTAAAAATGTACACTCATTGATCTTTCTCTTTCCTTCAGTCATTTATTGAGTTTCTATACCATGCCAGGCCTAGAATAGGAGGTAGAGATATGGCTGTAAGCTAAACTGACAAAAATCTTTGAAACCATGGAATGGATATTCTAAGAGAAAGAGACACATGTTAGTCTGATATTGTTGAAAATAAAGACAAATTTAAAGCATGAGGAGCTTAATGAAGGAACAAGTTGCTACAAGGACTTGTAATGAGGTAACCTCACCTCTGTGGACCCCTCTCAAGATCCCTTGCCTTCTGATTTCTGGTTGGATTCAGCCAATGGGTGATAACAGTACTAGAATGGAGCAGAGAGAGGTCTAGATATGTCTTTCCCCGCTTATAACCAACTATGTCTTTTTGGTCCTCAGAGTGGATATGTGCATTTTCCATGCTCTGCTAGGAGCACAGCTAGGAGCACAGTTTCTGTGATGTGGTGGTCCCTTCATGGTTTAAGCTCATGCAATTGCCAGTCTCTGTGTTCCCTGGGATCAAAGGATCGTGCTGACTCCTTCATTAATTTCTTTTAGAATTTCACTGAAGTATGCTTTCTTTTTCCTGCAAGAACAATAATTCATAGTCAGTTAACTTGAATCTGGAGAAAGGCAGCCTAAGCTGATGAAAAGTCATGTGCAATCACGGGTATTCATGCCTGATGGTATCTGGGACATTGAACACACCCAGTTTGGCAAGAAGCATGAAGACCTAGGCAAAAGTTGGATGCGGTAAAACTTTGGGTCACCTGGAGGATTTTATCTTTATTAAAAGGGCATTTCTAAAGCTATCAAGCCAGAGTGTGAATCAGATTTGACTTCTAGGAGATTGGATTAGGTGTTTGGCACAGCATTTAAATTATTACTGGGACAGTTGCAACCATACCAGAGTGCCTGGTTTGAGTCCCAGCTACTCTGCCTCTGATCAGAGTTTCCTGGTGATGTGCCCCCTTGGGATACAACAGACAATGATTCAAATACTTGGATCCCTGTCACCTAGGTGTGGGACACAGATTAAGTTCTGGGTTCCTGCCTTTGGCCTGGCCCAACCCTTGTTGTTGCAGGCATTTGAGGAGTGAATTAGCAGAAGGAAGATTTGCCTGATTCTATGTCTGCATTTCTTTGCATTTCAACAAAATAAAAATAAATAAATCAAAAAATTAGTATAACTGTTTTGAGAGGAACATACTGGGAAATTTTAAAAGCGGATGAAGACAGGTCGGTTTTCTAAGAAGTCTTTGAGCAGCATGAGATAGAGATGATCAACTAGACTGAAGATTTGGCATGGAGCTACACAGAAGAAAATTACTTGAAAGAATAAATCAGAGGTCAAAAAAGTATGGTCTGTACATTGGCCATGTACAATTGCAAATAAACTTTGGTTGGAACATGGCCACACCTGTTTATTCTGTTTTGTTTATGTATATAATAGCAGATAAGGATATTTCGAACAGAGATTATATGGCCCACACTCCCTATCTTGCCTTTTAAGTGATTCATTCATTCATTTATTTATTTGACAGGTAGAGTGACAGAGCATGAGCTAGAGCTGAAGGAGAGACAGGATTTGGAGAGGGCCAGAGATCTTCCATCCACTGGTTCATTTCTCTAATTCCTGCAATAGTCAGGACTGGGCAGGATTAAAGTCAGGAGCCCAGAACTCCATCTGTCTTCCACATGGGTAGCACCATGTCTTCCACGTGGGTGGCAAGGACACAAGTACTTGGTCAACATTTGCTGACTATCAGACACATTAGCAGGAAGCTGGATTGGAAACAGAAATGTGACTTAAAACTGAACACTCCAATATTGGATGAGGACATCCCTAGGGGTAGTTTACTCTGCTCTGCCACAATTCCTGTCTCCTCTTCCACTGCTTTAAAAAATGGTTTGCCATCCAAGATTAAGGTAACAGCATTTGGCATTAGATTAGATATGGAGGCAAGGAAAAGACAGATAAGAAATATGATGAATTAAGCCTATGATTATAAAGTAAATTGAAATTATGTTACTGTAAAAAGTTAAGGAAACAAAGGAAGGAGAGTGGATTAAGGGAGGGAAGTATGATTATCTTCCTAGAACTGGATCTATGAAATCTGTTCACTTTATATTAATAAAAATTAAATAAATAAATATGGCACCTGTATTTCTGGCTTATATGTCTTAGCCCATGCTGGACTTGTTTACTGAAAGAGAAACGGATAATGGTCTCACATTGGAGAAAGATCAGACTTAAAATTATATTGGCTGTATTGTATTACAGGTGACTTTTAGATACTGAAGTAGAAAATTAAAACAAGTGCTTGAGTATATGTGTCAGTGCTCAGAAAAGTGATATAAGCGGAAGATGTAAATCTAGGAGTTGGGCTAGGCAGAATAACAGTTCTTGCCAACTACCCATATGCTGATCCCTGAAATCTCTAAATATTTTTATTTTTATATAAATAAATAAATAATTGAGGACTGAATTGTATGTTCTCTTTCCTTCATTTGTTGAAACCCTAATCTTCAACATGACTGCATTTGAGATAGGGCCTTTAAACAGATAATTAAGGTTAAATAAGGTCAAAGAATAGGGTCCTAATCCAACATTACTGGTATTCTTTAAGAAGAGGAACAGAGACTAAGGATGCATACATACAGAGGAAGAACAGAAGACACCATGGGTTGTTGGCCGTATGTAAGCAGAGGAGAGAGACCTCAGAAGAAACCAACTGTTGCTAACATCTTGACCTTGGTCTTTTGGTATTAAGAATTATGAAAAAAAGAAGTATCTATTGGTTAAGTTGGTTAAGTGATATTCTGTTGTGGCAGACCTAGATAATCAAGACAAGTATCTTAAAATGGGAAGATGACTGTGGATTAGCCAGTTGGGACCAGTATAGTCCAGGAGTCCTTGTAACACAAAGAGGGAAGTAGGAGAAAGAGTCAGAGTAGGAGAAGTGACTGAGGAGGCAGAGGTTGGAGTGAAGGGGCTGCTGGCTTTGAATAAAGCAGGGTCCATGAGCCAAGACCATAGTACACACTATTACCTGAAAAACTAAGGAAATGAAAAAATTCTCCTTTCAAGTCTCTAGAAAGGAATGCAACTCTATGGACACCTTGATTTTAGCCCATTGAAACCCCTTTCTGATTTATGATGTAAAAAAAAAAGTGCACTAGGTCCATGATAATTTGTTATGCAGTAATAGGACTGGAATTCCAAAGGTCTGTTTTTTGTTGTTGTTGTTGTTGTTATTTTTTATTTTTTTAGAGGGAGTATCGAGTATTGAGCTGCAGAGTAGACTTCTATAAATACTTGTATTTGAGCAGTCACAATTATTCAAAGTTAATTTTGAAGGTGCACTACTCTTATTTTAGATACATCATCTTGACATGTAGGCATTTTACATTCACCACAAAAGCATCCCAGTGCTGAATTAGACTGCTTCCAGTGCCCCTGTTTTTTAATTGCGTAAGTTTGTCTCTCTTCTGAAGAACAGAAATGAAAAAAAAAAAAAAAAAAACCCTTTAATTTAAGAGGGAAAAGCCCATTAGTCTGATTTTGTTGAATGTCTCTGGGCTCAGTTCTCTTCTATTATTTATGCATACTTGCTTTTTCTTGATCTTATCCAACCTTATATCTTTAAATAATTTTCATAGTGGCAGATTCACAATTTATATCTCAAGCCTAAGCCTTTTAAGACTTGTTTCACCACTAATTTGCTACTCTACATTCCCACATTAATGTCTAATAGACATCTCACAGTTAACATGTGCTAAACTGAATTCTTAACTTTCCTCCTAACCAGCTCTACCCAGAATTTTCCCATTTCAGTTGACAAAGCATTCTTCTTGTCATTCCGGCCATCAACCCTGGAATCATTCATGAGGAACTGCGTTGGCTCTACCTTCAGAACATCTCCAGAATCCCACCTCTTCCCAACATGTCTCATGCTACTGCCTTGATCAGAGCTGCCATCTTCTCTAGCCTGAATTCTTGCAGTAGCTCTCTGACAAGCCTACTTCTTACAACGTTGTTCCCCACATCCCAACTACGTTCAAAGCAGCAGAGTGAGCCTTTATAATAGAAGTCAGGTCATGTTACTTATGTACTCAAAATGCTGCAATAGCCCCGACTTTACTCACTCGAAGTCCTTAAAATTTCCCACAAGGTTCTGTATAATCTGCCCTCCCCTCTCTCCCACATGCTACTTTTACTCTACTATATTCAACCTTCCCACGTACAAACTTCCTTGAATGAACTTGCTCCTACTGCAGGTATACTATATTAGTGAAGTGAAAAGTACATACGATTCACTAAATGGGAAGAGTGAGAGAGGTACTGGAATTGCTTCCCTTCCTTCTTCTCTAGCCTTGTTTAGCAAAATATGTAAGTGCTATATGACTGCTAAATGCTGGAAGGTGGGAATATCCGTAAAACAAAAGGGTTCACAGTCTAGTATGGGAAATCTTACAGATTTCAACAAAAGTAAAACCATAATAAGTACAAACAAAGAATGAAGGGATGCAACAACAAAAAATGCCATGTCTGAGTGGAGAGGAGGAGATCCTATATGATGTAGATAATCCTTATCAGTATAATTTGGATACACTCAAGTATTCTAACGTATCTAATGAAAAGCAAAGAGAGCCACATACTAAAAAATGTATTTCCACAATGCCCATGCTTGTGATCTTGTGTGGAGCATGAGTGAACCACTGAATTATATTTCTTTTGTCACAGCTCAAGAACAAAATAAATTCCTCTAGGTTTCTCTTTGTCAGGGTTAGTGAAAATGTCGGTTATAGGGAACATTGTCAAGCTGTGATGATAAATTGAGAAGGTTGAAAACATTTGTTCTATTCATCTCCAAAATGATTTGCAAAGTAAAAGATGAATTAAGAACAATGAAACTCATCAAAGCTTGGTGAATTTCTCTAATAACACAAAGTGCCCAGGGAAATAGAAAACCAAACATGCATTTGAAGGGCCTTCAAAAAGTTCATGGAAGATGCATATCATGAAAATGATGCATGAATTTCACAGCTTGCTATACCAATGTAAATTTGTATTTTAATTCCATTTTCCACCAACTTTTAGGATTAGTGTCATGTATTCCTTTCATTTAAAGTAAGTTTCCTTTTAACCTTTAGAATCTATGATGAAAGAGTTTTAAACATTTCATATTTCTAGAAATTCTTTGTCTCTTCTTTTTTTATTTTTTATTTTTTTTAAACTTTTATTTAATGAATATAAATTTCCAAAGTACAGCTTATGGATTACAATGGCTTCCCCCCATAACGTCCCTCCCACCCACAACCATCCCCTTTCCCACTCCCTCTCCCCTTCCATTCACATCAAGATTCATTTTCGATTCTCTTTATACACAGAAGATGAGGTTAGCATACATTAAGTAAAGATTTCAACAGTTTGCTCCCACACAGAAACATAAAGTGAAAAATACTGTTTGAGTACTAGTTATAGCATTAAATCTCAATGTACAGCACACTAAGGACAAAGATCATACATGAGGAATAAGTGCACAGTGACGCCTGTTGTTGACTTAACAAATTGACACTCTTGTTTATGGCATCAGTAATCACCCTATGCTCTTGTCATGAGCTGCCAAGGCTATGGAAGCCCCCTGAGTTCACTGACTCTGATCATATTTAGACAAGGCCATGGTCAAAGTGGAGGTTCTTTCCTCCCTTCAGAGAAAGGTACATCCTTCTTTGATAACCCGTTCTTTCCACTGGGCTCTCACTCGCAGAGATCTTTCATTTAGTTTTTTTTTTTTTTTTTCCAGAGTGTCTTGGCTTTCCATGCCTGAAATATTCTCATGGGCTTTTCAGCCGGATCCGCGTGCCTTAAAGGCTGATTCTGAGGCCAGAGTGCTGTTTAGGACATCTGCCATTCTATGGGTCTGCTGTGTATCTCACTTCCCATGTTGGATCATTCTCTCCCTTTTTTATTCTATCAGCTAGTATTTGCAGACACTATTCTTGTTTCTGTGATCCCTTTGACTCTTAGTCCTATCATTATGATCAATTGTGAACCGAAATTGATCACTGGGACTAGTGAGATGGCATTGGTACATGCCACCTTGATGGGATTGAATTCGAATCCCCTGGTATGTTTCTAACTGTACCGTTTGAGGTAAGTCAGCTTGAGCATGTCCCAAATTGCACATCTCTTCTCTCTCTTATTCCCACTCTTATATTTAACAGCGATCACTTTTCAGTTAAGTTTCAGCACTTAAGAAGAATTGTGTATTGATTACAGTATTCAACCAAAAGTATTAAGTAGAACAAACAAAAAGAAATACTAAGAAGGATAACATATCAAGTTGCTCATCAACAGTCAGGGTGAGGGCTGATCAAGTCACCGTTTCTCATAGTGTTCGTTTCACTTTAACAGGTTTCCTTTTTGGTGCTTAGTTAGTTGTCACCTATCAAGGAGAACAAGTGTTATTTGTCCTTTTGGGATTGGCTTATTTCTCTCAGCATAATGTTTTCCAAATTCCTAACAGGGATCACTTTTCAGTTAAAATTTAAACACCTAAGAATAATTGTGTGTTAATTACAGAGTTCAACCAACGGGTACTAGAACAAAAAAAAAATACTAAAATGGATAAAGTATTACATTGTACATCAACCGTCAGGACAAGAGCTGATCAAGTCACTGTTTCTCATAGTGTCCATTTCACTTCAACAAGTTTCCCCTTTGGTGCTCAGTTAGTTGTCATCGATCAGGGAGAACATATGATATTTGTCCCTTTGGGACTGGCTTAATTCACTCAGCATGATGTTTTCCAAATTCCTCCATCTTGTTGCAAATGACCGGGTTTCGTCTCTTCTAAAACAGGCTTCAAACTCACTCTTAAGATCACTATATATTTCATGGAATGTTATTAAATGCTCTTTGCCACAGAATTCATTCTTTAATTACTAATCAAATACCTACTCTATGATATTAACTAAGAATTTGGTGCATACTGACACACAAATATCATTAATAAAATTCACGACTAGAAAAATGATCATATGCTCAGAGACTATTAATGGATAGTAGCATGACCTGAACTAAAATAGGGATTGATGGTCTTCCAGTCTTGGTGTCCCCTTTTAGAACCTGAAACGTGGAAGTTCTGAACATGCTTTCCAAGTTGAGTCACAAATATTTGGCAGAGAATAGATTTTACTTACCTGTATCATGAAATGAAAATTCAGCCTTTCTGAGAGAAGTCTATGATTTAGATAAGTTAATCCATCAGATTACCTTCTTTTTCTGATAACTTATGCTTAATATTGAAGTGAAGACAGTATAGAGACATTAACAATCTACCCAAGGTCACACAACTGACTAGGGGCTCTCACTTAAATTTCTCTAAACATTAGGTCACCTGATTATAAAGTTGTTACAGTATTCCTATCTCATGATTTAAACACTAAATTTGATAATACCTGAAACATGGAGGACATTTTCTAGGATACAGTTGAAATAATTATTAGTTTGTCTTATGCTACAGTGACAACCACTTCTCATTTGCTGTAAAGTCTAAGTTGTGGACAGTTGTGGATTCAATGATCCAGTGAAAATTGCACATTGCTAAAGATGGACTTGAAAGTCAGCTTTGGTTTTGAAAAGCAGAGCCAGTTTTCCATAGCAGTTGGGTGGGTTGAAATGCTTTTCTGTCCCAGAAAGGCAAAGTGGGTTCCATCCACCACCAACTCCATTGGAGAAGGAAACTGTTGAACATACTCCTGCCAGCTGGGTCTCTGTGGGAAGCTAGAATTAGGAGTGGAACTGGGAATAAAACCTAGAATTACAATAAAAGGTGTTGACCTGAGCGGGGAATGAGGGTATCTGAACCAGTGTCTTAATTGCTACAACAAATGCCTACCTCTGTTTCTTACTCTTAGTCAAACAATACATTAGTTTGTTGACTTTGAAAAACTTTCATGAGACTAGAAGATTTCAAGACTTCCATAGATTGCTTTTATCGTTATCATTACTTATAATGACAACAATACATTATTAGATTTGAATTGAAAAATTCTTCTGAATCTCAATAAAGTATATAGTTAGTAGTCACTACTGGATCTGCCTTCTGGTGTTCCTGGAGCCCAGGGAGATTGCTTCCATGGAAGTCATTCTATAGGAGCCTCCTCACCCAACAAAAGACAGCAATTACCCACTTTGCATCTGTAAGAGGGTCTCCATGGGATTCTTCTTCACAATACAGGCTGTATCCACTTTCCTCTGGTCTGGTTCCCCATTTCCATTCCTTCACTTGGATTCCCAACATCATTTCCCAAACTCCCTGTACATACATACTTGTCTGGGAGTCTGATATGCCTTAACCAAGACACTTATCTATTTATTTTTAATGATATAAATTGAATCCTCACTCTGTGCCAAACATCTTTCATTTAGGATGTCTGAATCCTCAGAAATAATAGCTTCAATTACTATACTCATTGAATAGATAATAAGTTGAGACTCAGAGAAACTTAAGTAACTTATCAATCATAGCACATGACAAAGCTTGCAATCAATGTCTATACCTGTATTGATTCTGTTATTCAATTGCTATCTTTAGCACTTATTCTGAATTCTGATTGATAAAATGAACATTAGACTAAGTGTTGCTATATAGTTACATTCTTTAAAATTCAGATAGGTGACTGTGTTTTCACCTAGAGGATACAAAGGTATATCTTCTTGCTTCGACACATGCAAAGAAGGCTTTCCTTCATTGTACTGATACCATCTCCCATGTTTTGGGCTGCTTATCTGCCTCCCTGTTCTTGGCTTCAATTTCCTCTGAAAATTAAATACCTTGGATTAAATATTTTTTAGAATCCATTGAAAAGTTAATTATATATATATATATATATATATCATAGTTGTTTATAGTCTATTCCCTTTGGTCAATTCTCCAGCTCAAGCACTTTGTCTTGTGCTAAATTCTCTCATAACAATTTCTAGAGCTGAGGTCAGCAAACTTTTCTGGCAAGTGCCAGATAGGAAATATTTTTGGCATTATAGGCCATAAGATGTCAACCATAATTATGCAAGTTGACCTTTGTAGTTTGAAAGCAGTGAAAGACAAAATGTAAACAAATGAAGGTGTCTGTGTCCCAGTGAAATCATTTACAAAAACAGGCAACAAAGCCACTGGACATTCTCAGCCTTATACATAGAGAACTATTTCTAAGACCTTCATGAGTTACAGAAGGACAACGCCAAACATTGCTTACAGTTTCTGTCTTATTGACTTCCTGGAAACTCTGGTTTCTCATAAAGCCCCTCAAACAAAGAAAAAAGAAAGCTTTTCTCCTTCTTTCAAACATGAGCCCACCTGAACAGCTTCTTTTTGATACAGGGTACTTTTTGTTTGTGTTTGTACTAGACTTAAAGGCCAAGAACAGTCAATACTCAATGGAGATGTGTCTGGAGAACAAGATATATATATATATATATATATATACACACACATATTGCATTTGGGATGTACTTTCCTTTTGAACTGTCAAGGTTTCTGTACAGGTTTGCTTGCTATGGGTCTTTTACTGGCATTTTCATTATATCCCTCCTAACACCACATTTTTCCAAGGACTTATGACTCAGAACAAACATTTTCTTGAGGTTGAATCTGGGATGCTAGATGTTATTTAAAGAATACATTTCTTTGTTTGAAAATTCCTGGAAAAACTCCCTGAGCTTGTTGTAGGAACCCAAGAGATCCTGGAATATAAATTGTTGACTTATGCTTGAAATTTCAGTTGCTTCTAGAATGGACAATGAATACACAGCCTAACATTATTTCTGGTCTTATTCATGCTGAACATCTCTGCAGGACTGATGCCTTATAATTAATGACAGTTCAGGAAACCTGTGAAGCAATGAGCTCTTTGTCATTAGATGGGTCAAACACACCTTGAACACTACCCCACTGATGATGCTGTTTAAAGATTTTTCACTAGGCAATTTGCTATGGTTTTAAGATGGTTTCTGTATTCTCTGTGAGCTCATGTCCTAGAAGATTGATTCCCCTGGTGGCAATGTGTGAGGTGGGAGAACCTTTATGAGGTGGGGTCTAATGGAAGGTGATTCTTCAAAAACCGTGCTGCCCTTGGGAGAGTTTAAAAATAATTCTTGTGGGACCCCAGTTTGTCCCTCCTGAGAGTGGATTGCTCCAAAAAGAGCAAGATTGGCCCCTCTGTTGATGCCCTTTTTCCTGATATAATGTTGTTAGGCACCAGGGGGCAGTATTTGCAGGGCATGTCTAACAGAAGGCATAAGAATGGGGCCATCTAATCTTGGGGGTTAAAGAAACTTATTTTCTTTAAAGTATCTATCCTAAGGTATTTTTGTTGGCAACAGAAAACAAGCTAATATCCTACCTGTCATGGAAAAATGAGAGACAGGAATTAACTGCCTGTACTCTACACTCTGCCTTCTTGCCCTATCCTCTCTGAACTGCAGAACCTTTGTTGTCACTTGTTGTGCATATTGGACATTTAGAGATCTTTGCTTTGAAGAACATGTTCTACTATTAATACTAATGATAAAATAACAAAGCAAATGTAAACCACTGGGCAAGAGACATTTTTATTTCTTAAGAGTTTCATTTTCTGCAAGTTGGCTCTGAGCCATTCCAAATGAGAATTTTCTCATTTCCATCTCCCTCTCAGTGTCACTCTGATTTCTACACCATGATCCTGTTAATTCTAGGTAGATTTTAGAAGTAGAGAATTCCCCAAGGGTTTTTTTATTCACAAGGAGTAACCATCTGGTCTAGAGTTTTGAGCATCATTCATAAGTAAACTCTTCAAAAGTCATGTAGAGCTGTGTTTATTGAGAAGTCAGCCCTTCAGTGACAAAAGGTAACCTTTAGTAAATATTGATTGGTACATTGCATGTTGGCCTTGAGTTCATATGTTTTCTGCAATTTCCTCATCTGACATTCAGGTTTTTCTCTGGCTTTATAATTGATTCTCTTAAAGAGGGACAGAGTCATATGAAATAAATAAATAAAAAATAAATACTTGCGAATATAAATAAAGCTTGCGAACAGTAGCATAGAACACAGCAAAGCCCCAAAATACTAGGATCAGCTAAACGTCAGGTATGGTATGTATCCTGTAAAAATCTGCTGAATGAACTAGTGATGGCTATCATTATCATAGATATTCTGTGTTGATTTCTTCTATAGAATAAACTATGAAACAAACAACTGATTCAAATATTGAGCAAATATAGTTGTTTACATAATTTAGGAAACTATTTCTGGTGATAAATTTGAAAGCAATCAGCAGGCATTCTGCTTAGAGGGAAACCACTGGCAGTAGAAAATATCCATTGGTACTTGGTCTGTAGTTTCTGAAAGAAACTGGCAAAAACTAGAATTTCTATAAACAGCAATTTGCTGCATATGGCAAGTGTTACAGACACATAATTACATGATAAACAAATATGATTCCATTTGGCTTTCCAAGTTATTAAGATTTTAAATATTTGCAAAAAGGGTTATAGCAAAATAAGTAAATAAGGAGAGACACTGAGAAATCTGTTTGAAATATAAGACCTAGCCAGCTGTCAGAAAGTGGGAAGGGGACAAATCTTTCACATCTGGTCACTAGGATTCACTTCACACTAGTGAGACAGTTCCCATCCCTGAATGCTAGAATCCTGGCATGGAACAGGACCCAGCTGAATTACATATCACCCTGAGGCAAAAGAATCACTTGCATTTGTTTACAGATCAGTATTAAAAACCAATCAGCTCAGAGGTTTACTGTCTGGAAGGATGAAATTTGCCTCTTTAATCACACAAGCTGTGTGGAGTGTGTTCTCTCTGGGCTCCATATGCTCCTCCTATTTTGTTTCTCCTTTGAAGTGCACAGTGATTAAGATTTGAACGACCTTTAACGCCAGCTAACATCACTAGCACCTGTGAACAAAAGCGCACCCTGTCTTTTCCCTGGTCTTACTGAGCGTGGCACCCTGTGATGCTTCCCAAAGTCGAGAGCTCTGGCAGCTGGAGACCGGCTGAGGACTCCTCAGCTGAACCTATGCTTTCTCTCCATCAGTCACCAGTGGAGCAGTCCATTAATTTCCAAAGCACAGTGTAAGTTGCATCTGTTATCCTGAGTGTTTGTGGAGCTTACATGCCAGGAAAAAGAGTTACTGAATGAATTAAAAGTAAATGTCACTTCCTAAAACTCAGCCCAGTAAATACAGCTTGGGGAAATATTTCCTTTTGTTGAGTGACAGCTACTGAAGTGAGGTAATGTAGAACTCTCAGGCCTGGTTTACAGCGGCAGCACCTTACATTGCTGGAAAGCTGCCTCCCTCCCTCCTGTAGCTCCGCTGAACAGCCCTTTGTCACCGTCGGTTTGTAGAGCCCCAAAGGGGAGGTCTACATGAGATCTACAAACAGCACTGTACAGTCCAGTGTGATCAATAGAACAACCGATAAGGGACCAAAGCAATTTCATTCTCTTATCCCTGCCTCTCCATTATATTTGCCTTTAATGGACATCATTGTGGTCTGGCAGGTGCTGAAAGTTCCTAGGATGCAATGTTTTGTGAGGACAAGCTTCGTTTCTCATCTAAATTGCCAGTCGATTCTTGTTCTCTTGAATCTACCAGAGAGCAATCGTCTCTCTGACAAATTGTTAGAACTGCTACCTTCTGATGTCTGGAGTCCTTTACCCTGCCTGCAATTAGCAAATTACATTTTAAGATGTATCAAATATTTGGGAATAAGAATATGGCATCTTACTAACTGTATCAATGACGAAGAAGTAGAATGGTTGAAATCACCATTGCATCCTTTAGCAGCAATAACATCTTTGTTCTACAATCTGCGAGAGGCTCTGAGATTTACAGCCAACTAGAAACACATAATGTCTGAGTTTCACAAGTTAGAACTAAGATTCATATTCCTTTGGGCTCAGCAAATTCTCATTGGTGGTGATGGCTAGCCATTGAAAAACCAAAATGTATGTAATCTCTGACCTCAAACCTTTATTAACTAGAAGGCCAGCTCAGCTGTGCAGACTGTCTAGGGAAAGAGAACTCATTTCTTGAGACTTTACGAAGTATTATTGTAGCCGACATCATTAGTCCCCTGCCCTGATCCCCTTGGGTTCCTGTTACCAACTTCTGTCACTCCTTGATGCCTTGCTAAGATTTGCTTCATCCAGTGGCCTGCGTCCATGACTCAGTCTAGTCATTGTCCCTTGGGTTACTAGGACCCCTGTGTCAAGGAGGTAGAGACCAGGAAGTGCCTGGGAGATTATAGCCTCACTATACACAGGAGCAGGATTGATTAGCTGAGGCAGGAAGACAATTCAGCTCTGTTGTCTGGGCCGTGACAATAGCTAAAGCATAATTCGCACAAGAGAATTCTTCTGTGCATGATCTGAAGCTGAGATGTTGTCTGAACTCATGTCCTTAGATTCCTTCACTTTTCCTTCAAAGCCTTACAGTCCTCTGATCCTTTTCCTTTCGCCTGGGAACATGTTCTTCCTAAATCATTTGCTCAGGAAACCCTCTCTCAGAGTTTGTTCAGGACACACTGTGCTACTATGCTTTTTACATATATGGCATATTTAATTTGCAAAACAGTTCTAGGAAGTTGAGGATCAGAGAGTTTAATTAGCCTGAACAATATCACAGAGCAACTGGACAGTAGAAGTTTGTGCCTCTTCTAGGTAGGGAAGTGGGGAAGGAGAACAGATTGAGATTGGATGGAAGATATCAAAATATAGTTAGAGAGGTAGAATAATTTCTAATTTTGTACAGCACAGTAGGGTGACTATAATTTACAATAACCTCTTATGTATTTTATGAAGAAATTGAAGGGAGGAATTCAAAGGTTCCACACAGAAAGAAATGATAAATGCTAAATAAAAGGAAATGTGGGGCTGGTGATATGGCACAATTGGTTAAAGCCTGACCTGCAGAGCCAGCATCTCATATGGGTGCCAGTTCCAGTCCTGGCTGCTTCACTTCCAATCCAGCTCTCTGCTAATGTGTCTGGGAGAGCAGTGGAGTATGGCCCAAGTCCTTGGGCCCCTGCACCCACATGAGAGACCTGCAAGAAACTCCTGGCTCTCCTGGAGTTCAAGTATGGCCATTGTGGCCATTTGGGGAGTGAATCAACAGATGGAAGACTTCTCTCTCTCTCCCTCCCTCTCTTACTCTCTCTTTCTCCCTCTCTCTGTAACTCTTTCAAATAGATAAAATAAATATTTAAAAAAAGAAAAGGAAATGCTACTTAGGCTTGATCATTAAACATTGTATATATGAATAGAATTACCACATTGTAACCCATAAATAAGTACAATTATTGAGTCCATTACAAATAAAAAGATTTAAATTTAGACAGAAACAAAATGCCATCTCAATGATACTTTTTAAAATTTATTTGTTTATTTGAAAGGTATGTCTGGGATATCTGGGTTGGGTCAGGCTGAAACCAGGAGGCAGGAATTCAGTTTGGGTCTGCCATACAGGTGGCAGAGACTAGAGTACACGAGCCATCACCAGATGCCTCCCAGGGTGCACGTTAACAGGAAGCTGGAATTCAGAGTGAAACAAGGACTTGATTCCAAGTGCTCTGATGCAGATGTAGGTGTAGGTGTCAAAAGCCAGAGCTAAACATCAGCTCCTCATTGTTATTTTAATAACAAAAAAGTACATGTGTCTTGAACCCAAGCCTTATCCTTTAATTCATTATATTGTATACTTAACATAGGCAAGGGACACGGAATACATTGATATTAGTTTGGAAATTTATGAGACAGATGACTTCTGCAAACTAGGTCTGATGCAAATGTTAACTTCTTCTCAAAGAGACATTTTTGGAGGAAGAAAAGATAAGCAGAGTTGTATACAATCTCTGCACAAAAAAGCATAAAGATACTATCTCTTAGCGTTGGGAGCAAAATAAATCTTAAAAACTACTGTATGAATTGTTTCCTGTCCACTCTTTAAAATAAAGTACTTGAGTTAGAAGTTGCTAGATTCACGATAATAACATGGCCTTTGCTAGAGACAAATCTTTGCAAACAGTAAATCAATAAAATCACCCTTTGCTGCTTACAAAGGAATTTAAGAAGCTTTACAGAAAATGACAAAGGTCCAGCCAACCTTCAGGTTGGATTTTTTTTTTAACAGCAAATTAGTTCAAATTAATGGCCTCAAAAAGAGAATTATTGCTAGCAGTTAGCTTGATCTTTCTCATTAATAACTTCCACTGTGTTTCTATCACAATTAGTTTTATAAAGTAGCTCTGAGAGCAAACAGAGAAATGTTTTCCCTAACTTCCACAATAAAACATTCTCTTAGATTGTCATTAAATTTCCACCAAAGATTCCATTATCTTTTGCTTTTTACTTTATTACCTTTGGTGCCTTGGGAGGCCAGAGGTGCCACAGATGCAAGGCAGTTCATGACTCATACTGGAGGCGTTGCCAATAGTCTCATGAGGCCCTGACTCTTAGACTTGCTTTGTTCCCCCACTTTCCTGGAGCCTCCAGGTCAGACACACAAATACCGCCCACCCACCCTCTGCTGAAGAATGGCTTCAGATCTCTTCACTGACGTTGGGCAACAGCAATGTGGGAATAGTGGGAACAAAGGTTCTAAAGTCTGCGTCCCATGTTGATGTTTGGAGGAGAGACTTTTAAAGGGTAAAGTCTCAGTAAAAAGATTGGTATTGTCTAAACTAGGATTAAGTGCTGAGTATTCTACAGACATCAACTACCAGGAAAATATTATTAACACTCTGAGTTTCAAACAGATTGATAATTTGCTCACTCCAGTAAGTGGAAAAAGCTCAGAATCAAAAGCCGATCTCCAAACTAAGCTCAATGCCTCAGTACCTTTAGAGTGTACCCTGGGGCTCAGGGGTCCAAACTGGGAAAGACTGCACTGTGCAGCAATCAGAACAAATTGTTTAGGTGATCATCCTCATGTCTATGGGGGTTTGCTGTGGGCAATTTGCCAACTGTACAAGATAAAGTGAAACTTGAAGTAGCAGAGATGGAACAGATGTATCTGCAGAAACAAGGAAAGGAGTAGCAGGAAACATCAAGAGCTCCAATTAGTCTTGAGCACTCAAGGGCCCTGGAGTACCTACAAGGAACTAGTATTCTATTCCATAGGATCCCATTTATTACACCATTATTGGGAGCTACAATGTGCCAGATTCCTGCATTCAAAGCACTTACATTTCAGTAGGAGAGACAAATAAACTAGACAGTTTTGGGTTGTCAATGCTATTAAGGAAATAAACAGAGAGATACCAGGGAGAGTAACATTCTATTGTTCTTATTTGTTTACACAACTACTTTACTAACAGACAAGGAGCTCCTGGGAATGGTGCTTTTGGTTTTTACTTATTGTAATTTACCTAATGTGGAGCAAGTTTGAACACGCAAGGAGTGTTCATCTAGTTAATAAACAGACTCAGGAAGTGCCCCGAAGGACTCACAGAAAATCAGAAATGAGAAGCTCAGAGTAAGGCTTATAGTCTTCACTGCAACTGAAGTCAAAGTGCTCTGACACATTTACTCTGAATATTTGCTTTCCCAGCATAAGAGGCACACAGTGTACCAACACATTTTCCACGAATGGCAACTTTCCCCGAACACTTTAGGGGAACAAGGTCACAGCTGGCTGTTTTCCAGAACGGATTAAAGGTAATTAAAAAGGAATATTGATTTGGGCTTTAGGACTTGGGGGATTTGGTTTAGTAAAATTGAGAAGGTGAATTCCCTACCTAAACCTTGGGGCGGATCTTCCTAGTGGAAGAGAAATGGTCACATTTTCAAAGTGTGATATTCTTACCACTGGTTTTTCTAAATTGCCTTATATCTGAGAGGGAAGCACTGTTTTTCAATATAACCCTACTCCTCCTTCACTGTGGTGCTATGCTAGGCAGGAAAAATGTGAAAAACAAGAACTTTAAAAAAAAAACAAAACTGTGTGATCAGCATTTCAACCAACTAAATCCAAAATTTTAAGTTCCTAAGGACTAATGAATCTTATTTTCAGGCACTTGAAAATTCTAACATGACAACAAGTGTGAAGACAGAAGGGTGGAGAGGCCCTTACCAATGCCTTGCCCAAAACCACATGGTTTTTATTTTCAAACCACATGATTTTTTTCTCTTTCCTGTTTTGTTATTCTGGTTAACCAACTCCATGTGAAAAGACATATATTATTTTACTTGAAATGAAATTGTTTTTAAGAACATAAAAATTATAAGACAAGACCAATCCATGTTCTATATGCTTTCATCTATTCAACTTGCCTTCTTCAACCTTTATCCTCTATTATCCTACAGGTTCTAACTTCCAGTTTAGTAGTGAGCATTTTTGGAATAGATATGTATAATTAATTGCAAATATTAAGTAATAGTGATAGACATTGCACAGTGAGATGGTGAGGATTTCAGATAAGGTTTATGAACATCTGACATGTTGTAAAAACATGACAGGATCTTGGTGAATGTGTGTGTGTCTCAGAGAGAGAGAGAGAGAAAGAGAAAGAGATAGAGAAAGAGAGAGAAAGAGGAGAGAGAGGAGAGAGACAGAGACAGAGAAAGAGAACTTGTTATTTTGCTGCTACTCTTTTGGCCTGCATAGTTCATGAGAAACAGCACCATTACCTAGAATCACCAATCACTGCATGCATGCTTTCTGCTTTTTTTTCTAAATGAAATATTTTATTAGAGATTTCTCAGATAATCTTGAAGTTAACAATTTAACTTCACATAACAAAAAGTAACTGTGCAAAATAATTTGAAACTCAAGTAATTGCCTATGGATTATGGAACAAATAGCTATTGTTCATATTCAAAAGCTCTGCATAAGAGAAAGATGCAAAATTTCATTTCCTTCCTGTGCTCTTTTTGCCACCAAGCACAGTGTAATCACAATCAGACAACAATGTATCCCAATAAATGCAAGAAGTCAGAAAAGATCTTTTGGTGATGTCAACAAACTAAGCCATTTGTTGAGGAGTCACCAGAGGGAAAACCACTTAGGAGGCAATACGGGTGCATAAGCAGGCAGCACGCTATAACTATCTGCAAGGTAAATATTATCTATCTAAAAGAAGCATATTGTCAGCTTGGCAGTCAACAGCTTCCATGATGAAATCAGCATGAAGTAGGGGAAGTGGGAATCAGTAGGGCTGGGCTTAATGTTAGCCTTGTTACTTGTTGCTGTGACCTCATCTGTAAAGTCGAGAGAAAAGACCTAACCTTCTTGTGGGGCTGAAGCAAGAACTGGATTTCATGACCCATGTGTGCAAACAATCAGCACAGTGCCTGGATGAGGCATGCTCAGTCCACAGCATTCTTCTGGCCTTGCTGCCTCCTCTGGATTCATCTCCAAACTGTTCCATGTCTGTTTCCACATCTGGAGATGGGGAACAGCCTTAATGGTGTCCTGCCTTTTCCAATATTTCTAAAAGGAATGTCAGAACATATATCCATTATGTGAACATTTTGCTTAGGAAAAATGCAAAAAGATATTGATAAACATTACAATGTCCAAATAAACATGGGGATGGGGTAGACAATCAGAGTTCTAAATAACATCTATATTGGCCAGTTTGCCAGCTCTTGCCTTGTGTCTAAAGATTCTGATATAATTAGACTACCTGGAGGAACACTCAGCATACTTCTTCATTCCAGTGCATTGTGGAAATTATCTAGCAGTTATTGGAGATGTTCCTAAGTACCACGAGAAAGCCAAATTGTCAGGAAAAAAAGATATCTTCACCCATGATGTGGAAAGAAATTACTATTTAACTAATTCCACTGAAATAAAATGTAAGTGGATCAAGACACTGAGAAATGCTTCTTAAGGGCGTGTTTTACTTTGTACCTGTTTTAGATATGAGGTTCGAGACTCCAGACATCATTGATCAAAGAACCCAATAGGACTCTTCATTATTCTGTCATAGTCTCAAACTGCTAAACTAAACTATCATTTCCTAGGGAAGATGAATGCTTTTGCATGCTCTTGACAGACATATATTTACATATTCATACATAAATATGTAAATATATCCCTACACATAGAGTAGATATTCAGATAAAATGGAACAGAATAACTGAATGATTATATGACGTTGCATATTCTCAGCAACAAAAATGTACATACTACTATTCCTGCTATTCAGGGGAGTTATGCTCTATAAAGTCATTTTGAGCACTGAACTAGCAAGTACTGAACAATTGGCTTTGATTATTGATCAGTATTTTATGTGTGCTTCTATTATTAATCGCTTATTTAATATATGGTTGTTTCATTAACATTGAACTAATTTATGAGTTCAACAGTGCTGTTACTGATGCTGTTGCTGATGAAGGGAGCTTATCTAATACACTAGAAGGCACATCAGCCTCTTGCGCTTAGGAACACTAACCAGCACTTCAGTGCTCTACACGAGGATCATGGCAAAGAGCGAAATCACCAGCATAAAGCATAACAGCCTGGGAAATATGAACTAATAGACAATGAAAATACACTTGTTTACAGTAGGAGCTGGAACAAGGTGACACAGCATCACTGTGTTTCACTCCAGCAGGGAATGGGCGTGTTGGAACACTCCAGTGTCTCACCATTCTGCCCATGTTCACCACTGCAGGCCAAAATACCACAAGTATTGATTTTAGTATAACAAATTCTAGTGAACAGGCAAATTTATAAATATGGAGTCTGTTAATAACAAGGGCAATTGGAATTCATTTTTAAAATAGCAGGATTATTGTGTAAGTAAAAAAAATAAAAACCTTGAGTACATTTAAAATTGTGATTATTGAATATGCATCACTGTAATACTTAGAAAGAATGGATGTTTGATGGCCAGCACCATGGCTCACTAGGCTAATCCTCTGCCTGCGGCACTGGTACTCCAGGTTCTAGTCCCGGTTGGGGCACTGATTCTGTCCCAGTTGCTCCTCTTCCAGTCCAGCTCTCTGCTGTGGCCCGGGAGTGCAGTGGAAGATGGCCCACATCCTTGGGCCCTGCACCCGCATGGGAGACCAGGAGGAAGCATCTGGCTCCTGGCTTCAGATCAGCGCAGCGCCAGCTGTAACAGCCATTTGGGGGGTGAACCAATGGAAGGAAGACCTTTCTCTCTGTCTCTGTCTCTCTCTCACTGTCTAACTCTGCCTGTCCAAAAAAAAAAAAAAAAAAAAAAAAAAAGACTGGATGTTTTAAACATTTTAGGTATACAAACTTTGCTATCAAAATTTCAAAAAACTACTTGCTCTTGTGAGGTTGTCAAAAAAAATTGGTTTCAGGGTGATGTAGGGAACACGTAAAAAGTGGAAGTAAATTTTGATTCACATCCTGCTTCCACCACTAACAATCTTATGATTTTAGGCAAGTCACAAATCTGAGTTCCAGTTTCCTTAAATTTTTGTGAAGACCTTCTCCTTGGATTGTCTATTAACACACAGTGCCTTTTCTCTCCATAAAAGTGTCTTTGGAGTTCTGGGCTAATGTGTGGATGTCCTAGAATAGTGTTTTTCAAGTATTCATGGATACATAAATCCCCTGGGTATATTGCTAAAATTCAGCCTGCAGGTTTATCTGAGGTGTGACTTAATGATCTGTATTTATACCAAATCCCAGATGAGGTTGTTACTGATGGCCATGGACCACACTTCAAATAGCAAAACCCTGGAATATTGCAAATGATTTCTAATCTCCATGATCTGCTTCATCTCAAACTATTTCCTGTCTTTCCATGCTTAATAACTTTTACTTATTATTCAAAGTTCTGATTTCCAAGTAGAGTAGGTCTCATGCACTAAAGAAGGGGACTCATAGCTCAAATTGCTGACAACTCCTTGGGTTTCCATGTGATTCATCTTTAGATCTCACAGAGCATAGATTGAATGTAAGTTTAGATGAAGACACAGTTAAGGTCTATTCTTAGTGCAGCTGACATGAAGTCATAGCTCCCCAGTGCATACTATAATTATTGGGAAATAGAATTATGGAAAAATGAACAGAGAAACAAAGAGGAAAAATGATGATGGGAAAAGCATGAAAAACACAACTTGCTTTTGAAATAGAAATAACATCTGACATCTATCAAGCACTTTTCATGTGCCAGTCATGGCATACATGAATAATGACATACCCTAGAAATGAGTGATAACTCTGAGTACTTTGATAAAGCCAGACAGTTCTTGCTTTGTGTTGTACTCTAACACAAAAACTGGATTTTCTTCAACTGTGAAATGGTAGGCATTTCAATAGGACAACAGGAAATTTTAATTTGGTATGGTTGACGAGATGTATGATGAGACTGTCAAAATGACAGCAAATCTTCAGTGCATTTGTTGGGATTACCTGTGCTGATTGAAATTCAAAGGTAGAAGGATATTCACTTGCAGTGACCTATTTTGAGTACACGACAAATGCAAACAGGAGAATGAGAGAACTGCGATTTCTAACAGGAAAACGCTGTGAGTCCATGTGTGCAAAGGAATGGAAGAGTCATGAGTAGACGATGACTGGAGGTGCCTCAGAGATGCATGTGTGCTCTGCGGGCCCAGGACCAAAGCTGTGCATTCTAGTCGAGAAAAGATCTGAACCACTGCAGCCTCTTGAGTCCTTACAATTCTGCTTAAACGTATCTGGAAATAAGGATCTGTTTCTCTATCAGATTTTTATCCTGGCTGGGAAGAAATCAGTATATTATGTTTTGACATTTCTGGTTTGGTTTCAGACTCAGAGGGGTAGACAGAAGAAAAGAAGGCAGAAGGTAGAATCTAAACTTGTAAATAAATAAAGTCAGGGAACAGTCTTTTTGGAAAAGGGAAAAATCTTTGAAGAGGAGATATCACTGGATAATTTTTAAACATATATTTTATGTATTTCTACTGTTCCTTACTTTAACAGGAGGGTTACGGGCCCCTGTCATCATAAGAGCGTGAGACCAGAAGAAAACAAGGCACAGGCAGGACGTTAGGGCCGTCCCTTTGGCTTCTTGAGGAAGTATCTATAGGGATGCTTATTAGCATTTTAAAAGTTAGCAACAGAAATATCCAATGGTTTAAGCACAGATTATCTTTTCACTGACAAAATCTATACTACTTGTTATTTCTACCCTCTCCTGAAATGTCTTTGGTACACTGTGGCTTCTCTTTTAAGGCTTCCCTTGCAGCACATTAATTTACCTCTTCGTGGCTTTCTGCCTGATCATCTTAGTGAGACTGAAGATCACGAGGAAGTCTCTGCCATGGACGTCCTGTCATCTCTGCTTACCAGATAATGACTGGCCATTTATACAACACGATTGTAATAAATTGATGGCTGCCATTTTATCGCGCTTCCATAGATGACAGGCATTCTGATAAATTGTGTGCACATGTGATTGATATTTCTAAAGATAACCCAGCTAATGAGGTGCCATTCCTTTCTGACACATAGGGGCATTGAGTCTCATGGAAGTGGAAGGTGAGTCTTATGTCATAAAAGTAGCAAGCAGAAAAGCTACGTTTCTCTGATTCCACGTAAGTGCAAGGTGTCCATTAGTGCTACAAAAATATCTATCTAAGAAAATAGTATTTGAGGGGCAGGTGCTTGGCCCAGTGGTTAAGAAGCCCACATCCCATACTGCAGTATTTAAATTGAATACCTGGCTCTAGCTCCTGCTGCAGCATCTTACTAACGCAGACTCTGGGAGACCATAGGTGATGGATTAAGTGACTGGGTTCTGCCACCCATGTGGTAGACCTAGATGGAGTTTCTGGTCCTTGCCTTCAGCCTGGCTCAGTTCCAGTCTCTGTAGGCATTTTGGGGATGTGGGATGAACCAATGAAGGGGAGTTCCCTGTTTTCCTTTGTATCTCTCAAATAAATATATTCTTTAAAAAAACACTGGAGAGAAAAGTTTCAAATTGCTGAGCACTTTGTTTTAGTCTGTTCTTTTATTGATCCACTCTAATTCCACATGCCAAAATAACTGCCAAATATTAAGCTAAAGCTACTCCACGTCAAAAAGCTTATAGTACCTTCACATTGATTCATTGAAATATAGTTTTAGCTCCTTAGTTTAGCTTTCAAGATTTGCCTCCATCACTTAATTCCAATCTCATCTTTATTCACTCTCCTTTAAAGGTCATTATACATTTTTTTTAAATAAAGTTCCTTATGGGCTGTCATTGTGGCAGGTTAGCAATGCTGGGGTCCCATATGCGCACCAGTTTGAGTCCTGGCTCTTCCACTTCTGATCCAGCTCTCTGCTACTTTACCTGGGAAGGATTAAGAGGATGGTCCAAGTACTTGGGCCCCTGCACCCACATGGGAGACTTGCTACCTTGCAACCCTCCAATAACTGGAGGATGGAGTGAAGTATGAGGCGCGGGGAAAGGGACTAGATTTGAACGTTCTTTTACATTCTTTTAGCAAAATGTCTTAGTTCTTTTGTCACCCTGTATGAAAATGTCCTCCTACCTAAACAATCATTCTGTATCAATTCATCCTTATTTTTGTTGAAATTATTAACTGTATCAGTAGTTAAGTAAAGCTACATTATTCTGTAGAAATAAACAAACTCCAAACCTCAGAGGATTAGCAGAGCAAACTGTTTTGTTGTTGTTGTTGTTGTTGCTTCTATCATAGAGTGGTGTGGTTCAGATTTTCCTCCTCCAACTAATTAGCTTGTATGGCCTGGAACCAAAACCCCAACAGGAACAAGAAGGAATGAAAGAGACTTGAGTGGCTTGGCCTGAAAGTGACACACATCACATTAGTTCATAGCCTGCTGACCAGGGCTAGTCAGGTGGATCTAAATGAATTGCAATGAAAGAGAGGGACTACAAATGAATACAGGCATTTTTGGTGAGCATTTGTGTTTTCCTTTCTTAAAGACTTATTTGTTTATTTGAAGGAGAGAGAGAGAGAGAGAGAGCGAGCATCTTCCATCGGCTGGTTCATTCCCCAAATTCCACAATGGCATAGGCTGGACTAGGCCAAAAACAAGAGAATGGAACTCCTTCTGGGTTTTCCATGTGGGTGGCGGGGGCCCAAGGGCCATCTTCTGCTGCTTTCCCAGACACAGCAGCAGGGAGATTGAATGGAAGTGGGACAGCCATGACTTGAACCTGTGCTCATAGGGGTTTTGTCATCACAGGTGGTGGTTTAACCTGCTGTACCCTCCATGTACACCAACCCCCCATGAGAACTTCTTTGTTGCACTAGCTTACAATAGAGTCCCTATTTGCTTTTCTCCTCTTGCATCCACTAGAAATCCTTTCACATGTTCATAGATGTTGTTTTATTGACCTTGAAAATAAGGTCGGATTGAGTGTTCACAAGCATAAAATGTGCACTCAGTAAACAGTTGCCGAATGAAAGAATATGTCCCAAATTCTTTGATATTCCTGTCACTAAGAAGGAAGGTATATACAGGGGTACTTCAAAGAGTTTATGGGAAAGTGAAATTAAAAGATATATTTATATTTATGCCAAAGTTTTTAAAATCCATGTATAGCTCTTCCATAAGACGTACTTCTATGAGCTTTCTAAGCACTTTTTCTGAGAGAGGGACTGAGAGAGTCAGTCCTTTCTACACCTCATTTCATTTTCAGTCACAGACATTGCAGAGAAGGTGCACAACATAATTCTCCAAAGCCTTGAACCACAAAACAACATGAAATAATACAAAACTGCTGTTTTCAGGCACTAAGCTCTGGGCGGTTTGTTATGCAGCAATAGGTAACTGACTGAAACTTCATGGTGATTGACCCCGGCCTCTTCAACCTCAGTCCATTCAATCAAAGCCACGATGCATTCATTATCCCAGCACACAAGGCTCAAAGTTTTGGAAAGATGCTTCCTTTTTCATTTCAATGCACAAATGTTTCTTTTTTGTGAAGTCTTTCCCTGATTTCATTTCTGACTTTGAGGACTGTCTCCCCTCCCACGGCCTGACGGCTCTGCAAATATGAGTCTGCTCATGGCGCTCAGGGCACTGATTACTTCTGTGTCTCTCTTCTGGGCTGCGATCTGGCTGACAAGTGATGCTCCCATGTGACATATTCCTGTGCACGTTCCCAGGGGCTGCTAGTCATTCTCCTCACCTTATCTTCTATTCAGGGAGGAAATGTGAAACACAAATGAACGAGAATGATGTGCTTCAGGGGATTATTTTAAATCCATTCCCATGCATTAAAAACAATTGTGAAAGCGATTGTCTTGCTTTAGTCAATATTAAACTTGTTTGCACATTTCACAAGCGACCCTCATGCACCTGACAATTCTTGTCTATACACTCAGCAATACAGACATTCAAGTTGATAAAACCTGCTTCAAAATATTCCTTTGCTTAAATGTGTTTCCTACTAGCTGTAAAACCCTTAAGGGCAGTTGCCATGACTCCCAGTCTCCCAATTGAAGTAGCCATAATATATTAGTATTTATGCATTCAAGTGAATAAATAAAGATAAAATTGGCAATGCCATACAAAAATGAAAGTAAATATTTGAGAGTATTCACAAATATATATGAATATATATATATATACACACACATATAAAACCTTGAAGTCATTTGGGGAAATAATTTAATAATAATTATGCTGTTTTTAATGCAAAAGATTCTGACTGCAGCAGTACTGTTTTAAACTCTCCTTTAAATATTAGAAAATATTGTAACAAGTGGTCATAATTATAATTTGACTTCAGTTAATATTATTAGGAAGAAAATTTATCCTTTCTGTTTCAAATTCATGGCTCTTTGACTACCAGACAAAAAATGGTAAGCATTTTCTCAGTATGACTTAGAGTTAGCTTGGCTATGTAAGTAAATCTGTAAATGACACATCAAACAAATTTCTCCATAGTAGAAGACTGGACTCAAAGGAGATCAGATGAAGCAAGACTTACATAGTTCTAGGAACATTTCCAAAATAAAAAACCCACCTCTCAAGCTCCATGAAACAAGCATGACTGAGCAATTCTACAGCCATTGGACCCAAATATGGTACTATAATACAATGCAAATAGGTTTCTTCAATTAGCTAAATAAGCACTAATTAAAAATTAGGAAGGGGCTAGGCACTTGGCCTAGAGCTTAAATCACTAGTTGGAGTGACCACATCCCATACTGTGAGCCAGGGTTTAAGTCTCAGCTTTGCTTTTAATTCCACCTTCTGATAATACAATGCTTACCCTGGGAGGGGCCAGGTGATGGCTCATATAGTTGAATTCTTTCCACCCATGTGGGAGACTGGGATTGAATTCATGGTTTCTGGATTCAACCCTGGCCCAATCCTGTTGCTGGCCCAAAGCTGTTGCAATCATCTGAGAAATGAACCAGCAAATGGATTCCTCTCTGTCTATCCCTCTGGCTCTGGATCTCCAACTCTTAAATAAATAAAAAAAATTTATTATAATGAGGAATAATCATAGCAATAATGGATATATTCTCTTGGTTGATCACTCAGGTTCAAAATTACCAATTTATTTAAAGACATTCTAATTAGGCAAAGCTCCTTGGAAATTTATGCAATTGGAGATCAGAAGCATAATTCCAATTAAGAAGATATTATTGATTGATTTTCATTATTGGCCTTTTTGTTTTCTACATTTCAGTTTACATTAAGCACCCCATTGTATGTCATATTCATATTCAATTATTTGGCCAAAAACCACTTCTTTAAAAAAAAAAAGGGAGGGCCATGAGGTGCCTGTCTAGAATGACTCCTAAACTGCCTTTGCATGCATCAAGAATTCTGCATTTTCCCCTCTGAACTGTAATGATTTCCGTGCATTAATTCCTCCACCAGACTGGAAGCTCCACAAGGAGCTGAGCCCATATTTTATTCATGCTTGTTCCTCTGTGGGGCACAGCACTTGGGCCTCGCTTCTTTGAATACCAAAAACAAAACTGTCATTTCTCTTTCAATTATTTCCACATCCATGTCTTCTTCTAAGATAGACCTTTACAAATCATCTTATAATTTTAAAATTGAAAATAGATCTTTGTAAAAATTAAGAGTAGAAATAGGATAGGGATGAGAGACAAGGATTGGAGCATGGGTTGGAGGGGGGCTATGGTGGGAAGTATCACTATGCTCTTAAACCTGTATATATAAAATATATGAAATTGTATAACTTAAACAAAATTTTAGAAAAAGAATACATTTAAATTCTAATAATTGAGGCAAATAAGAAATCCAATAGTTTAGAGAAGAAATGCTTTTCTGCTGTGTGCCACCTGCTGTGTCTTTCAATTGCTAGAATATTTTTTTAAATATTTATTTGAGAGGTAGATTTATAGTCAGTGAGAGGGAGAGACAGAGAGAAAGGTCTTCCTTCTGTTGGTTCACTCCCCAAATGGCCGCAATGGCTGGAGCTGCACCGATCCGAAGCCAGGAGCCAAGTGCTTCTTCCTGGTCACCCATGTGGGTGCAGGGGTCCAAGCATTTGGGTCATCTTCTATTGCTTTCCCTGCCATAGCAGAGAGCTGGATTGGAAGTAGAGCAGTTAGGACTAGAACTGGTGCCCATATGGAATGCCAGCGCCTGAGGCAGAGGACTAACCTATTGCTCCATGGCACCGGCCCCACAATTGCTTGAATTTTGACATTAATTTGCTTTCATTACTGATAGGAAATTTCCATTTTTTTAAACTAAAATTGATGATTAAATTTCTCTTAATTATATCTTAAGTTGCTTCTATGTATCTGCTTCTAGAATATATATCTGAGTTAACAGATAGTAAAAAATTGAACTCATTGCTTTGAATAATAAAGCACAGCTATAGATGCTATCTAAGTATTATTTGGTTATTTCTCTTTTACTGTATAAATAATGGTAAACAATGGATCATTCTCAGTAAGAACAAAACATCTCAATCCCTTGAATTTTGAAATCTTGCAGTCTTGAAAACATCAGTTTATTTACAATCTTTAATTTCATAAATTATTGAGCTCTTATAACATTTGAAAGTGTGTAGCATAATGCAGAAAATACATTGAAGAGTAAGACTGACCTAAGTTAAGAAACTTTGGTTAAATGTCCATAGTAAGACATGGGAAGAAAGGTATGCAACCTACACAAGATGAAGTAAGATTTAGGTAAGGAGAGAAATACAAGTTTCAAGTAGAAGGTGAGTTTGGGCTGAAGGGAAAAAAAAATCTGGAAAGAATTTGGCAGTCATTTAGATCAGCAATGTGGAAATACTGAGATTTTGTGTCTTAGATATATTATAAAATTGTTAAATGGTGGAGTTAGAAATGTACCAGGGGATTCCAATACAATCCCTTCAAGATTGCATGTACCAATGCCATCTCACTAGTACAAGTGATCAGTTTCAGTTAACAGTTGATCACACTGATAGGTCTAAGAGTCAAAGGGATCACACAAACAAGACTAGTGTCTGCTAATACTAACTGATAGAATCAAAAAGGGAGAGAACGATCCAACATGGGAAGCAGGATACACAGCAGACTCATAGAATAGCAAAGGTCCTAAACAGCACTCTGGCCTCAGAATCAGCCCTTAAGGCATTCATATCTGGCTGAAGAGCCCATGAGAATATTATAGGCATGGAAAGCCAAGACACTCTGGCAAAAAAAAAAACAAAAACAAAAAAACAAAAAACAAAAAACGCCTAAATGAAAGATATCTGTGAGTGATATCCCAGTAGAAAGAACAGGCCATCAAAGAAGGAGGTACCATTCTCTGAAGGGAGGAGTGAACCTCCACTTTGACTATGACCTTGTCTAAATAAGATCAAAGTCGGCAAACTCAAAAGTCTTCCATAGCCTTGGCAACTCATGACTAGAGCCTAGGGAGATTACTGACGCCATAAACAAGAGTGTCAATTTGTTAAGTCAACAACAGGAGTCACTGTGCATTTACTCCTCATGTAGGATCTCTGTCCTTAATGTGTTGTTCAATGTGAAGTAATACTATAACTAGTACTGAAACAGTATTTTACACTTTATGTTCTGTGTGGGTGCAAACTGATGAAATCTTTACTTAATATATACTAAATCAATCTTCTGTATATAAAGATAATTGAAAATGGGCCGGCGCCGTGGCTCAATAGGCTAATCCTCCACCTAGCGGAACCGGCACACGGGGTTCTAGTCGCGGTCAGGGCGCCAGATTCTGTCCCGGTTGCCCCTCTTCCAGGCCAGCTCTCTGTTGTGGCCTGGGAAGGCAGTGGAGGATGGCCCAAGTGCTTGGGCCCTGCACCCTATGGGAGACCAGGAGAAGCACCTGGCTCCTGCCTTCGGATCAGCACGGTGCGCCGGCCACAGCATGCCAGCCATGGCAGGCATTGGAGGGTGAACCAACGGCAAAAGGAAGAACTTTCTCTCTGTCTCTCTTTCTCACTATCCACTCTGCCTGTCAAAAAAAAAAAGATAACTGAAAATGAATCTTGATATGAATGGAATGGGAGAGGGAGCAGGAGATAGGAGGGGTGCGGTGGGAGGGAAGTTATGGGGGGGGGAGCCATTGTAATCCATAAACTGTAGTTTGGAAATTTATATTTACTAAATAAAAGTTAAAAAAAAGATTGAAGAAAAAAAAAGAAATTGCTATGCATTCAATAGGTCAGAATTTGGAAATAGAGGGAATTTCAGTAAGATTGGATTTCTATAGCGCCTATTATCTCATTTTTTTCTCTTTTTGACTTCCCTTGTTTCCATCCTGGAACACAAAGTAGTCATTGTATATTTTCTCATCCATTATCCTTATATTTTAGATAAATCTCACTAATTTCCAAGTGTTTGTAATTTATAGTTTTGATCACCAGAGAAATCTAAATTCCTCCAACTTAATCTTCAAATCTTTTAAAAATATTTTTAAACTAAACATCTTTCATCTTGAATTTGTACATACAACCATAATTACTAACAACAAATATTCAAAAAGAGTCCCCTGACTCATTTAAGTTGAGAAACGCTACTACTTCCAGATCCCTGAGGATTTATTACACACTGAAGAATTTTGTGAATAGTAGCATCTATGATTTCTAGGAAGCATGCCGTCAAGTTTTCTGAAGACAATTCTCATGAAAAGGCAGACCATGGAATCTCCCCTTATGTAAGGCATTTATTATTGAATAATTCCTTACCCATTGCAGAGTTTTGACATGCAATGAAGTCCAGATTGTCTAGTCTTTTCCTCTCCTCTATGTATGCATTCAGTGTCTCTCTCATTCTTAACGGGATCTTCTGTTGAGGTGAATCAGAGTCCCATTCAGAGCCTTGGCCATCATTGTTCCAACAGTACCTAGGTGAGTCTCCAGGGCAACAGCAAATATTTTGGGCTGGGTGAGAGTATGTGTGTGTGAGAAAGAGAAAGAGAAAGAGAAAGAGAAAGAGAAAGAGAAAGAGAAAGAGAAAGAGAAAGAGAAAGAGAGAGGGGCAGGGGTCTGATCGCAAACTATGGTCACTCAGATCTCTCACATGCCAAGGAGGGAGATGGATAAACACAGATACAGGACATGAAGATGCTCAGTGGAGCCAACCAGGGGAAGTGCTGAAGCTACTTCTCCATTCCCAATCAACTCATCTCATTCATAAGAAACAAGATTAATGTTGCTATATCAGATAATGTTTAATGAAAAGCTGAGAATCTAGATTTTGAGTGACTTTTTCCAAGGTATATGCATGGATAACCATTTAAAAACATTTAAGAGTATAGAACAAGTAGAGGGGAACTTTCTTAATTTAATAAAGAATCTCTACAAAATCCCTATGGCTAATATCATATTTAATAGTCAGAAAGTAGAAGCATTTTCTTTAATATTAAGAACATGGTAACAATGTCCTTCTGTTACAACTGCTTTTCAATACTACACTGGAAGTGTTAGCCAATAGGACGGAAAAATAAAATGATCTTTGTTCTGAGAAGACATGATAATCTATGTGGAGAAATTGAAAGAACTGAAAAAAAGAAAACAAAAATGAAAACAAAAACCAAATAAACTAATAAAAATTCCTCTTGGAACTAACAGTGATTATAGCAAAGTTGCAAGAAGAAAGGTTAATATAAAAAAGTGTCATAGTTCTCTATACCCCAGCAATGAACAAATAAAATTTACAGTGAAAACTACAATAGTGTTATATAAACATTTGATAAATGAATCTCTTAGGTATATGTCTAAGAAAATGTTTACAAAACCAGTATGAGGAAAACTATAAAACTCTAATAAACAAAATCAAAGAATGAATAGAGAATTATTCCATGCTCACAGATAAGAAGACACAATATTTTCCAGACACAAGTTCTTCCTAGATTATTCTATTGATTCAATGAACTCTCAATCAAAATTTCAGTAAGTTATTTTGTCCATTTTTTCAATATAGACTGATTGTTTCTACCTTTGTATTAGGTAAAACAAACAAACAAAAAACCACCCCAGCCAATACAACACTGATGGAAAAAAACTAAACTGGAGGATGGACACTACTTGTCTTTGAGTTGTACCAGAATCCAGAAAAGGTGAGAGAAAGGACAAATAGATCAATGGAAGAGAACAAGGAATGTAGAAATACACTCATCTAAATATGGCCGACTGGTCTTTTCAAAGTAGCAAAGCCAACACGATGGAGAAAACATAGTCTTTTCCACAGTGGTGCTAGAATAACTGGTAAAAAAAATCATTAGATTTTATACCCTTCACTGAAATTAAAAACAGAGCATAGACTTAAATGTGAAATTCCTAGAATATAACATAGAAGAGAATCTAGAAGACTTTGGGTATAGTAATAATGTTTTAGATATAATACCAAAGACACAATTCCATGAAAGAAATAATGGAAGCTGGACTTCATTAAAATTTAAAACTTTTTCTCTATAATAGAGAGTGAGAAGACAAAACAAGGCGTTAGAGAAAATATTTGAAAAAGATTCATCTGATAAAGAACTTTTACCCAACATACACAAAGAACTCCTAAAACTCAGCATGAGAACACTGAGTGTTTGGTGTAGCAGTTATGATGCTGCATGGGAAGCCCTCAATCCACACTGGAGAGGCCAAGTTCATGTCCCAACAGTGCTCCTGATTCCAGATCCTGCTGATGTGCATCCTGGAGACAGTAGATGATGTTCAAGTACTTAAGTCCCTATCAGTCATGTGGAGGACCAAGGTTGAGATTCTAGCTCCTGTCTTGGGCCCTGGCTCAGCCCTGTTTTTTTTTTATAAAAAATTTTTATTTAATAAATATGAATTTCATAGGTACAACTATGAAGATATCAGTGGCTGTCAAGGGTTGAGGGAAAAGGAAGAAATAGGCAAAGCACAAAGGATTTTCAGATCCGTGAATACACTTCATATGATTCTATAATGATAGACACATGAAATTATTCAATAGTCCAAACCAATGTAATATACAAAATCAAGAGCAAACCCTAATATAAACTATGAGCTCTGAGAGATGTATAAAATGCACCCCTCTGGTGGGGAGTGTTAATAAAAGAAGAAGCTGCGCATGTGTGGAGGCAGGGAATAAATAGGGAATCTCTGTGTCTTGCTCTGAATATTGGTGTGAACCTAAAACTGTTACAAAAATGATTTTAAGAATATAGAACCAAGATAAAACATAGTTTTTCTTTTTTATATGGACCTTAGGGGCCTAAAGCTCGCATATGGTTGCCTATAACTTTATATCCCAATTATTTCCCTCTACCATCTTTGTAGTAATTTGGGACTATTCAGTTTCCACAGCAGATGACTTGACATTTCCTAGTTGATGGCTTATTCTTACACACTTCCCTTGGTTAACAATTTCCAGCTTCTCTATCGCATTTCTTTACTGAACCCAGGCCGTCTACCTCCATGATGAATCTCTTTCTTTCTAGAACCATGAAGCATATGGTATATATCACATATACAGCACATTGCCACATATTTGCCCACAGGACACTCTTTCTGATGTGCACATTGTTATTTTGAAATGTTCCTATGTCTGTTTTCTCTCCTTTCACTACTTATTCACCCTATGAACACTTATTACCTACTAAGCATGAATTTACTTTGCACTAAATATGAGATGACAGAAAAAGATTCTTCTAGCCTTCTGGAGATCAACAAAAGTATACTTCTAATTCACACTGATTGGGAGAGTGCTATTGAAAATCTTTGTGAGTTGAAACTGTAGGTTTTGTACTAACAGTGTTATAGATTGCATATGTTTTCCCAAAATTCTTATGCTAGAGTCTTACCCCATTGTGGTGGTATTAGGAGGTTGGACCTTGGTGAAATCATTAGATATAAATGAGGTTATGAACTGAGGTCTTCATGATGTGATTAGAGTCCTTATTAGAACAAATCTCTCTATCTCTCCCTTCTTCTCTCTCTCTCCCTCTCCCTCCTTCTCTCTCTCTCTCTCTGCCATGTGTGTGAAGATAAAAGAGGGTAACTCTCTACAACCTAGAAGAGTCCTCTATGCTGGCAAGATTTTGTGCTCAGAGCTGGAACCTGATCTCAGAATTTCCAGCATCTAGAATTATGAGGGAAAGAAAGAAATGTCTGTTGTTTAATCTACCCTGCCTACACAGAGAGAGGAGAGGCGGAGAGGGAAAGAGGTCTTCCATCCACTGGTTCACTCCCCAGTTGGCCATAATGGCTGGAGCTGAGCCGATCTGATCCAAAGCCAGGAGCTGGCAGCTTCCACCAGGTCTTCCCATGTGGGTGCAGGAGTCCAAGGACTTGGGCCATCTTCTGCTGCCTTCCTAGGCCATAGCAGAGAGCTGGGTTGGAAGCGGAGAAGCTGAGACTTGAACCAGCGCCCATATGGGATACTGGCACTGCAGGTGGTGTCTTTACCCACTATGCCACAGAGCCAGCTCCTAGGATATTTCATTATAGCAGCCAGAGTGGACTACTACTATTTCTGGACTAAAACAACAGACAAATCTATGAACCCAATACTAACACTAAATACTATTTCTGCACTGGGTGGTTTATATGTGATGGGTATGCAGCATTTTTTATTGTTTGGCTACTTGTTTACAATTATAGTACCATCATGGTAATAATAGGTTCCTGTACTTCATAATATGGATGCTGTTGTTGTCACCATTGTATCCCTGTGGAGGATTACTTAAGGACCAGTAACAATGTCTATGCTACTTGTATACATTGCCACCTTCCATGTAGAACTAGCAAGTTAAAAGAAAAACATAGGTCTGCCATGATGCACATTTTTGATCACTTTTATTTTTTGAAATTGTGTTAGAAAGCACTTGCAATAGCTTTGCACAGCTTATCATTAAGGAAGGTAGAACTTGTCGGCAAAAATGTTAAATATAACAATTATTTAAGAAAAAAACTCAATACAACACTTTTAAACCGTATTTGATTACCTCAAATTTTTTCCCAAAGAGCAAATGTGGACTTAAGTCCATTTTCAATAAGAAAGGATTAACCATTGTTTCTTGTAATCATACTCAGAGAGAGGCAAACAATAGTATCTCCATTTGAAAGAGATTTTTTTCTACAAGGTTGAAATTAACTTTAACTTCTTTTTAAATGGCTCAAAAGTAACTCATAACATATTGGCTATCTTGGAAGTGAAAATTATCTATTTTATTAGCTCTCCTAGGCTGTATTTCACAGAATTCTCATGACTTACCAGTGTGTTTCAATCCATTGTTTGGAAAGCACAGGATAAGAATTGCAATGATAACAGTGAAAATATATGAAGGCTTTGCAATTGGAGATTCTCATTATTGTAGCATGTTGGTTATCTATTTTTCATTCAATAGCATATTTAAAACGTGTAACATTGACTTCCAAACAAGGGAGAAACATTTGAAGTTTCAGGCAAATGTATGTGATTTAAACTTACTGTGATAATATTTTACATTCACAGACATTAAAAAGGTAGGATAAAGAATTGAAAAGAGATAAAGAAAAGTGCTCATGAAGACAGTCAGTGCTTGGTAGTTATAAATGCATCTTAGGACAGAGTTCAGTAGTCTGGGTTAAAAAATAGGAGCCTAGATCATTTGGCATTCTTCTCTCTAATTACAATTTAACAAGACTGAAAGAGGGAAAGATGCAAGATGTTAGCCATAAGTGAGGAAAAATACCTGGGCACATGTGTGGTAATTCCAAAGATTGATAGCGCAGAATAATAGAGAAGAGACTGAGTTGAATAGGGAAGACATATATCATCGTTTTTTCACATTTCCACCTTTCTATCTAATCTCCATGTGGTGGGCACAGGGAAGCTAACCCTATGGATGTGTGCGTATTAAAAGGGCAGCAGGACAGTATCATTAATGCTTTTGCCCCAGGATTAATAAAATGGCTTCCTAGCTCTGCTCTAGCAGGTGTTATTTGTAGTGATGATCATATCACCCATCACATCACCCACAAGTTGGGGCTACTTATGGTACCTGAGATACAGACAATGAAGACACTCAAAGAGATGACGCAAACGCATTTACTAAATCTTCAGTAGAGTCTAACCACAATGTTTAATTATATTAATAATTTTAAAAAGGGCTTTTTAGCAACTGCTTGATATACTAAATTATCCCAAAATTTTTTTAATTCCCTAATAATCTTTTTTGCTAACATCAGATATTTGGAGAAATTCACCCTCAGGGCCACACCATGTTTCACACACGCTGATATTCAGGCGGCTTACAATGCAATGACCAAATGAACACTTAGTGCGTGTTACCCATTCTCATGGCAGCAGCTGAGGAGGCAGCAGTTGTTTGGCACTTTGACTATTATTCTACAATTATTCTACAATACATGAATGGTTCATGCATATGCATGATTGAATTAAAGAGAGAGGGAGAAATTCTGTTATTCTACTTTTCATCTCTGGTTGGCCTGGAGTTCCAATGCCAATATTCCTGTCAAGAAAAGATACTTTGCTCCAGCAGTGAGGAGTGCCTGACAGTGGATTCCGGGTACAAATCTGCTGCAGGGAGCTCTCCAGTCCAGGGACAGACTGTGGCATAAAGACCTGACTCTTCTGGGCCAACACAATTTAACTCCGAGGCCCCAGAATTCTCTGTGGGGTTTATGGGTATACAAAACTTGGATGTCTTTCTCTAAGCAACCCCATTTCTTCACTCTCATTCACTAATCTTGATCCCTAATCTCAGTGCACCAAATCTCATCTCCTTGGTAGACTTTAGCCTCTCAAAGTCTGTTTCAGAGTTATAGTCCTTTCATTCTTTTGCATACTCACATGTCCTAACTTTTGATCTGTCTGAGAACACTTAGCCCCCGGTATCCTCTCAAGCCCAAGGTAGAGACTTCAGAAACTCAGTTCTAGGTCAGCTTGGAGAGAGGGGTCTGGAGAGCAGACAAACTAAGGAAGACACAATAGTGGAGCCCTCCATGTGGCCAAAGGGATGCCACAATGAGAGCCTGATAATTTATCCAGGTCTTGTGCTTTTAAGGAATGCATTTATGGGATAGAGGCGAGGAGAATTTATTACATTTATTAATTATAGATTCTACAGGACTAGAGAAATCATCAGAAAATAAGAGCTATGTTTGACCTATAAAAATGATAACTACTCATTTATTTATACATATTTCTTTATATTTAATTCATTTGTCCTTTTATTCATTCGATAAAATTTAATGGAGAAATTGTGTAACTCCAGTTACTGGGCTAGACTGTGTGGAATGGAGAATTGGATAAAATCTGGCATTTGTTCTACAAAACCTCACAGTTTTGCCTCAATATCTTACAAGACAACATAAACACATTTTATTATATACATGCCAGGTAAGTTTTGTGTGTTCTAACCAATTTGGTCTCATGGAGACAATTTGTAATTTTAAAGGTTGAAGACATGTCACAAAATACTATAAAATTCTGTTTCAGTGTTGATTATATCTCCAATGTTCCCATTTGTTGGTGTTCTGTTCTGATATTATAACTACCTGCTTAAATTTTTACAATAAAAATGAGAACATTGACTAAGTATATTCCTAGAGGCTTTGTATAACAATGCTGGCAAATGATTTTCCCAGAGAATTAAGCTGATTGATAACAGGCTCAAAACAATTAGATGAATAATATATATTAGCTGAATAATTGACTGTCTGAGGAAGACTTTTCAGTAGATAATATCTTGTGGCTCAATTCAAAATTGTTTCTCTCCACAAAATTAGGGGCATAAATTATTGTTTTATTTTTAGAGAAATAGTAAGCATCTGTCTAGATGTGAAGAAACAGCTATAATAAGACATATAAGGCCATTGAATTCCTCAATTAAGGGAAATGTTGGTCCAGATACAATTATCTTTCTGACAAATGACTGTGCCCCCTTTCCCAGCACAGAGTAACACAAAGCAGCGGCTGCATAGCCAAGGACTACATGACCTGCACACACTGCATGTGATGGGGCCATGTGCCTAGTCTCTGCCAATAGAATGCTAATGAGAAAAAGAAGTTAAGAAGCATGGGAAGCCTCTCCCTCTTCTCTGCCCCCAGAAGCAAGCATGCAGCTGTTAACACTGGGCCCAGAGAGATTACACAGCAATAGACAGGAAGAGACCAGCTCCTCAAAACACGACTTCAAGGAAAACTCCTTGAGACATAGCTCAAGTCCTAAAAGAAAAAAAAACAAAACAAAACAAAAAAAAAACAAAAAAAACTGTCAATCCAGAACACTGTACCTAGTGAAGCTCTCACTTATACAGCAAGGTGAAATAAAGACTTTCCAAAACAAACCAAAATGGAAAGAATTTGTCACCACCCACCTTCATTCCAGTGTGGTCAGCAAAGACTTCTTTTAATCTTGTTGAGACTTGTTCCATAGCCTAGCTTATGGCCTATCCTAGAGAAAGTTCCATGCACTGATGGAAAGCATGTGTATTCTGCAGCTGTGGGATGAAATGTTCTGTAGGTATCAATTATTTTTATTTGGTCAATAGTGAAGACTAGCTCTATTTCTTTGTTGATATTTTGGCTATTTGATCTGTTCACTGATGGAAATGGGGTATTGAAATGCCCCATTATTGGCCATCAAAGAAGGAGGTACCTTTCTCTGAAGGGAGGAGAGAACCTCCATTTTGACTATGACCTTGTCTAAATAAGATCGAAGTCGGCGAACTCAACAGGCTTCCATAGCCTTGGAATTCATGACTAGAGCCTGGGGAGATTACTGATGCCATAAACAAGAGTGTAAAATTGTTAAGTCAGCAACAGGAGTCACTGTGTACTTACTCCTCATGTGGGATCTGTCCTTAATGTGTTGTCCAATGTGAAGTAATGCTATAACTAGTACTGAAACAGTATTTTACACTTTGTGTTTCTGTGTGGGTGCAAACTGAAGAAATCTTTACTTAATATATACTAAATTGATCTTCTGTATATAAAGAGAATTGAAAATGAATCTTGATGTGAATGGAATGGGAGAGGGAGCGGGAGATGGGAAGGGTGTGAGTGGGAGGGAAATTATTGGGGGCGAAAGCCATTGTAATCCATAAACTGTACTTTGGAAATTTATATTTACTAAATAAAAAAATAAAATAAAAAGAAATCCCCCATTATTACTGTATTGGAAGCTATAGCTCCCTTTCGAGCTATTAACATTTGATAGATGGAAGATCCTGTGACGATACATCAGAAACACAGCCATCTGCAAGGCGAGGTGGGAGACTTCAGAGAGAAACAAACCTATGGACACACTGAGCTTGGCCTTTCATCCTCCAGAGTTGTATATACATTTCTGTTGCTTGAACCCCCAATCTGAGGGAGGAAATTTACTGAGAAGTAATACACGGTCTAGCCATCCAGTCATTCAAACTTTATTGAGCACTAATTTTTTGACCTAACTTTTGCTAATTGATGCAGATGACAAGCAAGTAAAATTATCCTGTGCCTTCAAGCAAGTAACAGAAAAATGGACATGAGACATTTCTTTCCACTGTATATTGATTGATTCTTAGGCATTTTGTTATTTAAAGAAATTTATATTTCACTAGTTATAGGTTGAATCATGACCCCAGTACCTCACAACGGGATTTTACTTGGAAATATTGAAGCTTTGGATCTAATTAGTGAAGATGAGGACACACTGGATTAGGGTAGACCTTTCACCCATTCTGACTAGCGCATTAGGGTTCCCGGAGAAAGGCATTTGATGGCAAACTATGGAGGCTGACAAATGCCAAGATGTGCAGGCTAAGTCTGCAAAGCAGGCGGCCCAGGGGGCTGGTGGTGCAGCTTCTGTCTGAGTCTGAGCCACAGAATCAGGAGATTCAGTATTTCTGTTTAATTCAGAAGATCAGCAGGCTGCAGACCAGAAAGAACTGGTTTTTCACATTGAGTCTGCAGGCCTAATGCTCACCTGACAGAAGGTCAGTCTTTCTTGTTCTTATCAGGCCTTTGACTGATGTAATGAGGTGTGCTCACATTAGGGAAGGCAATCTGGTGGTTGGTTTGCTTGTTTTGATCCTTTGATTCAAATGCTAATCTTATCCAGAAACACTCAAATAATGTTTGCTCAAATATCTAGAAACCCCCATGATGGTCCAGCTAAACTGATACATTCAATTAAACATCACAATCCATGTTCTTACAAAAAGGAGAAATTTAGATGAGACAGACAAGCACCGAGGGAAGATGTTGTGAGGACATAGGTACAAGGGGTACCTGATACACCCAGAAGCAAGGAGAGAGGCAGGAAATATTCTCCCCCAAACCCTCAGAAGAGACCAACCGTGCTGACACCATGGATTTTGGACTTCCAGAACTTCAGTCCGTTACAGAGAGAAGATGTTTAGTCTAGTGTGAAGAAGCCCACATCCCACATCAGAGTGTCCTTGCTGTAATTCCTGACTACAGCTTGCTAATGCAAACCCTGGGAAGCAGCAGGGATGGCTCAGGTAATTGGGTTCCTGACAATCATATGGGAAATTGGGACTGAGTTCCCACACCCCTTCATTGGCCCCAGTCCAGCTCTTGGCTGTTGAGGGCATTTGGTGAGTGAAACAAAGTAGATCTCTTTCTTTCATTCCCTTCTTCCCTCTCAAATAAATTATTTTTTAGATTTTATTTATATATTTGAGGGACAGAGTTACAGACACAGAGAGGGAGAGACATAGAGAAATGTCTTCCATCCACTGGTTCATTCCCCAAATGCCACGATGGCTCTAGCTGGGCCAGTCTGAAGCCAGGAGCTTCTTCTGGGTCTCCCACTTGGATGCAGGGGCCCAAGTGCTTGGGCCATCTTCTACTGCTTCCTTAGCATGGTGGAGCAGAGGAGGAGCAGCCAGGACATGAACTGGAGCCCCACATGGGATGCCAGCACTGCAGGAAGAGGCTTAGCCAACTATGCCACAATGACGGCCCCAAGAAAATAAATCTTAAAGGCAATGTCACTTTTACATAAACATCGAGGGCTAAGAAATCAAAGAGACCAAATAGGCCTTGTTAAGTCACAAATTGAGGTAATTATGGAGGAAAAGACATCTCTAGCAGAGGTTATTACTGAGAGCTTGAAGAAGAAACAATCAGTAAAATTTTTAATGAATGATTTTTGAGTTTATCAGATTATGAAATACTTTTATTAATTTTTTCACAAACCCAACATCTGCATCCAAGGATCAATGTGAAGGAAATAACTGTGCTTAAATCTCTCTATATCTAAAAGTTCCTGTCAACATTTGATGTTAGAAAACTATAATTAAATGAAAGCCTGGAAATAATTAATTCCTAAGCTATTTAATTTTTCACTTTCCATTTCAAGGATTATTGCTAAAACAGTAATTGTTGTCTTCTCCTGCTAATCCAACAATTTTGTACTGACAGCCTCTCATCATGGGAATTTATTATCACATTATTGCTTTACACATTTTCATACAAACATTTCCAGGATGAAATTAGATACATTGACAAGATATATGGCCTTTACTTAATGATTTATGTTTCTGCTATGGAAAATGAAATGTCTTTGACATATATTATACTGACTAGTGACTTACAAACTCATTGAAATGTTCAAAGGGAATGCTCCATGATTACTGCTCAATAAAAATAGTGCCTTTGGCAGCTTTACTCTCTTTTCCTCATTAAAAAGAAGAAAAGAAAACACTACCGTTGTATGTCGTATCAACTAATAGTATGTGCATTGGAATCTAGTAGACCAGAGTTTGAGTCCTAGATTTCTGTTACGCTCTATGGCTTAGGTAAGTGGTTTGTCTTCTGTGATAGCTATCTTAGTCATAAAATTGGATCATTATTCACCTCTAAAATTTTTTGGAAATATTGAATAAAATTACACCTTGAAATAACTTAATTGGAAGAAAGATTACATAAGATAACAACTGCTGTTAGCTGATGTTATTGCCTGCTCCTCCGGTGCCAGGTACTGGGGGCAGAGAAAGGAATTCCCACCTCTCTAAGACCCTCACAAACTGTGCTAGGAAGTGAGAAGGAGGTAGTGCATGTGAGAGAAACTCTGAAAACTCTACATAAATACAAGATTGATTTGTTAATAGAGGTAATGGCCAATGCCCTCAGAAGTAATTTACTGTTAAAATGTAGGTTTGCCACTCACTTCAGAATTTTATGGTTTAATCTAAAAGCAATCTTGCCAATAATTTAACTTGAGATGCATTGAGTACCTGTCCATAAATTCACTAAATTATGCATTTACCTATGTATTCAACAAAGTTCTATACATGTCCACTTCTGTGAATTCACTTCCCTTTTACAAAAAATATTTGAGAGACAGAGAAGGGGTGAAGGGAGTATGTGTGTGTGGGGAGGGGTGGAGGGAAGTGAGAGAGAGACAGAGAAACTAGCTCCCATCCACTGGTTCATTTTCCCCAAGTGCCTGAAATAACCTGGCCTGAGCCCAGGCCAATGCTGCCTACCAGGAACACAATCCAGGTCTCCCATGCAGGCCCACTGACTTGAGCCATCACTGCTGTTTTACTAGAGTTGGAGTCTGGAGCCAGAGCCTGGAATCAAATCCAGACACTTTGATGTGGGATATGGGCACTTAAACTGCTGGGCTAAATGCTCACCCAATTGCTTAGTCATAATAGAGTCCTGACATTTTGTTTCTCAACCACATAGTCATTCATTTCATTCCCTTTAGTGTCAGATTAGTCTTTTATTTTTTAAAAATAGTAAAAGCAAACATCAAATGAGTTAAAGTATATTTTATAGTTTTTTCATTTGCAAATGTGAATGTAAATTAGATTTTTCCAGCAAGAAGAATAAGATATTTTTTTTGTTGCAAAGCATGTTTTTTTTTTAATTTTTGTTTAATAAACATAAATTTTGAAAGCACAACTTTTGGATTATAGCAGCTTTTCCCCCCATAATCTCTCTCCCACTCACAACCATCCTATATCCCACTCCCACTCCCAACCCATTCTTCATTAAGATTCATTTTCAATTATTTTTATATACAGAAGATCAACTTGGTATATACTAAGTAAAGATTTCAACAATTTTCACCCACACAGATACAGAAAGTATAACGTACTGTTTGAGTAGTAATGTTACAGTTAATTTGCATAGTATAACACATTAAGGACAGAGATCCTACATGGGAAGTAAGTGCATGGTGACTCCTAGTGTTGATTTAACCATTGACACTCTTATTTATGACGTCAGTAATCACCCAAGGCTCTTGTCATGAGCTGCCAAGGCTTTATGGAGGCCTTTTGAGTTCACAAACTCTGATCAATAAGATATATTAATACTTGCAATTTTAGAATTTAGATAGTAACTACTTGCCAAGATGGTTACTGATAGCATTGTTTTAGAGATATGGAAGAGAATAGCATAATTAACATACTGCTTCGGAAATCAATCATTAATTGATTAATCATTGATAATCCACTTTAATTTTTACAGAGTCTAAAAATCTAATTTTTAATCTTCTAAGGAGCAGCCCATCTCCTCCCTCTTTTCTCACTTCTGTTACTGTCTGTGGGGTGACCTATGCTAGCAGAGGATTTTTAAGATTCCATCTTATTGTGGGCAGCACTAATACTTCCAAGTTTATTTATTGTACTTAATTACTGGTTGCTTTCATCCTGTGAGTTTTCGTCTTCCTTTTGGAGCTAAATAAGTCAATTCTGTTTTTGGTACAATCCTTAGTCCTTTAATCACTAGATACCAGACAAAAATCAAGTTCTTTTTTTTTTCAATTAGTCTAAACACTCACAATTTTATCAACTTCCCATTACAGAATATGATTTTGAGTAATGAGGTGAATCTTCTCTGAATAAGGTCTACTTTGAGGTTTTTCAGTCTTTTTCAAAATATGTCCCAACAGCATATTGTTCTAGTTATGGTAGCTTTCATTGCACTGCCCAAATCAAAGAAAATGTTGATAGTATTAAAATTTAAAGTTTTATATCAAAATGCAAATAATTCCTTAAGTACTGAAAACATTTAACAGCATTATGCGTGCAGAAACTCTGGCTATTTCAGCGAGTTCTCGTCTCTCCATCTCTCCCTTACCTATCACTGCTCTTCCAGTGAGTGATGACTGTCATTCTTCAGGGTGGTCTGACCAGAAGAGAACTGAGCAGCACTGATTGCCGCTTTGTGTTTTCTGTACTCAGTTTCTCTCCTTTCTCCTTGGCACTGCTCAAGTTCACATCACGATTTTCTCTCATCTGGACCATCTCACTAGGCTCTCAGCTAGTCATCCTGCTTCCCAAACATCCTGACACTTTACCCTCTACTTTGTAGCTAAAGGGCTCCTTTAAGTATATTACAACACTACACGGAAACATGCCAGAGACTCCCCTTTAGAATGAGAATGGAATCCGGACTCCATACTCTCCGTGTCCACACAAACTCACCTTCCTCACTCTCCCCTCTTTTCCTTCTCCCTCTCCCTCCTGATCTTACAGCCACAGTTCTTTCTTCCTATGTCTCAATAATCAGCCACATGGGTTCCACTGTTGGGTTTTTGCACTGTCTGTCTTTGGGTTGAATTCTTTTACTTTCATCACCTATTTGCATGGCTGGCCTCCTCTTTTCATTCTGGTTTTAGTTTATATGTCTCCTCTTCAATAAGGCCTTTGTTGGTCTCCATGTAGAAAGTAGATTCTCTAACCACTTTCTATCATGTTGCCCTATTTTAAGATTGTAATATAACTTGTCATCATTAATATATTATTATTTACTTGATTATTGTTTCCCTAAAATGGTAAGATTCATGAGACTAGAAATCTTGATGATCTTACTTAGAACATGAGTGCATGAGTAGAGTATAGTTGTAAGGTATCAGTGGTGTATAAAGTAAATAAGTTCTAAGTTGGACACTGGGTTTGAGCTGTTGATATGTATTTTCTAGTGGTGAATCTTTAAATAACTTACTTAACTCTTCTGTGGCTGAAGTTGTGCTTCTAAAAAAAGTTGCTATAAAAATGTAACTTTTGGGTCCAGCATTGGGGTGCAGCGAGTTAAACTGCCACTTGCAACTCTAGCATCCCATGTGGGTGGCAGTTCAAGATCCTGTCACTCCAATTCTGATCCAACTCCCTGTAAACGCACCTGGGAATGCAGCAGAAGATGGCCCAAGTCCTTGGGCCACTACAACCATGTTGGACACCCAAATGATGCTCATGGCTCCTGGATTTGGACCAGCCCAGTTCTGGCCATTGCAGCCATTTGGTAGATGAACCAGAGGATGGAAGATCTCTGTCTCTCTGTCTCTTCCTCTCTGTCTGTAAACTACCTTTCATATAAATAAATTTTTTAAAAAAAGTAAAATGTACCTTTCAAATTTATGCTAAGGAATAAATAAATTGCTTGGCACAAAATGCCTGGTTAATACCTATATAAATGGAGCAACTCAGATATTGTAATAAAGCCTAATTTTTAGTGTTTTGGAAGCCACACTGTTGGCTCCAATTGTACTTGACGTGTAGGGTGAATTCTCGAAGCTCTTTCTGATGTGTGCTGCTGTGGAGTGTCATTTGTACTTTTATGTGCTTACAGAGTTGTCTTTTGGAAGCCAACTATAAACTTTTATATTGGTCAGCTCTCTTCTATCAGTCAGTACATCATCTGACCTGTTTATTTTTTATTTATTTTTTTAAATAAACTATTTATTTATTTGACAGGCAGAGTGGACAGTGAGAGAGAGAGAGACAGAGAGAAAGGTCTTCCTTTTTGCCATTGGTTCACCCTCCAATGGCCGCCGTGGCCGGCGCGCTGAGGCCAGCACACCGCGCTGATCCGATGGCAGGAGCCAGGTGCTTCTCCTGGTCTCCCATGGGGTGCAGGGCCCAAGGACTTGGGCCATCCTCCACTGCACTCCCTGGCCACAGCAGAGAGCTGGCCTGGAAGAGGGGCAACCGGGACAGAATCCGGCGCCCCGACTGGGACTAGAACCTGGTGTGCCGGCGCCGCAAGGCGGAGGATTAGCCTAGTGAGCCGCGGCGCCGTTCTCTAACCTGTTTAAAATGCTGAAGATTTCAACTTTGTTATTGATTAACTAGAACTTTGTGTATGTCCCAGAGATTCAGTCTTACACTCTGAGGGACTTGGATCAGTCTAGAGGCCTGTGAGCGTTCACTGGCCTGTTTCATCTTCCAGCATTTTTCTATCACTGGGTCTGCAGAACACTTAGGAGATCGGGGGAAGGACAGGGCATAAAGAAGTGGGGAGAGGAAGACTAACGAAGCAGTGTGGACCCCTCAGCGGACTAGCGTCAGGCTTATGGGGAAAGCACGCAGAGTGAAACAGAAGCATGAGAGTTTTCATTCATCGGTTTACTCCACATATGCACATGTTAGCTGGGGCTGGTTTTTCATCTGAGAACCAGTTCAGTTTTCTGGCTGTCAGTTTCCAAATCTGTAGTACAGTAATAATATCTACTATGCCCATTTTCAGGATTGTTTTCATGAGCAAATTAATTGAGTATGTGCAAATATTTCATAAAATATTAAGCTATTTATAAATGTAAATGTTACTGTCATCACTGCCATCATTAGTCAAATAGGTAGGAATACTTTCCCTGCCCCAAAAATGGGAAGCAACAGAATTTTTTTTTAAATTAAAGAAGGAAAATATAAAGAATCACAAGTGTAAGCAATGCAAACATACAGATTCAATAAATTTAAAAGGCGATTTGCAAGGCTATGGTATAACATAAATTATGTAATAAAGAATTGAATGTAATTACATTAAACAAGGAAATTAGGAGTCTTCTTTCTCTCTAGAACTTTTAAAAGCCGATTCACTATCCAACATGTCTTAGATGCATGACATGAAGAAACGAGAAAGGAAAGATCTAACTTCTTATTTCTCACTTCATTCAAACACAGGGTATGCATTCTTCTCAGGGCAGTCTCCTAAATACATTCCAGTAGTCCCATGAATCTCCGTCCTTCCCTCCTGCCCATATTTCAGGATCCTACCAATATCTTAACCCCCCATAAACATTCCATGATAATTCCAGCCCACTCCAATCTCATCCTTAACTGAGATCTAATTGCTTTTATAGCCTATTCCACAAAATTTGACATTTAATTATATATTGCCTTGTATTATTTTCTAAGCATGTCATGGACATCTTCTCTCTCGCGCTGCAGTTTGATTTCTAAGCAAAAACTGATTCTCACACTTTTCTGTCTCTCAGTATTTAGAAAATATGGAAATATAATTATATTCACAGAAA